>NC_092828.1:61201197-61508234 GCF_039878825.1 Excalfactoria chinensis | reverse complement strand
TGCAGCAAGAGAATAGATTTTGGGAACAAAATCAGTTTTCCAAGTTTGTAAATGTACCTCTAGCCAGCAAGTTTATTTAAAAATAACTTCCAATTGTTCCTATCAACACCTTCTTATGTAACTTGCACATGAATATAGGTAATTCGCAAAACACAGTGATCTTTTTTTTCTAAATCTTGTTGAAGCTGGTGCTGATGCTGAAACTTTGGCAATCTCCTGACATTAAGTGAAACCATAAATAAGAACAAAGAAATGTAAATGGGCATGTTATTTTCCCTTCATTTATTATAACATTTTAGAAGTGTTACAGAGGTTTTTTCATCTGCTTTGAAGTTTCAGCTTTTGTTCTGAAGGTAGTTCTCACACAGGGATTGTCCTCCCTTCTCCACTTCCCTTCTCACAAATTCACCTATGCTGTGTCAGCAGCACATGAGCAGTACACTTCTGAAGCTTCCTGTAATTAAGTTCACCTTGTTGTATTATAGGTAAACATGTTCAGACTTATTTTGTATACATTTGGGAAATAATAGCTTTTACAGTCAACAGTATGAAGCAACTTGTGCTACTAAAATAAACTGTGGTGAGGACTATGTCTTCCAGCACTTTTACAAGTAGCGAATTCCCTCAGTGCTTTGGTATTTTCATCAGAAAATAATGAACATTAATTTCCATTGTTCTGTACCAGAACTAACTTATGTTCACAATAATGTTTACATTTATATTGTATCATCAGTTCACACCCAGAAGATGAGATTCAGATGAGAAAAACCAAGTACACAGTTTCATTTCAGACATCCTTGGACAGCCTGCCTGGCCTCCAGCTGCCTTTCTACAAGAGTCCTTGGACCTCCTCAGATCCTCCATCACATTTCCCATCATCACAACTATATCTCAGACATGTGAGGGCAACTTAAAGTGACCATCATGTATATTTTGCAACTGGTTCCTATGTACTCGGTATTATGTGAACAATTACAATTCTGGTAGTCTTACCTGTAGAAAAACACTAGCCCAAGATCCTTCGAGGGATAGAAACCCTGATGTTTCACACCAAGACACGAGAACTAATTGACTAGGGAAAAGCTTATGCATGTGTTTCAATTGTCTTGTTTTTCCTAATGAGATGCTAATACATAATTCATTGCCAAGAAATAAAAGGCTGACTTTGCTTTTGCCAACTGGGACATGGAGTTCAGCAGCCAGATGCTCTGGTGCAGGCAATTTCATTTCCAGCACAGAAACAGCAAAAGACCACAGCAAAACACCAGTGCTCCTGTTCATGCCAGACATAGCCCTCCAGGCTGTCAGGGCTATAGTTTCATGCACTGAAATGTTTCTGTTTCAGTGGAGCCCATAGAGCTCAGAGCTCATAGCCAGGCCAGTGCCTTTGATGCTCTCACTCAGCCTCTGACCCTCATTCCCTGTGAGATGTAACCCATTCACTGCCCTTCCAACTCACCAAATTTCCAAAATGTGTATCTTCCACAGCGTAGGGTTTTGCTGCAGCACAGGCTGGCTCTCTCATATCAGAAAAAGACAGGGTTGCAGTGCTCATTGCAGTCATGTGGTGCACAGCCACCTGGGACAGCTGGCCTTTGGACATAAGAAGACCCTGAGTACCCTTTTGATATCTTCAGTCCATAGGGCTGCAGTAGCAGGCCTTACATCCAAGGAGACATCTCAGGGACAGAGAAGACACAGAGCCAATACCAGCTGTAATGCTGCCAATGGGGTTCAAAGAGCCTCATAAGGAGGCCAGCACCAGCCCACGTAGCAGAGCAGTACTATGCCCTGCCCCTACTCAGCCTGCTGCTCCTGCAAGCAGCATTTCTCCAACTCCTCCTCTTCCCTCTCACCATAGTAGGAAATGAGTCCAGCTGCTTCCAGCAACATCCTGAGCAATTCCTCTTCACTTTTGAGTGCAGGGCCATTGTGCTGTGCTCCTTGCCAGTAAGCTACTAGCTACCTTCTGGCAACAAAACCATGACCAAAATCTGCTTTTTGCCAGTTCAGGAGGGTTTTTGAAGGCATGATCTCTCTCTGCCTCAGGAAAAGATTTAAAATAATAATAATAATAATTAGCCACAACTCAAATCCTTTGCACTTCCTGCTTCCACCTCCCCCCACTCCCTTCCATTATTCTATGACTACACTAAGTTTTGCTAAATTGAGTGTTCTCAACATACTGCTATTACCTCTCTCTGACTTCTTATTTTGCCCATGCAAGTGAGAATTACTGTGGTTTACCACATCCTTAGACAACATGTTACAAGACCATATTTCTGCTGTATTAAAAGGACTATCCCACTACAGGCTGAACAGAGCCCCAACACATCTCTTTCTGGAAAACATTATTACCAGCTGTTTCCACTGATCATTAGGACTAGCTGAAACCATTACTGTAAATGGGCTCCCAACTACAAAGTTGCCCAGGGAATGGCTGCATTTCTTGGTGGAAAAATAATAAAGTATTTCAGTCCATGGCTACTTTCTTGTTTTCTGAAATGTTTTAAAAAGCTTTCATATTTCTGTGGAGCTTCTTTTAAAAACATCTGTGAAAGGAACATTTTTATGTTCATTAAAGCTGGCCTTGAAATAGCAACTAATGGCAATGCTCAATATTAAGAATCTCCTTTGGGGGACAGATTTACACTCCAAGGCAAACCACTTAGGCATTTAAAAGATTTTCAAAACCAGGGCACTGGAAGATGAGGAATCTCAGCATTGGTGACAATCTGATTCTGACTTACAATGTAGAGATCGCTTAAAACCATGGCTGTTCTTAATGAAATAAAAATGGATGCTGTGTGATGCTAAACTGACATTAAAGGAATTGCAGTCACACAAAAGCACTGAAGAAGAGGAGGGAGAGAGTCACAAAGAAAATATGCACTAAGTGAGGAAGGCAATGGATTTAAAGGGGAGAAAAAAAACAAAACAAAACAAAAAAACCTGACAGGTTTAAATAAAAAATTACTGTGCAATGTTATTCCTGTTTGTTCTGCTACTCTGTTGGTCTTGTTCTGATGCATGTTTTTGTAGAAAAGGAATGCATCGAATCTTTTTGATCCATTCACTTTTAATAGTAAAAGTAATTTTCTCAGGTGGGCACTGAGCAGTTGCAATTACAGTTTATTTTGCTGGAGAAATTCTTTTAAGACACTAATGGTAAGAGACATGGGGTAAGGAAAAACAGCACAGCACGTCTCCCAAGCTTGGTACCAGCAGCTTTGTGGAAGATCCAGAGTCACTGAACGGTATTTTTGTGTTGAAATCTCAGGGTGTTTTGTTTCAAATGTGCTTTAGCAGAGGGTGATGAAAAATAATAAAAATATTCAAACTGTGCTCATACAGCCACTGCTATTCTCATTCACATGATCCATTTAAGCTCTAACACAGTTGTCTTGGGGCTAGCAAAACTAAGAATTATCTTCTGTGAAACACTAAAGCTTTCACAATTTAGCATTCATTCACATGCACTCCATGGCTACTTAAGAAAAACAACAGAGAACACAGCATACTCAGTAATTAGGCTGCTTCTTGTAGAAGGCCACTCTCCAGGTCCTGCTCTTTTGTTTGACTCAGAACTGCTTAAATGTCATGTCGTACAGGATGGGTGAGGGCCATGTAGAGGAACTAGAAGCAAAAATTTACTTTTTATTTTTACAGCACATAAGTGAATTTGTTTTGTTACTCTTTTTTTTTTTTTTTTTTTTTTTTTTTTTTAATAATTTCCTTACACAAGCCTATTAAAAACAATACTAGAAGTAGCATCACATTGTGATAAATGAACTGCATGAAAGACAGGATAAATTACCTTTCTTTCCTGTTTTGTAGTTATTGATGTTGTTTGTTTTTGAAGAAACCTAAATGGTGAGTTTGATTTCTGATTTGTAAGTAGCTCTTTTCATTGTTATATGGCTTTGATTTAGTTCTGGCTCGACAGTACAAAGTATTTGGATGTGTCAAAGTATGCCTTAGCTAGGGCAGATTTTAGCTTCAAAACAAAAAAATAAATAAATAAATAGATAGATTGTGGTAGCAATTGTCTGGCAGTCAGGAAACAACTACCTTTGGTGTAGTGATAACAAGGAGTTATTCAGTGTGAATTGAACTGTCTGTGTCCCTAGAATAAAATGAGATATGGAAGAGAGCACACACCCAGGATGACACCAGAAGTCCAGGAGCACTGACAGAAATCACAGCTTTAATTCACAGGTCTCAACAGGAATGCAGCCATTCATTGTTCAGGTAAAATCAGATTTAAACAGAAAAGAAGAAAACCTGAATCACTGGGGTCCAGTGACAAGAAAGAATATGTAACCTGCATTAAGAAAACTTACTAAAGGAAGCCCAAGCAGACTGAAGGATAAGGAGAAAGGAAATGTCAATATCATATTTCAGCAAAGGGAATGTAGAAACTCCCATCATTACAACCATACTGTGATGAGTTTTGGATGCTCATATGAAAGCCTTCTCCCTTTCTCCTTTGGGAAGGCTGAAGCCACCAGTCTTCAGACCAAGAAGGCTGAGCACACCATTAGACAAAATGTGAGTTCTAGGAAGGGATTTTTTAATCTTTTTTTCCTGAAAAAGATGTTTACTGTTGAAACTCTTCCATAGAAGTCTGCATTATGAAAGTATAATTGAAATGAGACTGAAGACCATTTTATTGTTAAAGCAGGAGTAAAAATAATTTCCCATTTCCATTTAAGATTTTTGCTCGTACAAGATTGAATGTAATAATCACACTGTCTATTTACAAGGGTAAGAAAAAAAGAATTCTATACAGAGCTCAGAGCCAAGTAACTAAGATATGTCTTCACAACTGACAGAAAAAAATAGAAAATTAAAAGGAAAGACACATTAACTACTGCTCATGAGCTAGAAAGGTATTTACCCTGTTAAAATCTGCAGAAATATTTTTGCTGGTTTCAGCCGCAAAGAGGTTATTTTCGCATAAGTGTTGTTATACAGCCATTACGATACATCCTAAAAGAGTTGAATGTGTAAAATCTTTTCAACCAGCAAGTGATTTGTTTTTTATACAAAGTATTTTAACTGAATACAGCAAAACTTTGATGAAATTTCCAGACACGCAACACTAATTTACAGAAGAGCACTGTAATAATTAGTTGTGTGTGAACACATACAGATATTTGACCTATGCATCAGAGAGAAGCATCGTAAGGACTTTTTTTTCTTTCTTTCTTTCTTTCTTTCTTTTTCTATTAGACTTCTGGAGTATTAGTTATGAAAAGGCTCTATAGATAATAAGCTTTTAGGCATACAAGCCCTTCTTTAGATCTAAAATGAAAGCAGTAAACTCAAGGTTGGGAATAATTATGTTAATTAGTTAGCCAATTTGAAAGAAAATGATGGTTGTTAGCAGCAGAGCAGAGGGTGATGTCAGCAAAGAGAAGCAGTAATAAGTTCAGTAGGTCTGGTGGGACCAAGAGGTCAGGCAGAGGTGCCATCTGGAGAAAACTACCAGACACCGGGAAGCCAGTATCTCAATGATTTTTAATGTCAAGTGCAGCTGTGAATGTTACGTATGAATATCTTTATTTTTATGGTTATTCCTTAAGGATCTGGGATGAAAGATCAGAAACACAGTTCTCCTTACTGAGATAGCCACTAGCATGAACTTCTATAAATAATTTATGAAGGTGAAATGTGTCCAGTTACCAGCAGAAGAGCACTATCTGATTTTGTCCAGAGTCTCCATAGAGGCTTTTGTTATAGGAAACCACACTTTTGATAGTTTTTTGTTGTGAAAGGCATACCATTCTCAGTCTTGCGCTAGATGTTTTGCAAATTTTCAGCTATCTGAGTCTGGTATCACTTGTCATGTTCCCTTCTGAAGTTTAAACAAGGTTAGTAAGGCCCTTACAGGCCAGGATAGGGGGTACTGGTAAGAATGGGAATGTCTGCAACTATTCAATGGGATAGGGTCCAGCACAATGAGCGATGAATTGAGGTTTCTTGGTGCATAACTCTCCTGGTTTAACAAGCGATCATTTCCCTCACTGAAAGAGGATACTTGCTGCAGAGGGTGACGTGGATCTCGTGTTCTCAGGAAAAAGTAGTCCTTTAATAACTGATTCAACCCATGCCAGTGATTCTTGGTATATTTCAAGCAACTGTCTCTTTTGTTAAGTCAACTATACTGGTCTTACATAACATAGTAACATACATACATAACATGTTCTTTTCATGTAACCAGACACCAATAGTAGTGCCGAAATTCTCCAAAAAAAGCTGGATTACTGGTTACTGAATTGATGAACTTACACAATTGTATTAGAATTAAAAACAGGAAATTGGTTCAAAACCTGGAAGCTTGGTAAGTGATTTTAAAATAAAAAGTCAAGAATAAAAGTCTGCCTTATTCTATTTTAAATATAATTAAAATGAGAAATAATTTCAAGAGAGGAGAGTTTTGCTTTGGAAATTGTTGAAACACATCTAGTCTGGAGGGACAGAAGTTTTTGTTTGCTTTGTGTTGCTGTTTTTAACTGGAAGATTCAAAGTTTGCACTTTTTCATTAGAATCTCCAGTGAAAGTTTTATCAGAAATTCTAACAGCCCTATCAGTGGCACGTATGCAAACATCATCATATTATAGTTAATTGGGAAAGCTACAAGCATCATAGATGTTTCCAAGCAAGTTTCAAGCTAAAATGACATTATTGGTTGATTTACTTCAGTAGCAGATTTCCACCAGTCAGTCAGATCTCACATGCTGCGTAATCATTTTTAGAAAAGGAAAAACTTCTTTTAGTATTTTATCATAGTTGTTTATCATGTTTTTGTAAGAATTCACTAACTATTAACACTACAGATTTTTTTTTATGTTGAGGCAATATTAAAATAGATACTATTTGTTATGGTAATGATTGCTCTATTTTATAAATACTTTGCTCAAGAATACGGCTCTGTAAGTACTACACAGATACACAGACATTTTTAAATCCTTATAGGGACGTCTACTGAGGGTTCAAAATTACTTATCTAAGTTAGTTTAGAAGTAGGAGTTCTGCTGAAATGAGAAGAAAGAAAATTGGATTACAAGTCTCTTTCCAAAAAAGCCAAATATGTATATGTAGAAAAGTGTTAAGAGAAGCTGAACTTTCTATTAAAGTAAGCAATAGCAGTACATTTACCATATAAATATAGTGCTAAATCCATTCTTTGGTGAATGCTTACAGACTGAAAAAGATCCATATCAAGTTAATGAACTCTAGTCTGCTGACTTACAGAAAAGAATATAAAATAGAAGAATCTACATATATTATTTCAAACTGCTTATTAGATAGATAGACTTATCTATAACGTATACATATTGGGCACAAATTACATTAAAATAACGTTTATATAATTGTAAGGAAAAAGTTTCACAAGTCAGAAAACAGAAAGAAAAAAAAATCAAGGTTTCTTGCATAACCTCAAATCACCCCTTCTGCTTATGCAGTATTTCATGACCTCTAGTTAAATCATCTCATGACATACCAGATGTGTAAAGTCAACACAGAATAGCAATATGAGGTAGCTAAGAGAAATGAAGCAAGTCTAGACTGCTGACACTTGTCCAAAAACTAGTACAAATATGATGCCATCATACAGTCCTTAAGCAAGCAGACAATACCACTGCTTCATTAAATCCCAGACCTAGAAATCTGTAAGAGGAATTTGTGGTTTGTAATTCTAAAATGCAGTTTAATGAGGTTCATTCTAACCTGCTTAATGTTATATAAGATTCATTGCTAGAGTCTATGTTGAATAAAATCAAAAATTCTAGAACTGTAGTGATAAATCAGCAGTTAAAAGGTAGGGGGCTTGCAAAGACTTGAAAGAGTTGCTAAGTTCTTTTTAAAGAGCATGGCCACCAATTTGTGGAGATGGAAAGCTAATAGGACTGGGCAAAAGAGCTTTAAATTAGGATGAAAGAATAAGATGTTCAGCAAGGAGACAGGAAGAAACACAAAGAAAAGTGGCTAGTACACAAAAAATAATCAGCAAGAAAGATGCATCAATAGAAAGGAGAATAGAGGGCACCAAACCAGGATTTAGAAGGAAGGTAATTTAGGGTGTTACTAGAGAATGGCAGAGGAGATAAAAGCAAAACTAAAGGAAATGAAATAAAAGCAGTACACACAAGGCTGTAAAATATCTCTGTTCCAATGAATTGAGATGTTCTGTTTGGGAAAGTAACACAAAACCCAGAAAATCTTACTGTGGGATAAAAATAAGTAATTGAAATGTCAGTAGAGAAAACCATGCACTATGAGACAGATGAAGAGGAGTGACTGCTGCATGTGTATGCTCAGGAAGTATTCCCTACTCCAAGGTAACCATGGAGAAAAAAAAGAAAATGTTTTGATTTTCCATCTCTGGGTGAAAATAAAAGCAGGCAGAGAAGAAAATGAAGTTTTCTACAAAGTTCACTGGCAAAACATATAAGAGGTGATGTTTTGAAGCAGACAGCAGATAATGAAATTAGTCAGAGAATCATTACAAACCATAGCAATCTTAATAGAAAAAAATATTTTTGGAATAGAAATACACAGTGCAGAACCAATTATTCTCTCATTCATTCTGTAGGTACATCTCCTATGCACACTACGTTCTGAATCCTAGAAAAGGGATACATAAAGTAAGAGAGGACTAAAAGAAGAGCTAATCAGAAAAATTTCTCCTAAAATTAAAATTCCTTTTTAATGCTCTTATGCTTTCAGTAATAGATACATCTCACCTGTGCCCAGAACAATATCAGCCTATTCTTAAGTAACAGCTAGAACAAAAACAAACAAACGAAAAGTAAATGTCCTCCTTTTTCACTGTTGCTCTTACCTCATTTTTGCTGAGATATTGTCCCATCTACACTGAATGTCCTGCGAAAAGCAACATCACTCATCACAGAACTAACAACGCTAACAGGAGTCCTGTTAGTACTATTAGTCCTCCATTGCGAGTTTCTCCTCCATAAAACAGATAAAAAGTATGTCTGACTAATATATTAATTACTGTTAATCTGTAGAAGCCAAAACTGCTTCAATTTAAAACTCGGAGGATCCAAAATTGTAATTAAAAAAATAAAAAATAAGAAAAAGGAAAAAAAAAAGAATAAAGGTCCAGAGCAGAGGAAATCTCTTGACCTGCAGGTGCACTGAATTCAAACAAGGCACCATCTCCAACTGAGTAATTCAGGTCTGAGCCTGGGATTTGAGCTACCACTCTGGTTACTTTGCCATATGAGAAGGGAAGAAGCACAGCTTTGGTTTGGATTATATTCTGAAGCCCAAATAGCTGAAATATTGTCAGTTACAGCATTTCTTAAATACCAAAATTCTGACATGTGATAATAAAAACTCTATTCCAATGTTCTGAAGTGTCTTCAGCTGTGATTTCAATAGAAGTGTACACTGTACAAAAAAAGGTGGTGGGGATTATCAGAAAGATAACAAAAAACTAAAGTTCCTCAGAGTAGTTTGCCTTGTTTATCCCGAGTATAACTACAGAGATTTCTTGAAGACCATCCTATGAAGAATATATTTTAGGAAAAAGGAGAGCCTTTAGAGAATGACTGTATCAAAAATATCATACAGAAATACTGTAGAGATAGAACAGCAGATCAAATGATATTTACTGGTACACCAAAATGAAAGCCTTCTTCCAAGCACAAAAAGCACTTTGACCAATGCAATACACTGCTTGTAAGTTTACTGTACAGTTCCAGGAAGATTTTTAGTTCAAGAAAATTTATTGCACAAAAAGGGAATAAACATATCAAAGACTATTTTTGGAAGCACATTATCTTAAAGGCTAAATTTTCACATTGCTTCTGTAAGATATCACAGTTAATCAGATCAAAAAACAACTGTTTGATCTTTCCAAGTGCTAACAAGTATCTGTGTTAGTGCAGCTTTTTCATGCTTGGGAAAAAGAAAATAAAAGGAGTTATCCAGAAAGAAGTGCCTTTCACTAATAAAACGTGAATTCTGGCTAAACTCTTTAAGATTATTGTTGTTTAAAAGCTGAGTCCACAAAGACCTCCTCGTCTCTTAGAATCTGTCTTTCCTAAACAGAAGATTATCCTGAAAGATCAAACTTTTGTTTGGTTCCCAAACTGAAATAGCTTCTTCACACAGCTAGAATATTTCCAAACAACAAGCACTTTCCAACAGAAAATCATCTTTATTCCTTGTAATACATACGTTTATTCCAGCCTATTCAAGTCCATAGAACTCTCAAATTCTCAGATTTCCTTGGCTCTATTTGCATTGTGCTCACATTACTGTCTCCACTGCAATCAGACATATTCTTCATTTTCATGTTAATGGCTTCAATTAATAATTTTGAATGACATTTCCTGTTTTTGTTGCTGCTGTTGTGACAGAATTTCCCTTTAAAATGCCTCTGCTCTGAGCCCTGAACACAGTTGTATGTGAAAGGCTCTTGCAATTCTCCCATACTGAGACTCCTTGATTGCACATAGCAGGAGACAGTAGTGAGTCAATAGCCATCAATCAATTATCCTGTTCAACTTTTAAGGTCTGATTTCATAGTGGACAAGACACTAGTTCAAAGAATTCACTTTTACTTCCAGATCAATGACGCTTAAGCATATTAAATATTTTCAGGAGCACACAGCAGTCTGACATTCCATCAAACTGGCCATGAAAAATATTATTTTTTTACCCTTTGTATGTAATATCTCTGTAGAACAACTGACAGAATACATTAGGCTTGATATATGACCCTCAGCAAACCCAGCTCATTAATAAAAGAAGATCAATAATGTTCTTACTGTTTGGGGGTCACATTCTGATAATGTTTCTGATAAGCATAAGAAAAAGAAAACAGATGAGCTACAGGTTGTTTCACTGGATGCATGGCTCTATGTCAACTAGCATTTTGACCAAAATCCAAGCACTGGCAGACTGTATTTCATCTGCTCCTACTCCCCTACCAGTTATCCTTATTAATATCTATTTTCTTGCATATTTATTAGACTGAGTTTTCTCAAGAACAGACTGTAGTAAAGCAGAATATTTACCAAGTATACTTTGTTTTAAAATGCCTCCTACATGCAGAGTCATGCATCAGAAGATAGAAAATTGTTGAGAATGACCTTACACAAATCATTATCAGCTATTACTAAGTGTTCTGGAACAACAATACCTATACATTATCCTCCAAAAATTCAGTTACGTATCTCACTATCTCTATCTTTTTGTTGTTGTTGTTAGGTAAAATAGGTGCTGCACCTATAGAGGGATTCAATAATTATTTTTTCCCATCAGATATGAAGTTCTGCAGTATAATACATAATTTCTTATTGAAATTTTACATGTAACAGCCGAGTTGTTTGTTTGTTTCCATTTCATTTTATTTGTTTTTTGCATAGGACTTGCTTACTTAAAATGGGATGTATTTCATAGCTTGTGGAGCTCCTGTACAGAAGTATGGAATTATAAAACTGATAATTTTCTCAGTTCCCAGAACCTCTCAGCATATTGACTCATATTTTCTTAAGCTGATGTAAGTCAGATCCTCTTGTTCTATGTATAAGTATGTTCAAAGCATGTATAAGCAATGAACTCAATGATACTTTCTTTTCACTGCTGCAAAAGCCTCCTACTTTATGATGCTGGCCCATGACATCAAGAGACAAGTGGTGGTGGTACAGAAGTAGAAGTTGAACTTCCTGGCCAATATTCCATTATATTTTGTTGCCATGTGATAGATGGCAGCAGAGGGGCAGCCTGACAAAATGGCATCTGATGTGGAGGTGTGTATGAAGCAAAGGTGTGGAAGTGAATTCCTCCATGCTGAAAAAAATGGCACTCACTGACATCCACCAACACTTGCTGAACACTTATGGAGATCAAACAGCAGATGACAGAGCAACAAAGCAGTGGGTGGTGTGTTTCAGCTGTAGCAATAGCAATGTAAAAGATAAGCCATGTTCTAGACAGCCATGCACTGTTGTCACACCATGAAATGAAGAGCATCTTAATCAGCTTATCCTCACAAATGATCAGATTAAGACCAGGGAGCTGTTTATTGAGCTGCGTGCATATCAGCCTCAATGCAGTGGAAATGACAATGCTGCCAGCACTGGAATATTGCAAAGTTTGTACCAGGTGAGTCCCACAAATGCACATAAAGGAACAGAAAGACAACCCGATGCACATTTGTCAGGTCCTATTGAACCAATATGAGCCTGAAGGTGACAGTTTTCTGGATCTCATCATTACCAGTGATGAGACATGGTGTCACCACTACTAGCTGGAATCAAAGCAGTCCAAGGAGTGGCAATGTGAATTCCTCATCAAAAAAGAGTTGAAGACACAGCTCTCAGTGGGTTAAGTAATGTAGGCTGTCTTTAAGGTTTGGAAAAGTGATGATCCTTCTGGATTGCCTGGAATCTCGACAAACCGTCAACTCTGACTGCTAAATTGCAATGCTGACTAAACAGCAGGCTCAAACTTCCAGAGTAAGGACAGAGAAGATGACAACCTTTTTCTTGCCCGATGATAAACATAAAACCCCAAACCTATCTGAAGATCACAGATAATGTTTCCAGATTTGACTGTACTGCCCTACCCCATCCACTGTATAGTCTGGATTTGGCACCATCTAACTTTCATCTGTTTGAGCTGATAAAAGATGGACTGTGTAAGCAACATTCTCCAAGCAATGATGTCATCGTAGCAGCTGTGAAACAATGGGTCATGTCTGCAGATTTTTACAAGCAGAGCATGCAGGCTCTTGTTCATCACTGGTGAAAATACATAGGTACCATTAGTGACTATGTTGAAAAATACTGTTTTGCGGCTGAACATTTCCTTTATCAAATAGAGTTATTGCACTCTTTGTATCTCCTATAGTTTCCTTGGAACTAAACAGAAAACATATCTTTTGGAACAAGCTAAGTATTTTCTACAAGATTTCCTATCAGATTCTAATCTTTAGCATTTCCTTGATCTGCTAGATTAGGGATAGGAAGAATATTTTGGTCTACACTGCCTTTTTTTTTAATTATTATTAGCAAATATACAAGAAACAAATATTCTAACCTTTTCATTAGATTTTATTTAAATTTCTTTATTTTTTCTAATCCTTTCTGGGCATGGCACTATTAATTAAATGCTACAGATATGTGTTAACATTAAGCAAACGTCCAAATTCCGAATTTATGCTTGATATTTTCCAGTGGATAATACTAAGAACTATTTAATGCCTACCACAGACTGTAGCATAAGCTGACAATTATGAAAGCATTAGCCCAACACTGATTGTGTAGCTTCTATAAGCACAAGCTGCACTGCAGATTCAAGAAATATAATGAAATCCTAAACACTGAAAACCTTGTGAAAGTTCCCTTTACAAGTTACATTCAAAGTCACCGTAAGGACATGATTATTTAAGCATCCATTTTGAAGCAAAAAGCTCATCAGCTTTGCCAGAACTTTAGTCCTGATATCTCATTTGTTATTAGTGAAGGATGGCTTAAGTGTTTCCAAAAAGACACATACCACAAGACAGCATGTCAGATTCTAATGATTTCACTGCAGCTTCTAGGCAATAAAATCTCAAATTTAATGGTAAAGAAATAATCACTTGAAAAACAAAAATAATGAATACGGTAAACCTGAGCTCACTGGTAACTCTAGCCCTTCAAAATAGCGTGCTTAATTTCTGGAGTAAAGGCAATCAGCTTGCAAGTAGAACGAAATTGTGTCTGTTTAGATAAATTTCATTCATACATGAACTCTTTAGTACAATGTATGTTTTTAAGGTGCACCTTTTCAATGATATCAACATTATAAGCTGTACAAATTAAGAAAAAAAAAAACACCTTAGAATTATGAAATGCTGTAAACCCTGAAATACTTGTTTTGCTTTGTTTTGTTTTGTTTGTTTTGTTTTTCTAAGTAGCATTCCTTTCCAGCAAAATCTTAGTGTTGAATGACTCTCACTCCTTGTTGCTTTTGATGGATCAAGGGTACAAAGAGAAATTTTAATGAAAAAAAAAAAAAAAAAAAAAAAAAGTAGAAAAATAAGATATGAAGCTTTTCCTACTAACTCTCTTCATATTTTAGCCCCCCCCCCCCTTTTTTTTTTCCGAAGGCTAGAGATATTATTTACTCCTAAATCTATCAGTAGATTTCAATACATAAAATAGTATAACTTCAGAAATTCCTTTAGATAAACAATGTAAATAATAGCTTAATAATGTCAGAGTAAAAAGTCATAGGTGGTGTATTATCATAGCAAAACCAAACATATGTAAGAAGATGAGCAAAGTGATGAGCTGTGATGAGATTCAAAATAGAGAAATAAGCTGTGAGCTTTTCATAAGCAAAACTCAAAAAATAATTCTAACCTTGAAGAGCCAATTTTAATTTGCCTAATACAGGGTTGGATAACTTCATTCTAATAATAGCTGTAATTCTATCCCTTACATAGCTTAATGTATAAATATAAATTATACCCAATTATTTGTTGCTTTTAAAGAAAAAAAAAATGTTAGTAATAATAAGAAAAGAGCTTTCTTCTGGGATGTAATTTTTGTTCATCTTGCTGTTTCTACCTGAATTTTTCCTTTCAATTGCTTCATTCAGGAAACCAGAAAAAAATTTTTTTTTTTTTTTTTTAAATTAAAAGATATATATATATTATCTCTGATTAGCAGAAGTTAGCTCAACACACACAGTTTTCTTTACATTTTATATGATATATTTTCAGTTTTTCAAGGAAATATGTACAACACTGAAAACACCCTAACAGTTTTTATTTATATATATCTGGCATACAATTATAGGGAGACACAGAGGTCATATATGAAGAAGATGAGAAAATACAGCTGTGTATAGAAAAATGAAAAAATTTCTTGTGTCTACATAGGCACTGGATTTGGAGACTCCTTTGTGAGCCCCTCTGGTCAAGTGCTATTGTACAGAAAACCTCTCTCAATAGCACTATTAGTGTCTTATTGCACTAAAGAGGAGAAGGTAATGGCAGGTGTTGATAGCTTCTATTGTTTATCTGCCTACTGTGACATAGTAATTATGGTTTGCTTTGGTAGGACTTCATAACAGACTTGTTTATAAATTGCTTTATTACAACATACTAATACAATGTATTACTACAAAGCTACTATCTCAGTGATAAGACCCAGAGTGCATAAGTAAATGATAATTTCTTTGTGACAGAACCTCATCTACCCTAATCTAGAGGTCAGCTTTGCAAACCACAGCATGCCAAATGCTGTCATTAGCTGTAGTAAGTACAAGCTGCGAACTGCAAACACATTTACAGTCAGTTACGTTTCAGTCAAAGGAAGAGAAATGGTAACTATGTGATGAAAACATATGCAAGAGCCATGTCAACCTGCATGTCACAAGGTTCAAATCATGCAGAATGCTAAATTAAAATTGCTAAATTGCTTTACGTTCTGCCCTCCACCAAAATGATTTACAGCAGGCTTATCTGCTTAAGAAATGAATAGTTTTGGGATGTTCCTTGAGTTGCATGGACTCACAAGCCACCTTCAAATATTCAGCCTTGACATATCAATAGAGAATTCTAAATCAGGCCTGAAATAGAAATGCTGACAAGCCTCAAAATAATAATAATAATAATAATAATGTTTACCTTTCCCTATAAAGTCTGTTAAGGCATGTATTTATTCTTTTTAAATAATTTAGGAGACCAAGTCACCAGAAGGAAGAAATACTTTCGGAATCAGAAAAAATCACCTTGGGACAAGAACAGATGGGGACAATTGACCATAAGAGGAATGCCTCTAGCATTTACAGCAGTGAAGTACCTGGACAGGACTGAATACTATTCAAAGGATCTTTGATCTGTTTATGAAAAGAACAGTGTAATATCGCTGTCTAAGACAGCATAAAAGAGAGCATGATGACCTACTGCAGTTCTGTACAGCTGCTGTTAAAATAAACCAAAGACATTATACAGATTACACTTCTAGAAGTACCACAAACAAAATATCATGGAAAGTAAATTTTTAATCAGTTTACACAATAAAATATTGTGCAGAGGTCTAGTTTAAGTACCGCATAAGTCAGGATAAGCTGGCACTTTCATTATGAAGCCTCCACTCTCAGCTGTACAATGAAAGCCATCAGTACATTTTGTATCAGACACATAAAATTCTTCTTTCATTCCACTGCCTGAAATGCTGGGCCTAATTCTTTCTGGGATATTCAAGCATAGTACATTCTGCAGTTTGGTTTGGTTTATGTTCACGTAATCAAATAAGTGTCCTTCACGTAAAACTTTGCAACTGGTTATGCTGTTCATGAAAATGTACCTGCATGTGACAGGAAAGCCTGAATTTAAGGACCCTATACCCAGTAAGACTGCTTGATGTGGCTGCCATGTATATGCTTCTCTATACTGATTAAACTATTACACTGCTAAGCAATAGTTGCAAGCAGCAGGTCCCTTGGAAACTAGCTGGAACTGAAAGAAATGTTAATGTATTTAGCTGGGTCTTTTCACAGTACATTACTCACAAGTGTTGCAGAGGGTGTGATGCTTAAAACATAAGTATCTGTGTATCAAGTGCTGACTAATCTTTAACACATTTTCAGCCCAAGGTATATAACAACAGTTAACTGGTATTGCAATCGTGTGCCCAAACACATCTTCATAAGTACATTTGTCAGCAGACCCAAAGAAACTAATATAGTAGCTAAAAGCATTCAGATTCCCTTTCATTGGAAACACTGCCTTCTGTTGAATTTTTTGCTATGCACTTCATCCCCCTCAAACTTCAAGAAAAAAAGAAAAAAATTCTAGCTTTTTGGACTGTAAATGTCTTTCACACTTCTCCAGTTGTCTGGAGCCACATCAGTTCTCAAGTGGATGCTAAATGCCTACATACATACAGAGAGCTCTGCATGTAAAACGAAAGGTTTCTTAAGGCCACCAAGGTGCCAGGTTCAGATGTATTCTGATACCTTTGAGCATAAAAAAAGTTCAGTGTGCTTAACCAAGGACTTTTTTGGATAGCTAAAAATGGTAATCAGTATCACAGCACTGGTCACCAGTGCCTAAAAACTGCCTTTCCTATTCATTCAGACAACTCGCAGTTTCTTGTGAATGAAAATCTGTGTCTTATTGAAAAGTAGACTTATTTCTAGATATTTTTTGAAATTTTACCCACAACATTTACATTCTTCTTTGGAAATAAATAAATAAATAAATAAAATCCTTTTAATTGATTTTTCTCATATTTTGCCTCCCCCCCCCACTTCCATTTGGTAATGTTTTAAAGCAAACATACAGCAAAGAAAATGTTCACTAAACCATTTCCTTGGTAACATAGTTCCTAATGAATCCTTTCATATAATCACGCATATCTCTACAAATATATTCTAAGCAATAAACTATGATTGAAATTAAGTAAAATACACTCTTAAGATTGATTTAATCTCTTTTTACTGAATAACTATTAAAATAAAAATTCTCTCACAGGATGCTCAAGTCAAAATGAGGAACCTGATAATACACACTAGGTAATAAAAATAAATTAAAAATCAAATCTTTATGATATATTTTCCTATCAAAATGAAAGTAGCAAATTAAAAACAATAATGATACTCATCCACAGTTACAGTTCCAACAAAACATCTCAGAATTTGATTTACAATTAGTGGCATCTTGAAAATGAGCCATCATTTTGCATTTAAAACTGCTACCTCTCAATCCATCAAGTATTAAAATCTTGATGTTGATTAATGATGTTCTGTCATGCTGTTTCTCTCAATGGGGCTTCACAGCTACCAAAGCTGTATTATTCAGTATGCAACTAGCATGTTATTAGGTCGCATGTCTCCCTCATGGCTGGTTCAGACTTTACCACTGTGTTCATATGCAGTAGGTATGTGGTGGTTTGACAAAAGTTAGTATCCTCACTAGAATATGAGTACAGGATGTACACATCATTGGCTTTCTGTATTTTATTGGTAAAAGTTCCAGGTACCTGGAGAAAGTGTGCTGAACACAAACTCCAACTGTAAGGAGAAAATTTCCAGGGGGAAGCTTCCAAAACTGACATGTGCCATTCAGTTTTCCAGTGGAAGCACCATTATCCAAAAAAAAAGCTCAGTAATTACCATTGTGAAAGAGGAAGGCAAAAGGCTCAGTAGCATACAGGCTGGCCTAAGCATTTCAGGCTTACTCTTACAGCTAAGAATTTGTGTTAGGTTCTGAGCTATGAGGATTCACTATTCTAATTCTGATGGCAAAATATTTTTTAATTTGCACTGATGTTCAGCCTCATTTGCTATTAGTATCATCCCTTTTCTCATACAAAGGAATGGAAGTAACAAATCTACTTGTACTTCACCTTTCACTTATTCTTTTGCAGTGCCCTCATCTGTATTTCGAGAACAGACAGAAAAAAAGAAAAAAAAAGAAAAAAAAAAAAAAAAGAGAGAGAGAGAGAGAGAGAGAGAGAGAAAACAGAGAGGAGAGAATATGGAAGAACACAGAAATTGTACCTGTTAACTCAGATTATAAATAAGCTATTTTCAGAGAAAATATTTGATAGTAAAATCATTTTTACTGTTATTTATTTAAAATTTGGATGACTAAGAGCATTTCAATAAAAAGTTACAGTGGAATAGCATTTTTTTGTATCCTTACATGTAAAGTGTTGGAAGAGGCTTTCCCAGACTACAAAAAAATAATTAAAATGTAAAATCAAGTCAGGAAATTTTATCCAATCTCTTACACAATTTGTAACAAAACAATTTTATATGTCATATTGCCATCAGATCAATTAAAACTATTTTTTTCTTTGGAAAAAAAAAAAAAAAAGGAATAATAAAAAAGGAAGGGTCAATTAATGGCTAATTTTATTTATTTATTTATTTGAATCTGCTCCTGATCCTCAAAGATTTTGGATATCAGCTTCAGCAGACAGATAATGAGATCTTTAGTGCTTTGAAAATGGCTTTTGTAAAAACTTTTTCACACGAATGATCCAGTTTTTAAAATGGTAATAGGGAAGAGCAATGACTAAACAAGCAAAAAAACATCTTCAGAGTTTAAATCAGCTACACCCTTTTGTTTGAAGTGACAAGGCCTATCATTAAACAGAAAAAATGTGCTTCTCCAGCATAAGACACAAGAACAATGCATTCTTACATTTTCTGTCTTACTGTTATTACTTTTTCACACGTAATTGGTTTCACATATATTTGAGGAGTCTAAGCTGAAAATCATTTGTTTTCTCCTTAACACACCCAATCCTGCACCACTACAAAATCTTTCTTGAAAGTTCTTAGTATATTCTGCATTCCCAACTACTGCCATGCTGCTCTGCCTCAGTAGCAAGTATCACATTAGACATACTTCTACATCACATTTCCTAATATAATCATCCCTTTATATTTTTGGGGTATAAAACTGGTCTTCAAAATTGTCACATAGTCTCTCTCTCCTTTAATCTAGTAAACAATTATTAAACTTCTTGAAAGAAGCTAAAAGGAAAATGACTGTTAATTACTGAAAGTAAACAAAATTTGTCACTGGCATATGTATTTACAAAGAACATATTAGTACTTGGCCTAGTCTCTAAGAATGGTGGAGAAAGGGAATGGATAAGAAGAAAAGCAGAGGAGACACCAGAAAGGGAAGGGAAAAAAAAAAAAAGAAGGGAGAGAATTAGAATTATAAAGTAATTTCAATAATTTCCTCTGCTGCATGAAGGAAAAGGACCTGGGAGTATTGGGTATTGGTTAGTGCTCAGCTGAACATGAGCCAGCAGTGTGCATAGGTAGCCAAGAAGGCCAACAGCATCCTGGCCTGTGTCAGAAGTAAAGCAGTGTCACAGGTTACCCTAAAATCTACCGGCACCCAAGACAGGGGTATAGACGGCCTGTAGGGCCGCTATCCCAAAAGGAAAAGAAAACAGGGAAAGAGAAAATAAATACAGCGGCAACGATCTAAGGAGGCACACTATTTTACTAAATACTATACCGGAATACAGAATAACACAATATAATGCAATATAATTGGAATTAAGGCTAACAAATCAAGTAAAATGAGAGAGAGTGAGTCCCGAAACCGAGAGGCCTACTGTAACTCTAGGCGAAACGGCTGGAACGCTCCCACACGGCTCTCCCCCTGGCTGGCAAGGTCCAAGAGAGCGAGTCCAGCACTGAAGTGAGATTATATAGAGTCCTGGTCATATGACTGACCGTGGTGTTCCCTGGGACATTCAGTCTTCTTTTGTGAGCAGCAGATTCGTCAAAATTATCTATGCTTAACATGATGTTATGATGTGGAATAGTGATAGCAAAATGACCTGAAATGAGGTTGTGACAAAGTGGGAGCTGATCTATTCTCCTGTGTAAATCATGATAAGACAAGAGGGAATGGACTCAAGTTGTGCCAGAGGAGGTTCGGGTTGGATATTAGGGAAAATTTCTTCTCAGAAAGAGTGTTGAGGCATTAGAACAGGCTGCCCAGGGTGGTGGTTCAGTCACTATCCCTGGAGGCGTTTCAGGAAAGGGTAGATGTAGTACTTAGGGAAATCGTTTAGTGGGCAGTATTGGTAGTAGGTGGATGGTTGGACTAGATGATCTTAGAAGTTTCTTCCAGCCTTAATGATTTTACACAGGTTGCTTCGAAAGTAAAGCCTCCTGTTTATTTCCATGAAAGCTTCAACAGCTAAAAAGAGCAAACTGATAGAGCAACCTCTCAGTTACAAAACACTATTTTTCAGTGTAGTCACCATCATTAGCTATGCTTTTTTTTTCCAGCAGGGAACAAGAACCAGCATGTCATGCTTGTCCAGAATCTGCATCAGTAAGAGTGACCCACTGTCACGGTTGCCACTGCTGAAACACACCACCACCCCTTCACTGTGCTCACACCCACTGATTGGTCTCCATAAACGTTCAGCAAGCATGAATGAATGTCAGTGGATGCTATTTTTTTCCACATGGAGGAATTCAGTGACACATCTTTACTGCATACACACTTCCATGTCAGACATCATTTTGTCAGAGTGCCCCTCTGCTGCCATCTGTCACATAGAAGCATAATTTAATGGAGCATTGGTGAAAAGGTTCAGCCACACCATGAACATCCACATTGTGGGCCAGTACAATAAAGTAGGAGGCACTACTTTCAGAGAAGCCCTTGTAGATAAAATTTTAAAGAAAACAAGGGAAACAAAAAGTCCTCAAAACAGAACAAATATGCAATTAGAGCACATTAGAATAGATTACTGGGGCTCCTGATGAACACCTGAAAGACCACAGCAGTGGTTTGGAGTATGTTGTGTGGCATTAAGATGGAATCATGAAGAAACACGAGCATCCAGATTCCACTGCAGCAACACATAAGATCTAGTCAATCTTGATTAACTATTTTGCTTGTTAATTTCCTTATTAATATTAAATAAGAAATAACAAAGTTGTCTTAAATTCTTAGACTTTGATATTAAAGCTGTACCACAGGTGACTAATTACATTGTATATCGCTCAATTTGCATTTTAGTGTCTGATGTTAATCAGGAATAGCGTTTTTGACCATCTGGGGAAGATTTCATGGGCATTCTTTGTATGAAAATGGGCAAACAAATGTAAAAGCAAACTCTGTTAGCTGAAGTGAGGGGTATGCACGTGTGGTCCTCTCCTGGCACTCACTTCCTTAAGAAATCACCCTTGCACAATGACAGAAAATTCTCCTGCAATAAGAGGTAGAAAATATGTCCTCCATCTGCCATTCAGTGCTAGAGTCTGGGGGAGAAGATGCACTGAAGAGCTCCTCAGCTAACCCTGAAAAATGAACCTCTAAAAGTGAAGGTGAAGGGAAATTAGAAAAGAGAGCACTTTTAAATCTTTCAAGCCAACATATGAAGAAAAAAAGCATTGTTGAATAGTCTCACTAAATGACAAGATCAGTACACAAACAAGGAAGAAGAGGTAGGTCTGAATTCCCTTCATGTAAAAGGTGTAAATCTCAGGATTTCCACCTATCAGTAAATATTCCTTTATATAAAAATACCTACTTAGAGAATAAGTATTCCAGAAGTCCAAATAGATACCACAAGTTATTCTTTCAGGAACAGCATCCTATTCCTGTGGTATTATTGTTTTGAGAATCCCAAAGAAAGATGCATTTGTATACACTCATTTCTGAAGAGATGATCTGACACTACATGGCAAACAGAGCTAAGAAGAGGATGTCAATTGATTAAAAAATGTAAATGAGGCCAACAACAACAACAAAAGCAGTAACAGATGTCTTCATATATCACTATTAAAAAGGTTCAAAAAATAAACACCCCAAAACAACAAAAAGCAAACAACAGCATAGAGATAGTAAAGCTTACAAGGAAAAAAGAAATAACATTTATGCGAAGCATTATGACTTTTAAAATGAAAAACTAGCATTCCTTTCTCAACTACGTGTCTCTACATGTCGAAAACATATTAAGTAAACTGTACACTAAAGAAATCAGGAACCAAAGTCTCCTAATTATCCTTATGTTTCCCTGTCAGAAGATTAAATATTTCTTGTGTGGTATATATAGCTATAAACTTAGGATATCTATCAAAAGCTTTATTAAAGTTGAAGATCAAAAATAAATTAAATGCCATTCTGTAATCAAGAAATCCATGTTTTGTTTTTTTTTTTAAGCCATTTGCCAATGTGCAATTTCATTTCATTTTACTTTCTCTTTTCCTGTCCAGCATTTGTTTTGTTTTGTTTCTCTTGATAGCTATTTAATTTCACTGAAAATAAGTATTATTCCCTTCTAAAAATAAAGAAAAAGAAAATGGCAAGGAACTATTTGCCACTCATTACATTACCTTAAACCTCATCATTCTTTTCCCTGTGTCAACCATTTGGCATTTAAATTGCTTCTTCTTATACTCTTCCTTTACAAGTAATATTCCAAATCTGATGATCTTTTGGAAAATATTACCTCTCACAATGGCATGTATGAGTCCATTACTTTCCCTCTCCTAGTTATATTATCCTATCACAAGAAATACAGTGACTTTTGAACTTAAAAACTTTTTAAACTCTACAGGAGCTGATGAGCGGCGTTTTTTTGCTTCTTCTTTCTCTGCACTGAATCAGAACAGATTTAGTATCAGCTTGACCTGAAGATTGAATTGAATCATTAGGCAGAATTGAACACTTGTAGAAAATATGTAAAATGGTGTAGTGATATATAAAGTAATGGACTTCTTCAATAGCTCTTCTGCACAACTCTGAAGATGTTAAGAAAGTTATTTATTTTGCCTCAGACTTTCATTCTGTTTGTTCTTTATAAAAGCTTCCAGACCAAAATATACATATTCTAGGGAGACCTTTTTTATATATTTATTGTATTCTTTATAGCACTGTCAATAGTAGTTTTGCATACTTAGGAAACAAAAAAGCTCATTTTAATTCCTTCTGAAATCCTTCAGTTTCCAAGTATTATTCTTTACCTTAGTTAATATTTACAAAAGTACGCCATCACCACAAATACCTTTTAAGTTTTTGAAATAGAGCTTTAAAATCTTGCTACAAAAAAATAAATATGTTGCACTCTTTAAGAAACCTATTTACCTGTCTAACCTTTGATTAATCATTTTAATAGTCTGTCATTCCTAGCAGGAGTTATTCTTTGGATATGGCATGCACAACTCTTAAGAAATAATAACTAAAAAAAAAAATTAAAAAAAATAGTTTAAATATCTTTTACATTTTGTAATGACCTGGCTTTGTGATAAACCTTCCACAAAAAACTTCCATTTGTTTTATTTTGCCTTTTTTTTTTTTTTTTTTTTTTTTAAATTATTTTTAATTTCTGCTTGTGGTCACATTGCAGAGTGACATATTTTTCATAGCTTTTCAATCAGTATGAGTTTTGAAGAAGGGTGGAGAAGGGAACAAAGGAATGTCTTATGCCAACTAATTTTTTCATCAAAGTCAGTAGTTCCAGTTTTGGATTACTTCAGTGACTCAGTAGCTCTGAGTGAGAGGGAACTACAACACATTTTGTCCCATGTTCTCTCTTTCCTCATTGTTTCTCTTTGAGGGAATATCTGGAACTCTTCAAGCAGTTTTTTCCTCAGTCCAGGCTCTAAACCATAACTATGCAAAATATATTTGCATATTTTAAGACCACATTAAATCTGTTAAATGCTTTTGCTACAGCTTTGGGCTTATTTTTAAGAATGTCCTTTCCAATCAGATGTAAATTTCATTCTTAATTCTTTATTACTGCACCTTCTGTCTTCTTGAGTTGGCTTTCTGTTGCCTTCTTCAAAAAGCACCTTCTTTGACAAAAGTCCTTTTCTGGAAACCTTTTCCATCTTTGCCAGATAACCTTTCTGAGTGCTGAGCTGGTGGAGAGTCAGCCTACTCTTGTGCATATTGAGTATACTTGTGTATCATTTCTTGCAAGATTTCTACCTGTTGCAACATTTGTCTTGTACTGTGGGAAGGCTAACCTCCAAATCTAGGCAGAGCATTGTAGCATGGAATAAGTAACAGAACATGAAGAGGCCAGAATACTAACTCCCAAACCCCAAAGAACATAACTTTTTAGAAGGATAGTAGTTTACCAACATGTCAGCATGTTTTAAACATTTAAAAAGATAAACCATGAAGGCTTTGTACTTAGCTTTATTACACTAGTCTGTTGAAATTATTGATCCTTTCTTAAAGAAGGACTTCTGTTAAGCTCTGTTCCTAGGTAAGAGTTCAGTGTTCTTTTTGTTTGAGATAAAATACCTCTTCAGTGAACAACCTAACCTGCCAGCTGCATGGGGAAAAAAAATAAAAAAAAATAAAAAAAAATTGTACAAAGCTGGTTTCTGTCCAGTTTTGTCAATTAAACTGGAATATAAGGAATTGGATTACCTGTTCCTTGTTATGAGGATATATCATTTTAACTGTATTTGACATTATTTTTAGCCATGACTTTCTTCTCTTCTTCAATACACGATGGGGGAGGTGGACACTAAGTTTCTTTTTCAACTGAAGTGTCTCAGAAGCAATTAAAGTATGGGACAGTTACATTAATTTGTAAAAGAGTTCATTATCTTTCCATTCTTTGATATCAGTCAGAAAGAACTGAGCAATTAATTCATTTTTTCTAGCTTTTGAGAAGTTAAATAGGAAAACTATTTAAGTTGTCCTAGTGTTGTTTTTGTCTTGTGTCCTATTTCATCTTGTCCCCTGAAGTGAAGAGATGGACTCTTCACCTTCATATCAGTGATGTTCCCTTTTCCAACACAGTCTCATTTTTCTCCATATCTCACATGGGAAGTTAGGCAAATATACCAATACAAGCAAAAATATGTGAAAGAAACTTGAAAAAGAATGCAAGATGAATAAATTTGGCATAACAAAGCAAGCCAAACAAATATTTAACAGATGCTAAGTATCTGGAATCACCTACAAAATAGGCATCTTACAAGTCACGCTTTTATCTGTCCTCTAAGAAGTTTTTTAATGGATGTTGACAATTTTTACAAAGCTTTCTGGGTCATATTTTTTAATGGCAAACACTTTTTTTCCACATTTATTTGCATGTTCTAAATCAAACCAAGAGATGAAGTTTGTGCAAGAGATCTTTTTCCAACTGTTTGCTATTGATTTCCAATCTTGATTTCTAGCTGAGCTAAAATCAATGTTATATCAACAACCTGCTTTTTTTAAAGTAATTTTAAAATATAGTTTCAGCTGCTAAGTTAGGTTTGCTCTTATATCCTTTCTCTGTGCCCTCTTCTTTCCTAGTCTGCCACATTCTCCATCTCAAAAGCTGAAAATTAATGAGACATTATTGCTTAAATGCATTGATAATAATATTGTCGAAATCTAGCAGTGACTACCTATTGCCTTCTCACGGTCATCAAGATTGGCATTCCTACCTTTCCCATGCTTGCTCTCTCTTGCAAATCTGTATTTCCAACTGTGAAATAACAAATAACCAATCTTTACCCTTTCCCTATCTTCTGAATTACCACAGCATTCATAAAGGAAAATTAAATATATTAAGCATATCTACAGGGTCTCATCATATTAAGACTTCTTTTTTTCTTTTTAATAAATAATAGCGGTGAGCTGTAATATTAAATTTAAGTATGGAGAGGAAAGTAATGGAGTAAGGAGTGGTATAAAGAAACTAGTATTCAATAATCTTCTGTCTTTTCAGGAAAAAAAAAAAAAAAATAAAATCAACTCTTCAACATATACATTAAAACAAAACACCTCTGCCTAGCCTGAGAAGTACACTGACATCATTTTTTATTTTTATATTTTTTCACGTTTACTCTGTTTCTCATATTGGTTCAGAGCTGCTGCTCAAAGATATCTTCTGAGATTGATGGAAGAACTTCACCATATCACCTACAAAATCTATTAAGGTGTTAGAATAAGACCATGCCTATGAAGTTACTAATACATATCATCCTTGCACCCATCTCCTCCAAGAGATACAGTCCTCTTATATCTTTGATGGAAAAATAGACTGTTCTCTCTGTATAAGTAGGTTTCTGTTAATTTGAAGAAGTTACATATGTGCTGTCTATCCCCATGAAATACGTTGCAGAACCAAAAAATGCATCAGTTAAAAATATGCTTTTCATCCTCTTTTCAGTTTAAGTTTCTACATAGATTTTTTAAATAAGTCTATATGAGCACTTAACTTGGAAAGTCACTTCATTTTGTCGTGAAAATCGGAGTGAGACACTGTATGTAAAGCCAAAGATGTAGATGTATCTATCTTCAAAAAGTAGATCTTCCAGTACCAGCTTAGAAATGTGATAAGACTTTTTTTTTCTGTTTTCCAGGTGTAATGACAACTAACTAGTACACTGATTACCTGAGAAAACTGCTTTCACAAGATACTCAAATAATGAAAAAAATCTTTCTCCTCACCCCGCATTTATAAAAGATGCCCACATATTTTTTTAGAATTTTGCTGCTACATACTATGTACATTTTTTCAGCAAGTAAAACTGCCTACAAAGAAAGATCCCTGTAAATTTTCTTTTCCATCATTTTAGCTGTTGCTTAAAGTGCATTTGAAGAATTAGTAGAAACTGCTGTCAGCAAGAGAAACCAGTGGATTGCATAAACAAACTTCAATTTTACTTCCATGAGTTGAAAATGAGAATAAAACCTGTTTATTTCAAATGAGTGATTTGATTATTCTTTTTTTCTGTGCTAGAGATGTGACCTCTGGCTGAGTCACCACAATGTGTCCTGTGATTTCCAAAAAGGAGTTAATCAGCTTTCGGCAGTGCTAAGAGCATCATGTTGCAGCATTGACATTATCAGCCAGTGACAGCATGGTCTGATGATGTAATCCTTCTGACTTTGTCTTACAGTGCTGCACCCAAGCACCCCACCTATATGGATACTGTAGGAGTGGACCAAATGCATTTCCAACTGTCATTGCTTGCTGGTACATAAATGCCTGGCAGCCACTGTAGATCCAATGCAACATAGTTTTGTAACATTAATTATGGCTGAGAAGTATAGAGGGAGAAAAAGATTTGAATGCAGTAGTTATTATCACATGTTAATTTCCACCTGAAAACAGCACATTTTCATATTTATGAATATTAAGCTATGTTATTTGATCATATTTTTAGTTGTTTGGAGAAAAGTGTGCTATTTCTCCTTAGCACTTCATTTGTTTTGCATCTTATTCCAAACAGAAAATTAGATTTTAAGTCTCAGGAAACATATTTGCTTCCTCACTAACAAGAACAAGCATGCAAAAAAAAAAAAAAAAAAAAAAAAAAAAAAAAAAGATGTTATGGAAAATCAAAAATATGGAATTGTGATTTAAGCAGCACTTGGGAGGAAGATGTTGCTATTTCGATAACCACTGGATGCCCATAACACTCATAACAAAAATAATAAGGATTACAACAGTTCTCACTTTTTCTTCACACCACTTCAAAAATCTGCAAATAAAAATGCGGATATTTGCTCTTAGGAAGCTGAAATTCAAGTAGGCCATAGGAGGCATCAGTGAAATGCTGTTTTCATCATTACTCATACAGAAGCTACAATCTTGTGTTTTTGGTGGGTTTTTTGGTGTTTTTTTTTTCTTTCTTTCTTTCTTTCTTTCTTTCTTTCTTTCTTTCTTTCTTTCTTTCTTTCTTTCTTTCTTTCTTTCTTTCTCTCTTTCTTTCTTTCTTTGTTTATTTGTTGGGTTTGTTTTTTTTGTTGTTGTTGTTTTTGTTTTTGTTTTTGTTTTTTTTACATGGGAGATGCCTCCAGGCAGATATTACAAAGAATTCTGAAACCAAAAGTACAATTAGGCCCAAGGCCAACAGCCTGAAGCATGACTCAGTAAAGGGACATCAGATCACAGATCAATATCTCTGGTAAAAAGAACAAAAGCAGAACTGAGCAGGCTGCATTCAGGCAAAAAAAAAAAAAAAAAAAAGTAATGAGTAGCAATATCTTTCTAGCTGGAGTTTGAAGAGCACAATAAATTGAAAAGCATGATTTGACAGTCATATGTTGATGTTATTGCTATATTCTTCCGGGGAAAAAATCCTTTAAAAAATCAAGCTACAACCGTACTGTTTAATGTCTCTCTATTAACTGCAAACCTTAGTGATTTAATATCATTTTATCTTCAGACCCTTTAACTACAGAACCATATACGTAACTTTCCCCATGTGAATCGTCTCAAAGATTTAAACTGGTTTATATACAGAATGAATGTGTGGCCAAAATTGATCTGAAAGGAAGAAGTAAACTAACATGAATAAATAATGCATAATGAAATGCTGCTTTTGAGGCAACAGTTTTTCTACAGTTACCTGGCTTTCTGTTAGACAGCTGTATTCAAATGCTCACAGCTGCAGTCAGATGGGATCTTTCCTTTTGCCACCACTACCTCTGCCACCTCTGGGCAGACACTGGGTGTCCCCTCGTGGACACAGCCATTGTGCACTAAGGATTTCCAGCTGTACTGCCAGCATGCCTCACCTTGTACACATCCCTTCATTGCCTCAGCAGCTGCAAAGGAGGTGGGCATGATAAGGAGGCAAACTTCACACAAAATATTATCATGAAACAAGTGCTGTGGTTAGAAATCTCCTTTGTTTCTGAACTTGCCTTCAGCAGATTTTAGTGTCTTCCTTTTTTTCTGACAATTTTCTGGACTCCTGTTCACATGGGTGAAGACATAAATTCCCTTCTCAGGACTCACTCTAAACCTGATGGGAAAGCAAATATCTTTGCACAATGTTTTTTCCTTATGTGTTCCCCCAGTTGCTTTTGCAACACAAGCAGCTTTGCTCAGCAGCAAAGCCTATTCAAGCTGTTCTTGTGATTGCTTGCGCTAACATGAGACACCCATTTAAGAAGATTACAAAATAATGATGAAATTGCAGTATTGCAGCATTGTAAATCTCACTGGTGAGTACAGAGTGGAGCCTTCAGAGTAACAGATCAGTATTTCTAGTTTCTCTCTTTCCATAATTTGACTTCTCTGGATACAGAGAAACTTGAAAATGTAGTTTTTTAAACTTAATTAAATACTTCATGAGCTAGCTGCATATAATAATACGGTAGTTTAAAAGTTTAGTTTTACTGCAGAGTTAACAAATGAATAGCAAGTGATTAAAATGCTTTTTATTGTACTAGTAGCTTCTTTTATAATCATACATGGTGGCACTATTAAATTAGCTTGAGAAAGCTTGGTTGCACAAACTTGGGTATCAGTCATTTTTGTTCTGCACCAGGTGCTTGGATTGGAAGTGCTTAAAATTAAAAAGCGTCGCAATCTGTCGAAAAGCCCAGTAAGACAGCTAGTACTTTAAAAACATACAGTTATCAAATACTCAACAAAACAAAGTCATGAACTTGGATTAACTACTATAAACAGACTGAGGAAGCTCCACAACCATGGGATTTACATGTGGGATTACTCTTACTTTAAACTTCTCAGCTGGGAGGCTCGGGTCTGCAGCCAAGAACGTGCCTCTCCTAACACCTGGAATTCACTGGGGCTGCTGCTCTCCTTCTTCCTGCAAACACAGAACTGAAGACTGCTGAAGTTACCTCGAACTCCAACCACATCACGAGAGAAAACCTGCTGTTCTTTCTGCAGGATACCTTGCTCCCTGAAGTTATTCTCAGCAAAAAAACAAAATGTCCCTTTTCTTCCCTCTCTACCACACCCTTGAAGGGTTTGTGCCTTGCTCCAATAGAAGAGTGCACTCTGCTCCAAGAATATGTAAACTTGCTGCCCGCATTACAGTGTAGTAGATGAATAAAAAGAAGAGTTCTCAGCTCAGATGTACTATTTATGTTTCCAGCATCTTAACCACGCTGTGAGCTACTGAGAAGATTCAGTGCTCTCACTTGCCCCAGACACCTTTTCTGAAGCAGTTTATATTATCAGCAGAGCAATTTATGCCCATATTCTGAGTGGTGCATCCATCCAGGCTCTCACTCAAAGCATTACAGAACACATTACCATATATATATATGGTTTTATGTACAGATATTATGTACGCTTTCATACATAGAGATGTTTTAGTTTAACATAATTTCTGAAAAGAACAAATCTGATCAGGTAAAATCCTTCCCTTACTGAACTTAACAGTATGTAGGCTGGGACTCACAAAGGTGAGAAGCTTTTGGAGCTGATGTTTCTCCCAAAATTAATGGAAAGAAAATGGCCATAAATGAGAGAAAGCAATACTTCGCTACTCCTACTTCTGTGTTGGCCCTAGAAGCAAGGAATGTACCCAACAAGAAGGATCTGTTCTGCAGTAAAACTATGTATGACATACATCTAGGGGGAAAAAAAGGAAAAATATCACTATCCTCTCTCATTTATCAGGAATACTTTAGCCATAGATAAAGCTCCATCTGAGTTATCTGTTTAGGTAGGCTATCTTGGAAGCATCTTTATATTGCATAATTAGCTGTGATCTGGTTCGCGTCTCTTGTGAGCATAGACAGCAGTAGCACATTCTCTCTGCGCTGCTGGCTGGCTTTTGCCCCAAGGCCCTCTGCTATGGACCTGCAAAATATTCACTCATTATTAACAGAGCATTGGCTCAATTTGATAAACATTTCAGGAGGGTGGTGGCAGAGTGAGAATAGCTCACAGCAGCCCTCTCACTCAGAGCCTTGCCATTTAGAAGTTTACCATATTACCATCCAAAAAGGTGAGTGGTTTTTGATATGATTAGGTATTTGCAGGGAGTAGCTGGAGAAGAAATTAACATAGTCACTTATTTTTACTGTAAGGCACAAATACATCTATAATTCTTGGTCTGTTGCTCCTATTCTACTCAGTTGTTTTCAAGTAATTTAAGAAAACACATCCTTCTAGCTTAAAAATAGGTCTTTATAGCCAAATTTAAAAACAGCAGAACTTCTTTGGGAAAGCTTTATGATCTGCAGTTCAGTATACTTTAGTTACACGGAACATTTCATCCTCAGTGTAAGCGTTTTACATCTGAAAATCAAAGTTAAGCAAAACATAATTCTGCCTTCAGATTTCAAATGAGCTTTGTCAGACAACATATGTTCCTCAGAAGCGCACTTTGGGGACTCAGGCCTTGACAGACGGGAAGCACTAACAGGATGAACAACCAAGTGATATGTTCCACCTCTGTTTTCAGTCATGCTATTATTTGCAGCATTTGTAACAGCAACAACAAAAATGATTATTCACAAAGCAACAGCTGTCCTTCTTCTAACTGCTGTTAAACCTTTTCTCTGTTATGATGTTTACAAAAAATTTCACAGTGGTTAGGTAGCCACTAATCACCACTTATTCCAAAGATGAGCACCATTTCATTCCTGACTAGCATTTCTTCTCTTTGCTGTATTTGCCTTTAGGAATTGGGACTATGTTTTGCTGCATGTTCTAAATATTTAGGTAGTAATCATAGAAACTGTAGATATTAGAAATAGTTTTAAAATGTGTGAGATATCATGTTTATTGTTAGACTGAAGTGCAAGTTCTCAGTTATGAAGATCTGAGCAAAAGATTCTTGCATTTCTACTAGGTGACAATTTACACCTATATTAGGAAATTATGTCTAATTGTCTATCTTATGTAACTATACTATGCTGAATAATCTGATGTGTGAGACTAGGTTTAAGTTTCAAGCTGAAAGAATTCCAGTGAACACTTCTGTCCAAGTATCCTAGGAATGCTAAGTTTCAGCTGCAGCTGAATTAAGAAAATCAAGCGTTTCCACCACACCTCTAGCATTCATTTTGGGGATAGATGACAAGAGAATTTGGGGCAAATGAACTCCTTAAGTATTTTGCTCAATTCAACTACATCAAAGAAGCTAGGTATCACTGGCCACCTTAAAACTTCTTAAAACTACAGTTGTTTCCACCACAAGCCATACAAAAACCCACTTGATTTCTAGAGTGGTATGTTCACAGATTCATGCTCAGAGGCAGCAAGATTCATCACCTTGTCTCCACCTAGTAGATCTATCTGATAGGTGTTCTGAAAATATCTTATCGTGCCAGATTTCTTAACACACAAACTGTGAGGAAATGCCAGGGGTGAAAAAAAGCTGTCCTAAAATGCCAGGGGTTCAAAAACTCTTCTGAATACTGGAGAATCAGGTTTGAAGCTTTGTTGAAATTTGAAACTTCTCTATCTCTGGAATGGGGACTGCTCACTCTGAAGAGTATAGCCCAGTCCTTAGGCCATGGGCATGCCCCAGCAAAACTCAGTTTCTCTAATTCTGAATGTTACAGGGACAAGGAAGGAGAGAGAGAAAATGCAAATATGTCCTCCATCCATCTAAAAACAACCCAATGATCAGGTTTTTTATTCATATCAGTGAAGTGCTAAAAAGCTACATGGAATATTTTAAAGATAAAAATCTCCTCTGAATATGTATATAAGAGCTTGAATGACTTTTTAAAATTCTTCAATTTCAATAGTAACCCATGAAATGCTGAACTGAAGTTGTTCAAATGGTAACTAATATTCAAATAACCCATCAAAACTGAATTTGCAACAGTGAGCATCATGAAAAGAACTTGGATAAAGGGGAACAGATGAAGAGAAACTGTAAAGAGAACTCAGAGGAGCTGTCAAGGTCCCCCAGGACAGTTTTAGACAGAACTAGGACACCATTCACAGGGAAAGTTGTTGTTTATGGACACTGAACGCTCAGCCCCAGCTCCCTTCGAAGGAAGAAGCCAGAGAGGAACACGTCTGTTCAGCTGTGATTGGAATTGAATTTACATTTAATTTTCTTGTAACCTGATGTTTCTCTGTTTTAAAAGTAAAGGTCCAGATTAAGCCCATGCTTGACTCTTGAATACATGTCCAGGAGGAAGCAAATAATTTGAGTAGTATTTCTCTAACAAATCCAAACAAAAAAGGGAGAGGGAGGCATTTACAGGACATTCCAATATATAGATCAGAGACAAAAGCATTAGAGAATTACACTCTAAGTTAAATACTGACACAGTATGGAGTAAATGCCATGATAAAGATGCCACCTGTGAGGCTTAAGCAATGCTTTGACAAAGTACATCCCTTCTGTGAAGAAACAAAGGCACACAGCAGCTTCCCAAACTGAGCATAGTGTTTCAGAGCTTATCTCAGTATCCCTGCTGCTGAACCTCAACCATAAATTGCAGCACTGTCTTGATTCACTTGTGTCTTTGGCAAGAGCATTCTTTCCCTCTCCTATCCTCTCCAGCTTTCAAAGCCCAAAGATTGGTATAAGTCATCTTATTCTAGCTTAGAAAACGTCTTTAGAAGTAATCAAGATTGTAGTGCTGGAACAGGGTTGTTCTATCTAGAGAAGAATGGACTCTGAGAAGACTCTGAGAATGGCCTTCCAGTGTCTGATGAAGGCTGACAATAAAGCTGGAGAGGGACTCTGGAGTGCTGATAGGACAAGGGATAGTAGCTCTAATCTATAAGAGAGGAGATTTAGATTAGACATTAATGAGATCCTTTTCAGTCAGAGAGTGGTGAGGTGCTGGAGCATGTTGCCTAGAGAAGCTGTACAAGAAAGAATGGGGGCTTTCAGCAGTCTGGTCTTGGGGAATCCCTACCCATGGTGGGAGGGCTGGAACTAGATGGTCTTTCAGGTCCCTTACAACCCAAACCATTCTATGATTCTATCTTTATATGATATTCATGTGAAGCAAAAAACTTTGAAATTCTGCAACAAATAAGACTAAACTTCTGAATACATTCCAGTGGGACATTAGAGCATGGACGTATGTGATTATTTAAGTGTCATAAAGGAACTGTACTGTTAACCTCCAGCTGAGGTGAGTGCAGAAAAGTTGGATTCCGAGCTCTTACACCAGATTTTCCTAATGGTTATCTTTAGACAGCATCCCACCTTGCTTGTCAGCACCTCTCCATCACTCTTAGGCACCTTCCAGTGCATGATGTGAGGTTATGCAGCAACTTAGCCATCCAAATTTCAAAAAGTAATGCAGCAGCCCAGAGTTATGGGATGCAGCAGCCATCATAGCTCCAATCCTTGCAAGTATTTAGTCACCGGTCTCTCCTGTAGTGACAAAACAAACATTTTGAACCATCCACAGAGTATCCATTAGTGGCTAAACAGTTTATCAAATGACTTTATTTCAAAACTGTGGAGTCAATATACCCTGGCTTTCTGACAGGGAGTGGGAGTAGGAAGAGGAAATATTCCCCCTAATACTTACTAAGACTGTAGAGACATTATTATAAATACACATGGAAATACAGAATACCAGAAACTAGCAACCAATTAAAGCTCTTATATCTCTCTGCTTCTTATCTCTATCTCAAGTCTTATCTTATAAAACCTTTATAGAAAGGAAAGACCATTATAAAGGCAGTAAGTGGAGTTCAAGTTAGATAACTGATTATAAAGTCTCCAAAGGCACCTGAGGCTCTCAGAAGTAAGGATATAATTTAGAAGTTGATAATCTACCTCTGAGTGTTTTAGCCACAAAACTCTCCACACTGCTCTAGGTGATCTAGAGATACTGGAATCTAGATAGTCCCCTCTGTTCAGATCACCACAAAATTGCCTTTTTCCTTCTGGGGAAGGGAATCTGTCAGTGTCAACATACTGCATAATATAGAGCTATACACATTTTGCATCTCACTAGTAGCCAGAAAGCTATGCAGATCAGTCTAGAGTTTTCAAGTGAATTTGACAAAATGAAGTCACAGTGCGACTCCTACTTTCACCAAAAGAAAAGAAATGCAGTGATTTACATCTTTGCTTAGCATACTAACTTTTAACGGAGGCTCACTAGCTATATGCCAGGTAGCTACCTATAGCAGTCACAGGCACAAAACAAATTTGCATCTTATTTTTTCATGTCTCTAAAATTACAATATAATAAAACAAGGCATGATAATATGTCATACTATGTCAATAATTTCCCTAAAACCAGAGCCAACAATACACAGTACGTTACTGACTTGCATAAACACCCCTTCTTCAGGTGGTTTAATGTCCCATTCAAAAAGTCATTGCAGGCCATTATGGATTTGTGTTTCAGGCAGTGGCTGTTTGGAAGCCCCATAGGTATATGTGTAAATCGCACAGCTGCAGCCTTCCTGGGAGAAACTACACAAGTCAGACCAAAACACTGCTTGTAATAAAAGGAAGGAAAGATAAAGAAAAGCTAGGAACAACACTTTTGTAAAATAATCCTGTAGACTTAGTGCATTTTCTTTAACGAAGTAAAGTTAGCAGATCAGTTTCATTTAAGGAAAATGACTATGAAAAGTGGTGCTTTCATTTATTCTTCTTTTTTCAATATGAAGCCCCAGGACAGGGTAAAGCTGCTTTATTCTAAACTATGCTTTAATTAAGATTAGACAAAATGGAAGAGTTTTATGCATAAATATCAGTGTTAAAAATAGCAACACACCTGTCTGATACAAATTCCAATTAGAACAGGCTAAGTTTGAATATGAGAGCAGAATTTGGGTTAAAGCACAAGGTTTAAAAAAATCTTTCAAACTAATGCAAATTTAGTCACTTCAAGAAACAAATTTCACCTGTTCTCACAAGCCTTCTGGCTTTCTGGATGAGAATCCAAACTTCACCACTCTGAAAAGAAATGTGTTATGGATTCAAGATGAAAATGTTAATGCTAAGTCCAGACATTTAAAAGCTTAAAAACGGAAATGTTATTTGAAACTGGGCACAAAATTCTGGCAACTTTAGACTAGCTTTAAGTCACAGGAATTAAAAAATACAGACATTAGGTTCCCAAAATCTATTAAGAAAGCAAATGAGCCACAGTGCTGTTTTAAAACTGGGGTGTGTGTTTTAGGGAATTTGTGTATGAAAAACAACAAAACAAAACACCACTTCTAAACAGGCATTTATAAACTTCAAAAGGATTCTTTGGAAACAAATCTTCATAGAGCGAAGACAAATCTCTACTGTTCTGTTGCCCCTCTCCCTGAAATGGTTCCTTCTTCTGAACCCAACACCTAGAACTTGTCTTAGTTTAGCTTTAAAAAGCATTAAAATAAACCAGTCCTCCTATGTAGAGCCAAAACAGTTTCTCAGATTGAAACTGGCTCTCACTGAAACTGCTGAATGCAGCTGCATTCATCTGCCTTTAATTAAGATTGCTGCAAGCGTAGGTATTCGCAAACTATCAAAATATGATCTGCTGAGGAAATCAAGTAAACAGGGTTGGAGACTCCAATTAGAAATTATTTTACTCGTTAGGAAGGTAGTCAAGAAGGCACATGTGGAAGAGAGCTCCAATGAAAGGAAAAGATGTCCAGAGCAGACAGATGGAGAATAGCAGTACCCAAAGGAGTAGTGGGGGCGGTGAGAGCTGGAGCTGTGACCAAGTGCTTCATTTCCTCTGGTGCACATGGAGATGCTGCTTTTTGCTTCTTTGAGAATGAACAGGAGGGGGTCAAAAGGTAACTTGGTATTACGAAACAAGATACGGTACCTTGACTGCTGTCCACTCCTGCAGGTCAGGGGGCTAACAGGGAATAGGCTGTGTGAAATCTGGGCACTTCAGGCTCTCATATCCACCTTAAGCATATAAGTGCAGTGAAAAAAATGCAAACACAATTTTAGTCATCTTCACACAGTGCACACACACACATATAAAAATACATATGCACAGCATAACATCTCTGTGAAAGCCACAAAAGTGTATAAAGCATCCTTAACTCTGCTCCAGAGCTTTCTACATTAGCACACAAATTCATACACATGCACTGAGAGAAACGCTGACCAAAAGAGAGGATTCTGGCACGACAGCAATCAATTTACACACAGCACACAGCCAGTCCTGCCAGGGCAAGAGGGCAAAAAAATAGAGTGCTTGTTCTAGAGCATTCATAACCAAAATACAGGATGTAAAGAGACCAAGGAAACTGAACCCTCACAAATACTGAAGAAAAAGAAACAAGTGTTGTCTCCCAGAACTTCTAATCTATAAAATGGAAACTTTTGATTGACATCAGACTGTGCGTCCCTGGAATGAAATATGGATCTATAGCTTTTATGAAAGTAAAGTATTTCAAAGAGGGCATGGAGGAGAGAAGAAAAGACATTTTAAATATAAACTCTCTTTCAGGAGGAATTTCTCAGTGTCAGTTCATGACATTGCTGCAGCCTTTGATACTACTTTGACAAATATTTTCTCTGAGGTGAACTACAAGTTGGTTTAGTTTAACTACTCATTTCCACTTTAGCTTATGTAGGAATTGCATACACCCCCTAATCATTCAAGGATCAGATAATACAGGCAGCTTAATTTTATTAAACTGATACCTCTTCTTATTAAGGTTATCTAGATCATTAACTCACGACAAACTTTTTTGTTCACAATAATTTTAATTTTGACATGCAACAAAGAGCAGAATTGAATAAGGTGTACCACAAAGGTTAATTCATGTTGCCTTTCTAAACTTCCTCTTAAAAAAATAAAGCAGCTATTTGTTCTTTTGACAAACTAATCAAAAATACCCAGATATTCCTTCTTCTCTCTTCCAACTTTGGGATGGTGTATAATTTTCAAGATGTTGTCTTAAAATTTTGTCTTAAGTTCTTGGCTTACAACTGAATGTGAAAAGCAAGCCATTTATCCCTTCCACGTTGCTTTGCATTCTTGAAATAGTCATCTAACAGGAAAGTAGTCAGAGCCGTAATAAGGAGAGCTGCCAAGATAACAGCAAGAATATCCACTCTTTAGTTTTACCTCAGCGTTAGAATGTATGGTACACCATTTTAAAACATTTCATTTCACACTGGATATTTAAAATCTGGATTGAGATAAGTATAAAAGTGGTGATAGGAGCTGTGGTGCCTGAAAAGCCTCATGGCCCTCAGCCACAGTTCCTCTTTTTCTCTTTTTCCTTTTTTTTTTTTTTTTTCTTTTTCTTTTTTTTTTTTTTCCTCCTTTAGTGCATTAGTTTAAGAGGAGAAATTATTTCCCTGTTCAGCCAACTCAGTCACTCAATTTTCATTTCATGCACAATTCTTATGGTCTGCCATCTCTATCTCCTCCAATTTTCTCCTTCCATTCAACTCCTGTCATTCCTTGAAGCATAATGTAGTGTGTAATGGCAACTTACACAGTGGTATCAGAGAACACTATTTTTTTGCTCCTGAATAGTTCTTATATTTTTCTGTGCATAACCTGGGACTTTTCTGTAAAAGGATTGCAACTGTTCAAGGTTCCATTGGTGATATAAAATTTCCTCTAAAAACTGCTCTAAAACCTACATGTATATTTGTACTTCCCACTATTTTAGTACTTTCTAAGACATGAAAGCACATGCTTTCAGTTTAGTGGAAGACAACCTTTTTTTCCCTAATGATATAAAACTACAATTTCTGATTCTTGCATTACAAGATTTTGTAGTGATGTAGTTCTACCTACAGGAAAAACTGTCAGTGGTCAAAGCCAAAATTTACTCATTTAGACCTCAACCACCATTTGATGTGTAAATTCACAGCCATAGTACCCTTGAGGGCACCAGCAGAAAGATCTCCCAGTTCTGGGCTCAAAACATTTTCAGCATTCTTAGATAATGGGGATAGAGCATTAAAAATGTAAATAGTTCAAGAGACACATTTTTCTAAACCTACCTGTCAAACATATACTGATTTATCACAACCTGTTATAAGTGGTGATTAGTATCTTTTCTCTTTATGTTCAGTGAGAAAGGTAAGAGTATATAAGTGCAGGAAAAAAGGTCAAAAAAGTAAAAGCAAACCATATGGTTTACAGCTCTATACAAGAAACTATTTGAGCCAGAAAGCACTACTTCACAAGAAGTCTTTTCTAATTAATTTATGTGCCAAATCTCTGTTCTTAGCACACAGTATTGCAGGGAGGCATTTTCAGATCTAGACTAGCTTTCTCAGACTTGCAATTTCTGTATTCAAGCTGTGGGCCAAGAATTCAGTATCCACCAATTCTCCAGTACTGTAAAGAAAAGTAGAATGTAATGATGTTAACAAAGTCTAAGGCAAACTCTCCTTCTGTTTTCCCCACTGCAACATCCCCAAAGGTTGTTGAAGAAGCTATGAAAGTAAATGACACAAAATCAGTTTCTTCAAGTTATTTTTTTCAGTAAAGATTTCATCCCATTCATCAAAGACCATTACATAGCTTTGCATTTCACACATAGGAAGAAAATTCAATTGCACAGTTGTGAATGTGTATCAGACCAGGTGTTATTAACAAGACAGTAACTGATGATAACCAGTGTCGGGATATTTAAATAACAAGAGCCAATTAAGCAGCCATAATGGTTAAGGATGATGAGGACAAAATTGATATTCCAAACCACTTACATTCATTAAAGTGATAGAGCTTAAAATGAGTGGTCAGATTCTAGTTTTAGACTTCTTTCCATACTGAAGATGGATTAAGCTTTACACAGTTACAAATAAGAGACTTTAAATAGTCTTTAGAGTAACAAGTAAGACCAGTGTATTTGTTTGATGCAATGGCATGTTCTGATTCAATTATCTCAAAATGTCTTCTCTGCATAAAAGCTCATTACCTACTTCTCTGGTAAAGAAACAGAGAGGTATAGGGATCAACAGTGAAACTGGTAAATCTCAGACTTCTTTAGAGAAATACCAATTTATAAAAAAACTCCTCAAATGAGAGATAATAAATTGAATTCAGTGCTATTATCAGTGGAAGAGGGGAAGGGAGGAGAAAGGAAGCTTAAATGTTATGAAGAGTATTTTCAAAATCAAACCCCTATCTTTCAAATAAGAAAGGACTTTCTAGCTAGTGTTAAGATGAAAGATGGGCAAAATTACACGGGAGTAGGTCTGGGGGCCTCCAATTGGAATTCATTTTTTCTTACGTCTCTTCCCTAAAACCAAGAAATATATCTGCTTGGAAAGTAATGGTTATTCTGCATGGATCTGTTGAAGTGAACAGTATTGTATTCACACAATAAACAGCATTGCAAAATGAGAGCCAATTCTTTTATTCCCTCAACAGTTCAGCTAGGGGATGGATTTCCTAGCAGAACTTGTTTGGACTGCCTATTTCCACAAACTTAAACAAGAGGCTCCTGGTGGTAAATTTAAATGTTCAAGTACATTTAAAGAAAGGGGAGAGGCAGCATTCACCAGAAGAGATTAAATCACAGAATTAAATGATACTATAATTCTAATATCTGAAAATATGCAGGGACCATTTGATTATTTGCTATACACATTGTTAAGCATAGAATGAAGGTTAAATTGCATAACAATATTGAGCATATCCAAGGCTTTGCAAGTTCAACAGGGTGAATGTAGAGTATACAATTGCCTCCAAGATACAAAATCTAAACAAAATATATAAGGTGTGTATAAGCACCCTTGCAGGACTGGTATATCACAGTGATTAATTGAGCAGGGTCAAATTAGAAAGGATTCATTTAATGCTAGGTTTTACAAGGAAATACCTTCAAACACAGGCCAGTGCCCAGCTTCTAACAGCAAACAACCGAGCACTATTTTCAGATTCCAGGAAAATCCTGCTGTGGTGCCATATCTAATTCTATATCCTCCTCACACATCTCAGTTTAATAAATAGTGTTGTATGGCATGCTATACATTTTCATTTCTATTACCATAGTGTAAGTACTGAGAAGGTCATTGGTGATTCAGATTTTAGAAGATATCTTGTGTGCACTTGCAGCCCGAAAGGCCAATTATATCCTGGGCTGCATTAAAAGAAGAGTGGCCAGCAGGGAGATGGAGGTGATTGTCCCCCTCTACTCAGCTCTTGTGAGGCCTCATCTGGAGTACTGAGTCCAGGCCCGGGGCCCCCAGCACAAGAAAGATGCAGATCTCTTGGGACAAGTCCAGTGGAGGGCCACTGAGGTGATCAGAGGGCAGGAGCACCTCTCCTATGAAGAAACATTGAGGGAACTGGGTCTGTTTAGCATGGAGAAGGCTCCAGGGAGACCTCATTGTGACCTTCCAATATTTGAAGGGAGCATATAAACAGGAAGGGGCAAGGGGGAATGGTTTTAAACTAAGATAGGGGAGGTTTAGGTTAGATATTAGGAGGAAGTTTTTCATACAGAGTATGGTGAAGCACTGGAACAAATTGCCCAAGGAGGTTGTGGATGCCCCATCCCTGAAGGCATTTAAGGCCAGGCTGGATGTGGCTCTGGGCAGCCTGATCTAGTGGTTGGTGACCCTGAACATAGCAAGGGGATTAAACTAGATGTCTTTGAGGTTCTTTTCAACCCAGGTTATTCTATGACACCTGGAGATGTGTCTAGAGTTGCTCTTTCATACCTCTATAAAGTACTGACTGAATTTAAAGAATATTTAATGCTAAATTAATGACTTCTTATTCACAGTATTCGATACATTTCTTATTCTCAGTCTCCATCTTATACCAAAGACTTGGTTTTAAAAGGAAATCTCTAGGCTTTACTCTTGTCACTGCTATTGGATTCAGCTTGATTCGGGGCAGCAAAAACCATCCTAGTCCTGTATGCTATACAATGTACTGTAATGCAAAATTAAATGTAAAAATAAAAGTTAAAATTTAAGCGTACAGAGGCTGCTACATGAGTGTCATTTACACTAAAAAATATTTTATCATATGTTACTAAATTGAATAATTCTCTCATTTTTCTCTTACTCATCCTTTCTTTAATTACTCATCCCTTTTCTAATTCCAAATGCCTTTTGAAAACTCCTGACCTCAAGTTACAGCCTGTGTTCATCTTGATTCATAAGCTTTAAGTATCATATTCCCCAAACCTTGCCCTTTCTGTTCTGAGGAGTATTTTACCACTGTTTTGCTTTAAAGTCAAATCCACAACACTTATGAACCAGGGAACCAGGGAGGATACTGAAAATATATTGAAATGACTATTTTTAAACTAAATAATAAGACTATTTACAATACTTTGACTCATGGTAACATGCTTCCTCCATATGTTGCTTAAAAGTAATTTTATTGGAAAGATTAGCATGCATATCAAACCATAAGAACTGTTTACAGATAGTCCTGATGTAGTCCATCACAAATAGCTGCAAGCTTCTGTGCACACTATATATCTGTGTTGAAACTGGATACAAATATTTAGTAAAGCCAATACATTGGTTGCTTTTTTTTTTTTTTAACTGAGCAGAATTTGAAAGGCAGAAACTTAAATCTGTTTTGAAAAAATATATTGATGTTAATGCAGTTATAAGGTAACTGGTAATCAAAACATCACAGAATGCTGACAAAGTATTTTTTCATTTTAATGGATGGCTAGAGAATTTTTCTGTAAAATACTAAAAGCTTTAGACAAAAGGACAAGAAGTTTTCACCTCAAGAAGATAAGCTAATGGCACATCAAGCCTTTATATACTGTGAAAGATAATAATTGCTACCAGAGAACAACTGCTGTTACCCATTGGTATAAAAAAAGCGCTTGCCTGACATCTTTGAAAACTGAAGCTATCAGCTTATCCACCAGAAACTCACAACAGGGGCAAGAGCAATGTAAAAATTCAGATATCTTCACAATCGTTATGACTAATTCTGAAGAAGGATTATCCTGTGCTTGCATTCTAGAAGTCTGTGGTATGCAGATTTTCTCAAAAATCTAAAATACAAAATATTTCACTCACAGCTGTTCATGTTAAATATGTCTAACAATCAACTTGTTTAAGAATATGAACACCATATAGATATGCCCAGTTCTGTGCACATAAGCAACAAAACATAGTGACTAATGCCAGCTTCATTTATTCTTTGAACAACTCACTGAACCTTTACATATCAATTTATTCATTTACAATTGAGTGTTTTTGCAGTTATTGGCATACAGAAGAGTCTTTTTCTCTTTCAAATGCAAGAATTCTTAAAGAATTTGACTGCATACAATATAGTCATTTGGGAGAAGTTGGGTAGAAGAGAAGGAAAGCGCGTTATGATGGCCCTCCTCCCTGAGGACTTTCCTAATTTTAATTTTTTATTATGCATTTTTTTCTCTGTGCAACTTGAAGATTTTAGCAATTTTATTTTAATTTAAATCATATTAAATTTAATAGGATTTCACTAATGTTATAATTTAAATTTTAAATGACATTTTTTATAAGAAGGGCAAGACAGTAAAAAGGGGCACTTAAACGTCAGTATGCAACTCTCTCTCTCCCCCTAGACTCAAGATTGTAAGTAGCTATACTGTCATGAGAGGAAGAACACATTCAGAGTTACCCAAGAAGACCTGAAATAAACAGTTGTTCAAGGGCCTTCTGTGAAGGTACCAGCCCAGTCACAGCCAAGTTCTCCTCTTCCCAGTCATGTACTAACAGCCTCAGACAGCAGCCTAGGGAAATTCAAAAGACATGCCCACATCACTGTTAGAAGTATTTGTCTGAACATCAGTACTTTGACAGCCCTGGTGATAACACAGGAAACCACTATCTGCTGGCTCTCTTGCTGAAGAAGGCCCAGCACTACAGCCAAATAACCAATACTATCCAGACTCGAGATGAGTATATTAAGTTGATGTATTAACTTAGCTTCTTGAGTTGCTTTTCTCAGCCTGAATAAAGTCTGGTTTGGGGACAATAGATCACCTCTGAAAAATCTCTTTTCATATGAACTGTAAAGATCCTAAGCTATTAAAAACTCTCTTTTAAAGGTTGCAGTGACCCTTTGATACCAAAGTTTCATTGCATACAAATGCATGCTTTTCCTATCCTCTTCTATCTGCCATCTTATTCCATCCCTTTCTCTAATGAAATCTCTTTTTCATCTCTTCTCAGTTCAGAGGTAGTCGACATCATAAAAGATAAATGTAGAAGTCAGCAGATGAACACAGTAACCTTTCATGCTGCTATAGGAGACCTTCTTTAAGGTTTGTCTGCAGCCTGTAGACTCCACCAGTAGAGATTTGTGCTACCATCTATAAAGACAGAAAATGAATTCCAAACATCCAAACATCTACAGTAAACAAATCTTGTTTTGTGGCTGAATGGAACACCAAGGGACTTCTTCTAACTCCCCTGTATAGATCCTCTACCTGAAGAACTGACAAGATAATGAAGAAACCATATTGAATTGCAGAGATGAACATATATTTTTTAATTTTATTGCAGTAGAGTCAAAGGCAAACTGGAAGTTCTTTAAAACAAAACACTCCCCTTAAGACACTCCAAGTAGCTTCAAAGAAAATCATGTCTCAAACATGATTTAATGCATTTTACATTACTTTTGCTGTCTTAGTGTCAAGCACTTGGATCATTAAACTACTTCTGATTTCTTTCCTGTTCTATTTCACTTTGTAGCGTTTCCTCAGCCATGCAGACTTGTGTGGCATTTAACTCAAACACTTTTTAAGTTGGTCAGTAGGACTTCATTACAAAATCAGCAAAGATGTGGCAGGGTTTATTGTTTTTATTTTACTCTGTGCATGCATATCTGTATCATGTACCATTTGATCAATTTCATTGGGGACCTAAGCACTATCGCTCCAAAAACATTAATTTGATAGTTTATGAAAGTAGTAAATTGTTCAGTTTCACGAGCCTCAGAACTCAACTGGGGAGAAAATCATATGGAATTAAAACTTACAAGGTTACTGGTGTATTTCAGTTCCATTTCTGCAAAGAAAAAGCAGCAAAAGCCAATTGCGAAGTTCAAAGGACTTGCATTGGAGATGGAAACTGTTGAAAAGTTCACCATAATTGCTTTCAAATCTACAAGAAGAGAGAATTTCTTTAGGAAAAGAAAAAAATAAATAAAAAAGAAAGAAAAAAAGATTTTGCACAGTTGAAGAGGAAAAAAATTATAAATGTACATCTTTGTTTTAACAGTGAAATAATCCATTCATGGTCACAATTACATGCTATTAAGTTAAATTTTCTAGAGTAAGTGGGGCTATATAAATCTGATATTGAGAATTTGCAAATAAGAGAACTCTGCATTTCCTGTGGTTCATATGGCTAACGAAAAACAAAGACACAAGCATCATCATTATCCAGTTAGTTTTATAAAACTCCATTTCCAGCTTAGATAGATTTCATAAGTAATGTCCTTTCTTTTTTTATAATATTTTTGTGTTGTCTATTAATTTTGCACAGGAATTTAATAGTTTCTCACCATTCCTCCCTAACAGTAAAATTATTTGCTGTAGTTATGAGTTTATCATGCTTTTAATGAAATCTTGGCTAGATTTGATATTACAAAGAACTTTCAACCTTATTTAGAACTATACCCAAGCAGGAAAAAAAAAAAAAAAAAAGTGAATGCTTATGAAATCTAGGATGTGTCAGAGAAATGCATACCATTAAATGAGACTTTTCACTATCATTTTGTTTTATCTTAGTTTTGCTTAGGAATATCAGATGTGAAACATACAGCTGAGCTTCATCTCTGTGCTGCAAACTCAGACTGAGGTGGGAACGAAGCAGAAGGAGCAGCACATACAAGCACGTGCATATGTCACATCTTTGAATCTCTGCTTCCTTCCTTCAGTTCAGCTACCCAACTTATAGCAGAATATTTTTGTGCAGCTAGTGCAAAACTGAAAACTTTTGCTCTATCATCTACACGTTGACCACTTTTTTCTTTTTCTCTTTTATTTTCCTCTGCATATTAAGACAGAACATTATCATATTATCATACAGTTTGGGGCTTCTCAGCAGTAAAGAAAAGAAAAGAAAACAAACATAATGATAATCTCTGCTGGGAGACCAAGGAGATAGAAGGAACAGATGCAGCACCAAAATGTAGAATAGTTGCTTTAGGGCTATATCTTTCTGGCTTTGCTATGAAAAGAGCTCATACAAATGAAGTGATTAGCTCACACTACAGATCTTTCAAAAGGAAGAAAGAAGCCACAACAGCAATGACAAAACAGAGCTAGCAAAAGATCACTTGAGGAGGGACTGCTTTTGGAGGCTCATTCATGCATCAATCTTCTCTAAGTAGGAAAAGCAAAAAGCAACTGCTTTTTGTCCTTTCTCAGATTCACACAAAAAACTAAACCAACTGGTTGCATTAAGATCTAAGCAAGTCAGCTACAGAACACCCACAGCTGCAGCAACAACACAGAAATGTGTTGCAAGTTGGTAACAACTGTGGGAAAATCCGTCTGGCAGAGGCTGAAATTTCATTCTCACATAGCAAAGCAAAAAAAAAAAAAATCTAGTCAAATGTCACTTTGAAGAAAATCTGGAAGGAACTGTAAGAAGAAACCCTTACAAAATGCACATTCAGAACAGATGTTGTTCAACCCAAAGCTCATATATCAGCATAGTAACAGGTCAACTCTATGTTTAGTTTTAAAGCATATAAGATTTACTTTAATGTAATAGTGATGAAAGATGCAGTACCATCAGCTGCAGAGCAGAGAAAGCCAAAATACGTCTTTTAAAAATGCAAAAAAAGTATAAACTGTCTAAATTTTGTTTGGTCTCCATTGTTATCACAACAGAACTATAGGTTCTTTGCAGTACTAATCATCATGTGAAAATAAATGGTCTTTTATGGCTCGCTTTAGAACTTGAAACTTTTATTCCATTTCAACATAGCTATGTAGTTATCTCCTCAAATTACAATTTACATGTTCCTAAAAGCAAGTGTTCGGATGCTCAACAAGTTTTTATTTTCTTGTAGAAAAAATACTATACTTTCAAAATATGAAGGGGCAGTGTTGTGCCAGACCTTTGTATGACTCTCATTACTGCATGTTTTGGAAGGACTGATCTGCTAAGAGTATTCTCTGACACTGGATTAACATAGAGTCATATTTCCTAAGACTATGACTTACATCAGAGAGAAGTGAGAACGTTACATCCAAGATTCTTATGTTACACTGTATATGAAGTACACAAAGCCTGGAGAAAAAAAAATAAATAAATAAAAATTAAAAAAAAAAATCAAAATATAGTTAGACTGCAAAATTTAATGACATCTAATTTAAATATGGCTAAAGAAATTAAATAACATTTAGTGCTGGTTTGTCAAAAGCTTCTGCTTTATGTGGTAGCTTGGGAGTTCTGATGTATAAAAGCACCCTCTGTGACTCCATGAGAAACATTTTTCCAACCCACCACCAACTCTCAGAAGAAGAGCAGGAACAAAAGAGACACAGCCAACCAGAGGAAACCCCTAAGTGGAACCACTTCCTCTGCCGTGGCTTATTGGTCATTTTCTACACTTAAGAGACACATGAAGGTAACTAAGAGAACACGAGGTGTTTAGGAAGTAAATTCTTGACAACTGGAACTAAGTACACTCCTCATACTGTGACTTGTACTCTATAACTTCTCTGTAATGAAATATTTCAAAGGATATGTTACAAAACTTGAGAATGCATCTTAATACGGGTTTTGACCATTTACAAAAGAAATATAAACTATTCTGCTTGTATAGAACAAGGAAAAGAGACTTGTTTTCATTTTAAATTTCATTTCCCAATACAACAGTATGTATCACCATAATAGAAGCAGTTAATGGCACTATAAATTCAACCACCTAAAACCAGAATCTATATTAATTACATTCATTATACTTAATTGAACATAATCATCTAACCTAACAATTCCTTGTATGCTAATTAATAAAACAGCATGTCTTCTGGATCAGAAATGCATTAATTTATTTCTTTCAAAGGTAAGATATTTAGGGGACAAATAAAATTTGTAACTCTCATCATTAATATACTTGGACAGATACAATTTTTTTTAAATCACAATGACTTTTCATGCCAACAGATCTCCTTCTTAAGTTCAAACTTCATGCAAATTCTGCCTCTCTGCTGTGTTGATTTTTTTCTCCCTTGTGACATTTGAAGAAAAACATGTGAATCAGTAATATCATTTCCACAAAGACATTATGAAAATAATCACAAAAGAAGTTAAAAAAAAAAATAAATGCCATCTGCATGATGAGCAGTTTTCAGTAACTCTACATTATATACTTGAAAGCGTCTATGTAAAATGTTATCTCCCTAAGCACGAGAAGAATAAAGCCCTTATATGGCAGGTCATAAGCCTAGAAAGATTCAGTGTACCATACATATACATATAGTAATATATATAGTATATATATATAGCACATATAGTAATAATAAAAGTATAAACCACTTTCTCTTCTAACAGTGAACTTATGATATCTTATGAACTGATTATCTGGGATGAATCTCCAGAGTAGTCACTAATTCCCCTTTGTTTCAAGTCGCAAAATGTTCACAGAAAAGAAAAAAAAAATACATAATGCTTAAATTTATGCACACACTGAATAAAGCAATCTATTGCTGTGCGCCTGAAAATCCCCACTTGACAGCTGTTTACTTTGAAAGAAATCCTAGCTATTAGTGTTTTAGTCTTTGATAGCAAATTATCTTAGACACCTGCAGGGGGTTTTCATTGGCCGTTATTGGGGGTTTTGTTTGTTTGACTGTTTTTCTTTGTTGTTTTCTTTTCTTTTTTGTTGTTGTCTTGTTTTGGTTTTGTTGTTGTTTTTTACATATGCTTCCTCTTTCCAGATCTGTGCTGCCTGTCTGTTGATCTGTTTGGCATGAACCGAGTCTAATTTCTCTACTTTGTAGAGAACATAGAACATTGTAAAAGCATAATTTGACAGATACTTTACCCACAGTTTTCTTTCAGCAAAGACACAGCTGAACAAACCTGAGAACTAGTTTCATCCTGACACTGCAGAACCAAGATTATCCTCTGGTAGAGAAGACTGAAATAAAGATGACCCTCAGTTTGGGAAGTCAACCTGAAGACTGAAGAATGAATTTCTAATACAGAGTTAGTCACTAGACCTCTTATTAAAGCTATTACATGTTTAATAATTATTGAAGAAGCAATGGGCTAGAGGCAGAAAGCTCTAGTCACTTTGTCATTTAGTAGCTATGCAGGTTTGGATTGAAAGAATGCATTCCATTTCACACTGAATAGTTTCAATAATACTAATAAGCAATCTTTGAAGGAGGAAACAGAGGGACCTATACTTAATAATTAGAACACTTCCGTGGGAAGAGAGAGTAATATACATTTGGCTCAATAAATCTTTGAAGGTGTTCCACAGTTCATAAGAAAATTAAATTCAAGAGCTAGATAATACCACAGACTACCTCAGCAAAATAGTTTAGAGCTCTCCTCTAAAGACAGCAAGAACAAAAAACAAATGAAAAGCAAACTCCCCTCGTGAAGAAATTAGCACCTTGACTTCACACCTTACATAAGTGAGCTATGTTTCATGAGTATGCAGGAGGAAGGGTTGAGTGAATCTCTTGATCCCATGAAGAAACAAAAACAAGCCTGGTTTGTTGAGCACAAGGTGAATGTGTATCCTCCATAAGGACATTGAAAGTGAATCTAAATTTCAGTTTTACCTATGTTTAAGATTCATTTCCACCCTCAGCATTTCTCTTGGGGAAGTTCAGCAATATGCTGCCTATACAATGTTCAACAACACAGTATTGCAACCAGATACATCCAGCTTGTCACGTATACAGTGTAAGAAGTCTGGATGCTCAACAGTTTCAAATCCTGCATTGGAAACGGACTGCCTAAACTTGTAGCTGATCAAAGCATACCAGAAAGCCTTTCCATGACTACTTCTGCCCTGTGAAATTATTCAACATATTTTCTGAACTTGAACTGGCTTGAGAGACTATTTCTGCCTATGATGATCAAATGCATGTTTCTTTGTGTAAGTATGACTCAAGTTCTCTTGATGCAAAGTTAGACAAGCTACACATGTGAAACAATAAGTCCACATGATTTCATAAAAACTGTATTTGTGCAAAGTGGGATTGGTCATGATAAAAGCAAGACCAAATTCCAGTGTTTGTTTCCCAGCTCTGAGTTAATTTAGCCAAATGATGCATCCTTTGAAGATTTTTTTCTTTCTTTGTTAATGTTACTGAGCAAAAGTTCTGTTTTATTAACATCCGGGTAATTAGAATATTTGATATTTGCATCATTAGAAAGAAAAAATTCATCTGTTCCAGCTTCCTTTAAGCTTCAACAACTCACTTTAACTGAACAAATAATGGATTTTGTAGTTCAGCCAATAGATTAATATGCCATATTCTCCTTGAAAAATAATGTTCTCCTGAGGCTCCCTCCATCCTGTCCCCTTTTCTCCCTCAAGCTGTTTCTTTAGCAGATTTCTCCACCTTTTTTTTTCCTTTTTGAACAAGTAATTGGTGGGAATCACTTTACCCAACTTCATCTGCATCATCCATGAGTCTTTCATTTGTCTGTGTACTAAATGCCTGCTCTTACATACAGTGGAAATGGATAAAGCAAGCCTTGATTCCTTCACCTACATGTACAGAGAGCAAGTGCCTGTGTATGGATAAACAGTGAGATTCAACACTTTTGACAGAAATCTACATAAACATTTCAGTCCAAACACATGATCCTCTTTTCCCTCCTACTTCTTCTCAGCACATTTTGAGTTTCTGATCAAGATAAAACTCAAATCTCGTACTGTTTGAGCCAAAAACCTGCAGAGACTGCATGTCAATTTTCAGTATACATATGATCCAAACTATAGCCTATTCTGAACTGATTCTTATTCTAGTTCTTAATATCATTTTCTTAGCCTGTAATTAGCAAAATTATTTCTAATATCTTATTAACAACTAATGCTACAAACTAAGCTACTACAGCTTCAATTAAATTATCTTCCTGATCCAGTAAATCAACCCATGTAGAACACAAACATTTCCTAGCTACAGACAAGTATGCCACTGAATGCAATTGTTAATTTCACAGACAAACAGATCAAGTTTGACCACTCAGTTATTAAACAAGTGATTATAGTTATTAATGCATTAAGCAACATTTTTTTTTTTTTTTTTAAAGGAAAACAACCATGCATGTCTTGTAGCAAACATGAATCACTGATTCAGGAGCTCCTACTCTTTCCCAGGATGCTTTCCAAGTCCCACCCAGTGCTGTGTCTGTTCTGTCTTGCTGCTGCAGCACGAGTTTCTGGGAGCAGACTCCTGTCTTCTTAACAATAGTGACTATACAGCATTGCACGATCTTCAGCCTTTCACAATGAATGTTAAGAATCTCTTCCTGAAAGTAGTTTTGATGTTATTTAAAACATTAAGTCCTGGTACCAAATTTCACTTGATGCATCAGCTGTCAGTAATGCAACAGAATTTCTTTAGAAGGAACGGACAGGAATTTAAAGCTGGAGATACAGTCCTGCCCTGAGAAAAGAAAAGTATATTTACATATGTGTTGCATATCACCAGGCATTATCACCTGGCTCTAGTTTTGACATTAGCTTTTTTTCTACCAAGTGCTGTCTTCCTTGAAGTTATTAAAGGGGGAGAAAAAAATAAATATATTTATAGCTACACACACACACACACACACACATATATATATTCTCTAGAAATGTTTGTGAAAATCAAAGCTACCAGGTAGACTTGTGGAGGGCATGGACTGCATGTGCTGTGGAGAGAAACAGAAATGGGATATGCTGAAACTTGTTTAGCTAGTTACAAATGCAAATATAAGAATGGCTCTAGTATGTACTCTGAGACCAAGGGAAAAGTTTAATTTGGAGCAGAGTGGAAAAACTAGTTTCCCAGCATTGCTCATCAGAGGAAAATTTAGAAGTGTAACCGAAAACTGTTTTCTTTCCTGCCCCTTTTTAAGTAAACAAAATACTTTCAAGGCCAACTTGTCTTCTAAAGAATGTTTTCAAATTAGGCATTTGCTATTAGTGTGTGGCATCATTAATTTTTCTGGAGTGCATTGTCAGCATGAGAGCAAGTAAAAATGTGGAACTCGTGCTTGTGTGTAACATGGAATTGAGTTTGCCCTTAGCATTTCTAATTTCTGACAAGCAGAAAAGTAATTATCAAACTAGTTGATGCAGGTGCTTGAGGCTATGGTAACTAGTTAACCCAATTTAGATTTTGCTATTTTTTAGCTGGTACATAGTTGGTTTATTTTTATGATTAAACTACTTGTTTTTTAATCTGACTGTCAGTCTGGAACTGTTATTTTAGAATTCCTTTTATGCAACAGAATGTCACCAAACAGAAAAAATCATTGAGAGTTCCCCCCTTTTTTTTCCCTCTGGTAGCATCACTACAAGCAGAAAAAGTATTCTCAAATTGAGCTCAATTATGAAAAATAACTGGATAAAAAACACTTGCCCTGAACCCATCACTAAAAATTGTATTATTTATTTCTTCATATTATAATGTAGCCAAGGGAGAAAAGTCAGCCTTTGCCAGGATCTGCAAACAGGCAGCAACAGGATTTCCTGCCCCAGTTGGTGCTTTATTCCTCTACTTCAACCCCATTCCCTCCTCTTTTACTCTCTTCCCTCTCTTGAAATCTCTTTATTTGGAAGGCTTATATCACATTACCCCATCTGTCATCTCTGTCCAGCTGGAGAACTCTGCTATTCCATAGTTTTACTGTTTGTTGTCCTCATCTGAGACTATTTCAGAGGTGCTGCTGCCTCCTGGAAGGACAGAAATTAGCTTTACATACGAGATTCAACAAGATGCAGGCAAAGCATGGATTAAATGCACGGTGTCCTGTTTTGTTCACCATTCCTTTCCTAACAATCCTTAAAAGTCCCTGTTCTATTTGGATTACTATTGAGCTGTGATTTTCACAGAAGTATTTATCATAAACACTGAAATTCACTTTTTGTGCTAATGATACTTCAACCTCAGAAATGAAATAAGCATGCAGAGCAAGGAGTGCAGCAGGGCAGCAGAAGAGAAATCTTTAAAGACTTATTTTGTGAGTGATACCCCAGGGCTGGCTTCTCAGTTTATGAAACTACACATTAAGAATTCAAAATTTGTTTTCATTCTCTCAGCTAAAGCAGGACTTAAACTGTCAGCAAAAAGGAAGAGTAATGAAGCAAGTCAACAAAGAAAAATGAGAATACAACATCAAGAGTGACTAATGCAGTGCAGAATAGTTCAGAAACCACTGAAACCTATGGGCTCCTATGTCAGCCACATCCCAGGTGAGTGCCGCTCCCTCATCCCTGCAAATTGCATCCGCTACAGAAAATACCACACCTCTGTAATGCCCCGTGGGCTAACCCACCCTCGCTTTGCCCATGTGCTGGGCTGGGTTCAAGCCAGCAGGGCTCCCAAAATTTGGCTAGCAATACTGAATTACTTCACTTGAACTTTAAAGGCTTCCTCTCAGCACCATTTATAATCTCCACACAACACCATTCTAACTGCAGTGATATGGCTGCCTATTCATAGCTCCCCGGAGGGCAAGAAACATGCTGAAGTCTGCTGGCAGAAAGCTGCAAAGAAAGATCATGAGGACTTAGGTCTTTTTTAAATGAGAACTGTTTGTTGGTGGACTGAACAACTCCAGACGCTAGCCCCCACTTGTTCCTTGCCTTTGGGCAAGCCAGATAGCATCTTTCCCAAAAGAAATTAACTACAAGCAAAAGGAAGAGATAAAGTGGAGCAACACCTTTAAATGCAGGTTAGCTACCAAAGCACAATCTGTACCACAGCCTTGCTGATGCTTGAAGCACAGTAGAGTAGCAGTACATACAGCAGACCAAAATACTTGTTGTAAGACTTTTCTGGGCATTAATAGGACCTTATGCCCTTGAAATCATAGAGAAAATGTACATCTAGCTTAAAGAAAGACTGCTTATATCCATGGGGCCACACATGTTGCAGTCATCGTTGAACACCCAAATAAAATCAGAGGATACACCACAAATTCAACATTTGACATGCTTTCTGTCCAAAAGGCAATTAATTTTCCACTAGTCTTTTCTGGGGGCACTGAGTGAATAAACAGGATTACTTCTGCAATCATGTGTCTCAAAGCGTGAGAGGTGACACTGCTTGTTCTTTTGCTCTCCAAGCAAGATACCATAGAACATGGGAGTAAGATTGCTCAGAGCTATGCCCCTTCTAGTGCAGCAGACACTGCCAAGTCTGGAGGATGGTGTATAAAGAGGGACTTCCTAAATTTGACGAGCAACAAAGGAAATTAAAAAAGATACTGGGAGGATGTCACACTGGAAGACTATTGGAACTTTTACTACAGATAAGGACAGGATATGTTTATGATCAGTTTGACTGCATGTGTCTAAATCTTACAGATCCTTAGCTGACCAGAGTGAATAAGGGTCCTGTGTCAGTGTTATCTGTATTATCACTACTTTTGTCACTTTATAAAGTTTGGTAGCAATTGAGACTGGTTTATAAATGCTTGTCAATAAAGATCATTCCTAAACTTCTAGGTTTTCCTCAGCTATGGGCTTTTCCTAAACCACTGAAGCACTTCAACACTTGAATTGTGCATCAATACAGGACTTCCCAAATTACCAGCTTAATTTAATTCACAATATGAGATAAGATAATCATCAGGTACTTAGAAGAAAAGCTGACAGCAATAAATGGAGGTGGGGCTCAAGAATTTGAACATGTTCAACCAATGAATCCTTCCTCAGCTGAATATTCAATCAAAATCTGCCCATGCCAGAAAATAGCATGGGTGTATCCAAAGTCTGACAAAAAAAATCATGTAAGATATAAGCATGATCTAATGCATTCATTTTTCTTGGATTTTCAAGGGAAGATGACAGATAAGATTGTTTCCTTCCCAAGTTGTCAGACTTCAAGATGAACAGTGCAGAAATCTAAAAGCCACTGTTTGAAAAGTAACTCGTACTGTTAAGAACACACTACAGGAGCACACTTGGTCTTCACAAGCACTTAGTGAGGCAAAAATCTATACCCAATTAATGGAACTAACAAGATCTTCTACTTATTAGGAAAGTGTAAAACATGAGGCAGTTGCGTGTTCCCGCACGAGAGGCAATTTAGCTCACATACTTTGTTATTGCTTTGTCACCAAACTGGCACCAAAACTTGTTATTTCCACTGTGACAAATGATCAAGCATAGATACTAATTCAGTTCCACATCACATTTGATAGGGTTGACAGTATCAGGAGGAGCAAATCTGTAACTGCTTATTTGGCCAGATTGTTATGAAATGATTTGGGCATTTGCTGAGCAGTAGGGGATGGCTTTTATCGGAAGGGAGCTCAGTGGACAGGAAAGCTCTGTTTTGAAACTGCAGATCTTGAGTTTCAATTCTGTTTTCTAGTACAGGTCATATTGAGACAGACCTCTCTTTGTAACTTGTTCCACACGGTTGGAACTGCTACTGCAAGTATATTTGCTCACATACATTATTAATTTCAGCCTCATGTGTCATCCCCCTTCTAACCTTCAGTCCAGATATTTGAATTTCATTAGGCTATAACTAGAGTCAGTTGAAACTTAGTGCTGCAGACAGATAAATTGCAAGAACTCTCTTACCCTGTTATTAAAGATTTATTTTACAGTGTAACTTATAAAGTTTACAAACTTTGGGCTTTTATATGGGGAAAAGCAAAATGTTCGTCTCCAGTAAAGGTACAATGCAATGTTCCTCAAATACTCTTCTTTTATTCCATAAGAACATCTTTTAAAAAGATACTCCTTCAGAAAGTTGCAGAATGTTTTTCCTAAAGCAGAGGTATTCCTTTGGGAAACACTCCAGCAGTCACAACAGCAAGAATTTGCAACCAAATGGTTTTCAACCTTGTGAAACAAAGGGAATAAGGGGCACATACAACGTCCAGCCTAAGCGATCACCTCTTGCACTTTCTCTCTTCTAAGAAACTTGAGAGACACAAGATCAGAGTGATTCAAACATGTACAGTAGAACAATTTTTTTACTGCAGAATAATGACTCACCCACAGCTCAAAAAAAGTCTCCTAAAACTAAGTTCAGCTTAAGGTTAGCATTCCAGGAATATATATTTTTTCCTTCACAGTAAACAAAAGCTAATCTCAACCTTTTGAGTATAGGCACAGGTAAATACCATATTCACAGCCAACTCTATGTTCACAGGCAACTAAGATTCACACAAGATATTTTTGTCAGTCGCAAACCTGTACCGTTGTTTCTATACTTTCACCCCCTAAAAGGTCCTTATTCGACAGTAGTAAATTACATCATTAAGGTTTGTGATAAACCTCCCTGGATATTAGAAAAAAAAAGCAAGAAGTTAGTCCTTCTGTTAATCATAAGCCCTCTTTATACTTGATTTTAATGACAGAGTAATTCTCCTGTACTTTTCTTAGTGACTGTTTGCTTTCTCTTTTATCATTCACATTCATGTACTGTCTGGTGCACTAGCTGTCCTTGACATTCCCTTATTAGGTTTACAAATAATCATTAATTTGTTTTCTGTTCTGCCTCCTGTTTCAGTGATATATAGGCATGTCATTATCTTTCTAAAGCATATTCATTTTTCTTCTTCAGAAAAGCTCGCTACTTTTCATGGAGGGTTCAAGGCAATTTGCATGGTACACAGTGTGTATTGTCTAGTGCATCCTCACCAAACTTCTGTTGTCTATTCTTCAGATTTCATCATTAATGGACTTCTGATCTGAAGTCTCTTTCACTGTTTGATTGCTCTCTCTTTGTCTGTGTGAAGTACACTTCATGTAATGAACAGAATATTAAACCTGGACTCAGTCTTGAATGCTATTCCTCATTTTGTTCCAGACTCTGTATCATAATTTTCCATCTCTATCTTTTTCCCACCTAGGAAGTAAGGTACTCACAAAATATAGTTTTGTGTGGTTTTTGTTTGATTTTTTTTTTTTTTTTTTTTTTTTTTTTTTTTTTTTAATGGGGGACAATCTTACTCCGTTTTTGTACAGTTGGGGAATTAGTTGAGGCATATAGGCAGTTTTAAGGTCTACTTTTTTCTGTTTCCACTTGTTACCCTTGGCCTGCTTCTATTAGTTTAGCTAAATTTTTGAGGTAAAATTCTTTGAAATGAAGAGGCTGCACCAAATCATGGTTTGAGCTCAGCAGTTACACCAGTGAATATTGTATTAGTTATGCAGCAGTTTTATGAAAGCTTTGCTAGATACTAGAAAGTACTAATACTAATACATCTGAAGTCCTTACAAAACTCATTTACATCTTACAGTCACTTTCAGACGTGTTTCTTCTACCTTCTACCCATGCTAAGATGCATGGAAGCAGACATCTTATTTATAATCTCCTCACTCCATCTGACAATCAAGGAGAAGGTACCAGTCAAGTGACCTAAAATTTAAATCCCTAAATGAAAAACATGCTTTTCTTTGTATGTACCAAACCATAGGTTTTGGTAACCTAGTTTACGTACACTTGTTCTTCAGCACTTTAAAAATGTCCAGACTTCCTAGACATATTAAAAATATAATTTCTGAGAGTCAGAACACCACTAAATCCATTCAAAAAATCACTCACTTCTAATACTTACATGATTTACTTTCAAGATTAACAAAAGCTTAATAGCCAGAAAAGATAGATATGAGAAGATACTCAAACTGCCAAGAATTTCTTGAAGTAATATGGGAAGAAGAGCAAAGTCATGAGTGTAGCCATTTCCAGCAGAGTCTGAAGATTTAAGTATCTTTGATATCAAATACTTATTTGTTTTCAGCATCCATTGTATTAGTAATTATAAGAGAACTGAAAAGTCACTAATTGATTTTGAACTAGTGCAGCACATTTCTTCTGTGAGAGGAATACCATGTGTTTTCCATGGCTGATAAAATTAAAATCTTACTATGCTGTTATACACTTACTCGACAGTTCAAAATAAATAAATAAATAAATAAATAAATAAATAAATAAAAGACCCATGAAAAAGCAGAACATTTTTAATAGAAAATGGTATAGGGGACAGCTTGTCCAAAGTCGGGTCCCACAAAAGCCTGTAAATGTCAGCCTCATGAATAATCCTACTGAAGTCTGTACAGTATGAGAGGCCACATTCTCCACAGATATTAGAAAAACTATTCTGGAGAACAAAGGATGCTGCTTAGAACTAAATAATTTACGCTGATCTCTAAGGAATGACAGTCCAACAAGTTATTTAATGCATAGCTATAGTGGGTAAACCTTTCCTGGCTTGGTGAACCCAGTTGCTCTCACTCCCTTTCCACAGAAAGATGGGGAGAAAATATGATAAAAAAGCTCATGGGTTGAGATAAAGACACGGAAATCAATCACCAAATATCATCAAAAGCAAAATAAACTCGACCAGAAGATTAATTTATTGCCAATTCGAGTATGTTAGTGAGAAACGAAAACCAAAACATAGATACCTCCACACACCCCTTTCTTCCTAGGCTCACCTTTACTCCAAACACCTTCTCTTTAACTACATCATCAGTTATTTATTCAGGCAAAGAAATCATTGCACTTTACTTAGAAATGAAAATGAAGTTATCAGTCCTGTACTGATAATGTCCCAGGCCTTTACCTGATCTTGGCTGAATACCTTATTTCTCTTTACATTTCACTCTGAGGAGTCAGTCTTTACTTTGCTCTAACACTTGTACATAAGCAAAGCGGGTATAAAATGTAATCATATCAAAAAATGATAGCATTTCCCACCCACTCTGCAAGAAGGATTATGGTCTGTCTAAGTCAGCCAGGGAATTTGGTCCAGAGCATGTTGTGGCAGCTTTTTCCAACATAATCCAATTAAAGTGAACCTTGTGCTGTCTTCCATGCAATATTCTAGAAATATAAAGTCAAATTTAGGGAGCTCAGGGCTAAACGAGATTTATTTTTAACATGTGTTTTAATTGCTAACACAGTAGAGCTGAATAAACTAACTGCAACTTCCACATTTTCCTAGAAATAAATTGTTGAAAAATGTTAGTTACTGCAGTTCCTTGGAAGTCATGTCTTAACAGTGACAGATTTCTTTTCCCTCCTGTATATAATATTTGTACAAATGACAAGAACAAGTAGAAGCATGTAGGATATTCATAACATTTTACTAGAGAATTACATTTGCATGCATTTTCCAGGATTTTCATAATAGACATCTGTATTTAGGAGTTCATAACTCCAGGATAAACTCCACTCTTGACTGGAACCTGGAAAACAGATTCTCCACTCCAGAGGTACTACAATATTTGGAATGGATATGCATAGCTTATTACAGAAATGACATCAAAATTGAAGAAAGATGAAACTCTTTGTCTTAGTATACACCAATGGGAATCCTTTGAGCTTTAGAACATTATTTCTTTCTTACTTTATTTCTTATGGAATATACATAAAGAATACTCCATCCTTCCTGAAAGAGGAAATTAACATACACTTTAAGAGAAGAATGGAAGGCTTTCAGAAGGGCAGGCTTTTCTCGTTTCCTTGAGTTAGCTAGGTCATAACTACATCTACATGTGTTAATAACTGGGAATGAAGTCTGAAATGAATTGTATGCAAGTGAGAATCAAGAATTATGTAAGTGCATTTGATGAAAATTTGAAACGAGGTTTAAAAGATAAATCAATCCATAGAAGATTCATAAGTAGAAAGAAGTCTCACTCATTAAATCGTTGTTTGGGGTTTTTTTAATGTCTGTTTGTTTGTTTTTGCAAGTACCAGGAAAGTGATTTACAGAACAAAATATTATTGTGCTATGTGTTAACATAATTAACACTTGTTAAACAGGACTAATACGAGAAGGAAAAATAGAAATCAACATGTAACTTTCAGCTACTTTGAAATTTTGTTTTAGTTTATCTGTCAGAGTGCAGCGAGTGTCAAAAAACAAGTGACTAAGTTACCTCCCAGTGTTGCAATGGAATAAAAATCTGTTAACTGTCTGCACGTCAGTATTCTTTTGCAATGACCATTTTAAATCTCAAGGCTAAAGACACTCTCAAATGAAGTACATCAACTACCAAATAATTTAAAAGGTCACAAAGAAAGTTATGCTCGAGTAGCATTATAACAAATAAGCAAACCAAACAAGCAATAGCTCACCCATTTCCCCTTTCTGCCTCACTTAGCACCATCCCTCCTTCCACGCAGTGGGGTTTGAAGCCTCAGATAATAAAAGCTGTCATGTGTTTATTAAGGTCACAAACATCCAACACCTGAATGATCTCGATATCCTTGGTACAACTCCTGAAATGTAAGTCAACCACATTTGTCTTTTTAACAGCATCAATAGTACACACACATTTTATAACACATGTACAACTTGGACAGTGGCAATACTTACACTCTTCCTAAATGTTTTAGATAAAAGGTGGAAGTCAAACCTCTTCCATATTCATCTTACCTGCACCACCACCTTACTGAAGTCCTCAAGCATTGTAACCTATATTATTTATGCATCGAGTCACTAAGTATAACCTATATACTTAGAAGCCTCTAAGCATAACCTATGGCAGCTTTGTGAATCAAATTCAGACAGGCTTTTATGCATGACAAACATTAATCAGCTTATAAATCTGGATGTAGAAGTTTATCTTAAGAAAAACATAGTAATTTAATGCATGTTGTACACTGTGGTTGTATTTTGTTTATCACTACCCATAATGCTGTATCATTAAGCATGTTTAATTTTACTTAAAGCAGTCAGGCAGTGAACACCAAAGCCTTTTTCAGACATCATTTAACCCAGTAAGGTTAAAATAGGTCCAATTTGAAAATAGGGCTAAATCCAAAGATAGCACAACTTCTGGAAGAGTTCATGTCTGTTCATGTCTCAATGACCAACCAACAAGCATATATTAACAAGTTTGTCACAGATTATGATTGTAATTCATGGCAAGGCATGCTTCAAAAAAAGGACAGTGTATCTTGTGAAGTATATGTTACTGCTCCATAAATTCAACTGTGCAATACAAATACAGGCTCATTTATTCCTCCGTTACTCCCTTTTAATTTCCAATGCAATCACTGTACCAAAACACGAATGCAAGACGGAATGAGTTCACCCCAACCCATGAAAGTCTCTCTCCTCCGCAGCGATCAAACAGGCATCCTTCAGTCTCAGTAGAAGGTATAAGCAATGTTTAGTGCTCTGACCCCCATAGGTCACTTAATCTCATCTGTCCTCAATCAAAAACTATGCACTAGGAAGGTCAAAAAAGCTATATATCCCACACGCTCTTAATCTGCAGTATTTCATTTGAGATTTCCACAGATCCTGTGGGTTCATATTTCAGATCATGAAATGAGAACTACACAGCATCCATCCTATGTAGTAGCAGAATTAGTGAGGAAACCCTTATTTTCTTATTGCAGCAGCAGTTTCAGACCATCATTCTCACACAGTAACATAAAACCATTGAAGCAGAACTCTCCATTCTCTGGCAGTAATAAAGAAAAGCACAGTTCACTTCTGAATCAAAGTACCAATAGTCACTGGGCAGCAGCAGCATAGAGAAAGCCTTCCTGCAGAGTCCTGAGTCATCGGACTCAACTTCTGCACATTCTTACATTAGGCATTTGCCTGCTGAGCACTCATTTGCCAACACAGTAAGAGGTAAACATGTTAGCCACAGGGAGAAAAACAATAAAACAAACACAAGAACATGAGGAAATAGTACAAAATTGTGTAAATCTCAAAGACAAGAACTAGAAATAGCTCTCACCTCAGCATAGCACACACAAGAGGTTCTGTAACATGCTCCTTCTAGGGACTCCTCTGAGGATTCAGAAGTGCTTGCTCACAGCCATTAATTCAGGGTTTATCTTTATTTTCACATACTGATTGACCTTGCAATTTTTGTTTACTTGCTTGTTGCTTTCTTACAACTAAGTATCAAGCACTAAAACCCTGACTGTATGAATTAGCTATTCAGACCACCAGCTAAGTCAAACCATTGCATATCACCTGAACTCAATTATTCCTTTTTAATCTACCAAAAAAGATCTAACCCCTTTAGAAATTAAGATTTCTCTTTCATCTTCCTCACAAGTCACAGAGTATAAACATCAATCAGTTCCAAAATGCCAATTAAAAATGAAGCTTTCCAGATGTTTTATTATTTCAATGTATATAGGTGCCTATAAGAAGAACCAGCATTCCTGTAAGAAACCACCTCCCCATGTCACTGCTAATGCAGTAGTCAAAATGGACCACCACAAGATCAGCTCTTCCTAAGTCTGTTAATCAAGTAATATCAAAGCAGCAGTGTTGTCAGTGGGAAAATTAAAAGACTGCACAAGAGGAAAGGACAAGGAATGAGAGTAAGCAGATAATTTTTAACTTGGGAGAAGTTTAACAAGAAAGGTACTGGAAAAACTGCTGGACCAGTTGTCAAACCTTTTTTCTTCATTTGTAGCCATTGTCTACACCTCTTCAGCACTGTCAGGTGTGCCTACATGGTCTATGCAGTCACTCAAGAGTTTAGTTAGCAGAGACTGTGGGCATGCTGGCATTATCTGACAGCCTACGCATTTTAGAGTAAATTATATGTGCAATTATGTAATGGTCTGTTTTATAGCCCATTATGGAATTTACAATATAGTCCCACAGAGAACCTACAGATGGGAAAAATAACACACTTCATACTGTGCGTGAAATTAATTATACTATCAAACCTCCAAACTTTTTAACAGCGATTTAAAAGACAAGAGGGTGAATCAGAAAGAAGGTAAAGAGTATTAACCAATTGTAGAAGTACGGTTCGGCAGTGACTTACTTAAATCACACATTCAAAACAACCGTCTTCAGAGATGAACATTTTCCTTGCTCACTAGCAAATAATAGGCCAGTTGACTATGACAATGTCTACTGTTCCTTAAATGGGAGCTTACAAAATATTCTGACAGCCTACAACTTAATTGAAACTTGTACAGTCAATGAAAAGTAGAGGGAGGAGATAGACACATTGCTGAGGATGTAATTTTATTTGGTTTAATACAATCAATGTGAGCCATCATTCAAAACTCAGAGAAAGTCTTCAATAAGAGATACTTAAGAACTCCCTCTTTTCCTCTGTTTTTTAAATTAATACTATTCACAAAACCATGTTCTTATCAGACACTAAAGTATGTTCAAATTCATTCTCCTCTGAAAAAGAAAAAAGAAAAAAGAAAAATCAGTAAGATTGCTATCTGCCAATTTGATGGAAAAAATAATAGAATATCAGTTTTATTCCAAAGAGGAGCTCATCTTTATTTAGTGGTTAAATTTATTTGAAAAAGAAATGAACAAGCACACCCATGGCAAGCCACTGGAGAACACAGATCCACGCTCTAAATCCACTGTCAAAGACAGAAGCCTTTCAAACGCATGTGCTCTATATTGTGATATTTACAGAGATTTGTCATTGTGGCCTTTGTGTCAACTTCAGCTTTCATAAGCTCTGTATTTTAATTCTGAATGATTACTGAAGCAACTCCACCACAATTTAGAGCTTATCAAGTCTCTTAAATACTTTTCAAATATGCATAACGAATCTGTAATTTTATATTCCCTATCTGCGGCCTTGTCGTGAGGACATGTAACTGTAGTGCAGAGAATCACGATTCAGATGATCACATCTCCTCCCACATTTCTCCCATTATGTGCAGAATAGAAAACTGTTTCACCTGCAAAGCTGTCATGTAAACTGCAAACCAGCTTTGTAAAATCTGTTAATTTTAAAAGCTCAGCTTTTCAAGGTACTTTACCTGTTAAAGAAAGGTGTTTCTGTTTTTAAAATTTTAAGTGAGTTTCAAGTCTCCTCTGTCTGGAAACATGCTTAATAACAGCAACTGTGCATTGAAAATAAGACAAAGTAGTAGTAATTTTTTATTTATTTTTTTTTTCCCCAAAGACCATTTTTAAAGGCTCTTTACCATTTCTCACATAGCATTTTCAACTCATTACATGCCTAATAAGGAAAGACTACTCACATCTTTAATCAACTCCTGCACAACCTCTGGTGTTTTTAAGAGATGTTCAGAGTCAACTCAAGGTCTTCTGTGAAAAAAAGCTGTCCATATTGTGACTCCCTAGTGAGCAAGCAGAGACAGGAAGATTTAGACCCAGAGAACAGAATAACAGATCCACAGACTTCCATGGACTGCACTCATCGCTAATTAATTAAGATCCCTTCATAGCTCTGAAGGAGAGAATAATTTGAACATTACTCCTGAAAAAAAGATGATTACTGCTTCTACATTACAAGACAACAGAATACATTAGTTACACATCTAATTGTCACCATGAAGCTATGAAATTAGAATTTTGAGCATTAAGATCTGTTTTGAAGGACTTCTTTTGTGTGTGCTTTTTTTTTGTTTGGTTGTTTTGTTAGGTTTTTTTGTTTTTGTTTTTGTGTTTTTTTGAGGAAGATATTAACCCATTGCTTTCACTAAGCAACTACTGTCTTTGAGTGTAGTACACAGAACTGCAGGAACCTCAAAGAATATTGAAGTTTTCAGTAGAAAGAGTTTTGCTAAGAGTTTTGTGTTACAGCATACAATTTACTTGATATAAGCTGATATATCTCCAAATAACGAATGAGGCTTCCATATGATACATTTGCAACATTTCTCCTGGCATACATGACCCAGTATATTTTTTTTTGCACTATAAATTAGTTTAGATGCTCTAGATCTCTTCAAACCTCTAGATCTGAGGGTTTTGGGGCTGTTTAGTTTGGAAAAGAGGCAGCTGAGAGACCTCATCACTGTACAGTTATCTGAAAGGAGGCTGCACAAGGAGGATGTCAGTACCTTTTCATAGGAGAGACAAGGAAATAATATCAAGCTGTGCCAGGGAAGTTTTGGTTGGACATCAGGAAGAATTTCTTCACAGAAAGGATGGCCAAGCACTGCAGCAGACCACCCATGGAAGTGGTGGAGTCCCCATCCCTGGAGGTATTCAAAAGTTAGACAGATGTGGCATTAAGGGACACAGTTCAGTTATTGGAACTTGAGAGGTCAGACTGATGGAGGGACTTCATGATCCTGAAGGGCTTCTACAACCTAGATGATTCTAGGGAATTACAAAATACCCTTTGGACAGAATCAGAGAGGGACACTAGGCCATCTCATCCTTTTATCTCTCTTCTCCCAGGCTGCAGATACTGTACCGAGTACTGGCAGCTGCTAAGTCACACATGTGGAATTTGTTACAGGGCAGTGTGTGTTTTACAGAGAAAGTCCAGGCAAGGCTTTTGTTTAATTTTCTTCCACAACTTCTAAGCAGTATCAGTCTGTCTACCTTATTTCCAGTATCTCCTTTGCCTTAACCTCTAAAAAGCTGAATCTCCATGTTTTGGCTATATTAAGGCAGTGACTATAACAAATGAACATATCTTAGCAAGTTTGGGCATGTTTTCCAGTTAATAAGCTGGAAATACATTAAGGCAGAATTCATTATCACATTATTTTTGTGCTTCCTTTCTTTTAGGCTTCTAGTACAGTGTGCCAATGAATCATACACTCAGTACCTGGGCCTTAGTGTCATTCTAAGTCATTCTTCCTAATTAAAAAAATGCTCAAAGAAGCTACTTATGTCTTTCATTGTTGCCCTACAGGCAATTAAAAACAAACAAACAAAAAAACAAAACAAAAAAAAAAAAAAACAAAACACCACAGATATTTTGTCTTGTCAAACTATACGTTGTCTTAGGTACACAACAGACTATAGACAGGTAGGCAGACTATATACCTATAGGCAGATGATAAAGTTTTTACAAAACCCACCAGCAGGTATCTGGCCAGAAATAACCTTCTTGTATTTTCAGCTGGGTATGTACATGATTTTGCCTTTCACATGAAGGAGACCTAGACACTTCACCAAGGGTGAAGAAGTGCTTCTATCCTCTCAAGATAGAGACTATAGAATAACCTTTTTAGAACAGATAAATAATATTTCTTTTTTAAAAGTCAATCAGAAATTTTCTTTTAAGTATCACATAGAAGGCTAATCTTTGACCAAGAGACTCAAACCCTCAATTATCCAGTGCATACCATTAAACTAAGGACTTCAAGCATTTTGCTATCTACTAGAGAAAGAAAAGGTCAAATTCCATTGCACAAAGATGCCCAACCACAAAGATGGCCAGCTAGACCAGAAATAAAAGGTAAATGGATACAGGTATAACTTAGGAATAGGAGAATTCAGACAGCATGTTGATACTGAATGTCTTTACTGCATTAAACTGAGTACAGACAGGCTGCTTATTTGGATGACAAAGACAGAGCTGTGAAACTCCTTAAATGAAGTGTTATTAACTGCTTACTGTATCACTGAAATCATTTCCACATTGTAGTAAAATGTGTAAGGTGGTTAAGTGTTCTGCTAGTTAGGCCATGGAAGCTTAAGACACATAGAAGCTGAGTGAGCATTAAAGCACTCAAGTAAGAAAAAGTGATCAACAAGGTTAAACACATCAGGGTTAGGGCATCTAAGTAGAGTGTTTTAAAATTGCAATTACTTCCCAATCAAAATCATCTTCATTTACACCTATTTTAGAAAAAAATAAATGTTTTTTTGATCGGTTGTTTTCACTCCACCCTAAGAAGTACCTTTGCCTAGTTCTTGAGAGGGCAGCTATTTACAAGATAGCAAAGGATATATATATGTGTGTGTGTGTGTGTGTATATGTATATATATATTTGTAATACATATTTTAAAGTTGTTTCTGAGCATCCAGAACTGCTTCTACACTCACCTGAAGTATTAAGTGCATCAAAAATATTAGACATTTATGTATAAAAACAAGCCCTAATAGAGAATGATTTCTCTAAAGAGAACTGTAGTAGAAGACCATTTAGTTCAAAACAAAAACTGTATCTACACCTTTCTGATGGCATTATTAATAGAGTATGGGTAAAGAGAAAGCTTTAATAAAGCACAAAAACAGCTTTAAAATATTCAAAGCATATTTCTTTAAAGAAAATTGAGTAGTTCCTTGATTCAGATACATGCATGTTCCACTAATCCTGTCATGATTCTTCCAGAAGTCTGTAAAATACATCCTAGAAGGAGGTGAATGATTTCAAAAACTGGGAAGCAACAATTACAACATAACTTGATAGAAAATCTGAAATCGTCAGCCAGTTCTACTTATAAAGTAATGCCATGACATATTATAGCAGGAAGGTTCATCACATTTTCATCATTTGAAGCCCTAATACAGAATTAGTAAGTACCTAGATGGGGAACAAAAAAAAAAAAACGTGCAGTAATTAATGTACTATAGTATGTTTGCATTGATTTTTACAGGGGATATATTTTAGTGGTAATAATGTCTGGCACCTGACTACAAATCAATAGGAGACACTACTTCGCTACTTTAAAAAGAAAATGAGGAAAGCAATCTTTTGTTTAACTGGTACCATTAGAGTTCCACATCCCGCTTTCGTTACTGTTTTGTTTGCTGTTATTTTAAATAAGATTCTCAATCTAAACTAATTTTGTCAAGTGAACACAGTCTCTATACTATTGTTCTTTTCAGAATTACACTGTCAAATTTAGAGGAGCAAAACAACAGTGTCAGAGGAAAATGAGATCAAGTCTTCTCCATGCAAATATACTTAAAGTTTAATATTTGCCATTACAGTTCAAATGCCACATTATGCTTTGTTTTCTTTCACTGTTTTCTCTTAGAACTGCTAAACAAGAGGCATTAATTTAAATAGTTTCAGACTACTAGCTGGTCGAGGGAGGTGATTCTGCCCCTCTGCTCTGCTCTCATGAGACACCACCTGCAGTACTGCATCCAGTTCTTGTGCCCCATCAAAAGAAGGACGTTGAGCTGTTGGAGTGGGTCCAGAAGAGGGCCACAAAGATGATCAGAGGACTGGAGCAACTCCCCTGCAAGGACAGGCCAAGGCGCCTACAGAAAAGCTGGGGAGGGACTTCTTATAAGGGCATGTAATAACAGGACAAGTAAAAATAGCTTTAAATTTGAAGAAGGTGGTTTTAGACTAGATATTAGGAAGAAATTCTTTACAGTGAGGGTGGGTACACACTGGAACAGGTTGCCCAGTAAGGTTGCAGATGCCCTATCCCCGCTCTGGAAACATTCAGAGCCAGGCTGGACAAGGCTTTGAGCAACCTGGTCTAGTAAGAGGTATGATTCTATGATAATAGCTGGATGGAAGATTAGCAAAAGACTGGATGAGCTTCCAGCAAAGGGTAATTGAATATTTGTTGTGATTGAACATGGCAGGCAGATAAGCATCACACAGACATCTTCTCATTCTCTTGGCTCCGGTGGGATGGGGAAGAGAAAAAGGAAGGGGTGGGGTACAGGAAGAAAAAGAGAAAAGTCCTTGGCACTGTGTAGACATTACTCAGCAGCAACTAAAATGTCCAGAACTCAAAGGGAGTTTAGGCAGAGTCCACCTTTTTACAAGGATTAATGTGATAGGACAAAGCAAAATGGCTTTAAATTAAAATGGAGGAGACTCAGATTAGATGTTAGGGGAAATTTTTTTCACTCAGAGAACGATAAGGCACTGGAATAGGTTGCCCAGAAAAGTGGTGGATGCCCCATTCCAGGAAGTGTTCAAGGCCTGGCTGAACGGAGCCCCAGGCAGCCTGATCTGGTGCCTGGTTTAGTGGGTGGCAAGCCTGCCATTGCAGGGCATTTGATCTAGCTGATCTTTGAGGTTCCATCCAACCCAAGCCATTCTACAGTTTTATGAAATCATGTCAGACCTTTTCCTATGGCAACACCAGGCTAGGCTTTCTTTTCAGTAGTATACAGACAGATAAATGTGGCACAGGTGACTTAAAATCCATTGTCATCACTAAACAACAACATACAGAACAAAGCTGATGAAAGTAATATATTTTCAATGAATTATACGTATATAAAAATTCTGTATTTTTAGAATAAAGAAAAATAATATATTAATTTTAAAAAATAATCTAAAAACTATAATAATCTAAAAATTAACATAAAAGCCTTTAACAGAAAATACATTTGCATATAAACATTACTGCGAGCACACAAAATAAAAGCACTGTTTTAGAATTTCTTTAGACAAGCCAGCTGGTTTTCTTACACACCAAACAATTTGTGCTTAAATCTAATGGGACTACAGGCTCCGTTTCTCTCAGGGTGTACTACAAACAATTCCAGAAAGGAAAAAAATTATCTTGCAAACAAATTTTACATATTTTTGTATAACACTGTCTATTTCAGCAATGTTGAACACTATTTCCATGGAAAAGAGCAATTTAGATGTTTTACTGTATAACAACACAATTAAATACAAGAAGACACACTTAAGTACATTAAATCACAAAAATAACCCCAGGAAATACTCGTAAAATGAAATCCTAATTTAATAGTGAAGATTGAAAGCTTTCAGCAACTTTCAGCACTTTACTTGCTATTTTTAAGCAGGAAAATATGTGATTGAGTACAGCACCATTTGCTTTTTTAAAAATTGATTGCTCTGTCTTTTCCTTGGTAATAAATATACTATCCTAACTCATTTACATAAAAGTCTGGAACCAAGACAGCATATAAAGCTCAGATGCAGAACAGCAAATCTGTGTTTGAGTGACCTTTATGTCTAATGTGCCCACAAAAACCTACTAACAAATGAAAGCTTTTTCAGGGCTGTCAGGTTTCACTGACAAGTTTAGAAAGGATAAATCAAGACACAGCAGAGGCAGTATATTGATAGGAAGATATGAAACAAAAAGAGCACTCTTCAGAAGACAGGTGAGGTAGAATCCAGCTCTGTGCCAACTCTGATCTGCTGGGTTTTATTCAAGTATCTGAGACGCTAATCATTTACATTTCAAAAAAAATAAAAATCAAACTTGCTGATGATCTTCCATAAAGCGTGGGTGAGACCGCCTAATTCTGCATGACCTGTATCCATGGAAGCAGAGGAAGCACCTTCAGAGCCCACCCACCTCAGCAGCATTTGTGTAACTTGAGCACTGTCTTTCTCCCTGGAAGCAATCACATTTATCAACATAAAATCAACAGAAACTTAGTAGAAAACTGCTTCAATACCTCAAGGTCATTGTACACCACCTTCTAGCAATACCAATACATCTAAGGGAGCTGAGTCTTGCAAGAGTTGTACAAACAATGGCAGGTTGTTCACCTGCATACAAAGAAATATAGAGGAAAGTGATTCAGCTGGCACATATCTTTAATTCACTGATTTTCTGCAAGGAATATTAATGGAATGAAACCAACAAACTGTTGAGGTTTACCTATTATTTCAATTTGGATACATATACAGAAGCAGATATCAGCATACCCTCTAACTTCACATACGAATGAATTTCTCAAAGGAAGAACTGAGTGCCCAGCTCCTAGGTTTCACTAAGTTTTTCTCATCACCTCTAAAAAAATCATTGCTTAAGGGAAAAAACAAAACAAAACAAAAACAAACAAAAAAACTTGTCATATTGGTCCAAATTGTCGTTTCATTTTTTCCTTGTACACCTGTAAAAACTGCATCTGGTCATGCTTTTTGCTGAACTTTAAACTCATATCCAGTTTAGCGCACATTTAAGAAAAAGGTTTGCCTTAGTTTGGTTTCTTGGTAGGTTTTTTCCCTTGCTTACTGCACTGAAGAAGATCATATGAAATTAGATCTCAGACACTTGCTAGGAGTGTGCAACTACATCTGAGCCATTCTCTTTAAAACCATGGTCGTTAGTTAGTCAGACAATACAACATGCTACCTCTATGTGGGAATAAAGGTGGACAATCCTGTTTACTTTTGCTCTAAAAGTATCAATTTGAAATCCACAATTCTTACCGAGATAACTTCTTTTCTTACACACTTAGAAATTACATATAAATTGATATAAACAGATAAAGAGACAGAAGAACACACCCTGTATTTCCTCTTTGGCAACTTAATAGCTTCCAAAAAGTGGAGCTTTTCCCTGCCACTGACAGCATAAGACCAGATGTCTGAAACTTCAGAGTCCTATTAAAGTAAATTGGGCACAACAGATGTACCTCTCCACTGCAGTGTTTCCTCCACAGCAATTTTAAGTTACAGTCCTAAAATAGAGAGCAAGTGGGGTGCCTTTTCTTCTCCAGTTCAAGAAGCCCGAGTCAAAAATAGCCTTAGTGAATTTCCATGACCACTTGACAGATTAAACATCTGCATTTATCCTGTCTGCCTTTCTCCAAGTTCAGTGTCTCTACAAGCTCTGCCTGTTTGAATAATCTTTTTTTTTTTTTTTTTTAAATGTTTTATTTAAACAGTCGAGGTATATTTTTTGCTGTTGTTCTCACTTTTTTTTTTTTTTTTTTTTTTTTTTTTAAAAAAAAAGGGGGGGGAACTTCTTTGACCCTGTGGAAGCAAAAGATAGAACATTTCTTTCCTCTCCTTCACAACTCCTTTTCTTTCACATGAGTATCCCTTTTGGTTCCCAAAGTACCATTCATATTCTGAAAATGACCTTTTCTTTCAACAGGTCTATGGGCTCCATTACTTTCAGAAACCAACATTTTCTCCCTGGCTCAGTAGGGACTATTTTAATATTCTCTTCAGACTCTCTTCATTGCCATACTAATAAACGCATGCAGGTTTACAGTGAAGAGAGATCTTACCAGACAAATGGCAGCAAGGTTACAAGCTCAAGCCTGTGACCTTCCGAAAGCTTGTTTTTCAGAGCTGCCTGATGGGGTGAGCAGTGCACTGATGTTATTCATTGAAACAGGAACTCCAAATATTATCCTCTTCTAAACAATGTCATTTTACCTTGACAACATATCATCACTGGCTTTCTTCTGCTCATCTCCTAGGTCAGGAAGGGAAGGTGAACAATTTATCACTCATGAATCCCCAATTTTAATGCAGATATTAACTGATATTCAATTTCCATTGAATATATATTTTGAATATTATATACACATACATATGCAGTAGTATTAAGGCACAAAGGCTAAATGTATCTGTCAGATATCAGATCTGAACTGGGATGTAGATATAGCACTTTCAACTACAGTATGAAGCATTTATGAATTATACTTAGCTTTTTTTTTTTTTTCCTAAAGCCTTTAAGCCATTTAACTATTAGAAAGTAAACACTTTAACAGGATTTCCAGTTTTATGATTCATTTGACTACAGTTTTCAAGAGTTTTTTAACTTAAAAAAAAAAAAAAAAGTTAGGTCATGCAGGTTCAGTTATTCTGAATACTGCAAACTTGTAATGATTTGCACACTTCTTTTCAGGAGGATTTACAATTGGATTATAACCCAGCTACACAAAAAGGTGTCATTCCATGTGCTAATCTCCTTCTTTGGCTCACAGATTTCACTTCCAAGATAATTCCTATACAGCAGAAAGGACCTGTTGTCATTTTGTCAAACACTGAGAAAGCTGATGCCATCACTTCAGATGTATACATGTTTCTTATTTAGGTACTGCTGCCATCCAAACACAAAAGTTGCCTAGCAAAACTTTAGGTATTACTGTTTTCTGCCTGAAAAGCAGACATATTCAGCCCTTGCAACTTACATCCTGCACCTATGATTTGCCAGGAAAGATTCAGAAGTTTAGCTTGCTTCAGTGAAGAGAATTACAGGGAATCCCCAAGCAAATTAACAACACAACAAGACTAGGAAAATAAGGTCAGTGTCTTTGGATCTGAATAGGATGCTTACAGCTGGCCTAGATTCTCCTGTTAATAATTTCTATGAAGGCACACTTCTAATTAACTATGGTAGGAAAAAGTGGACATGCCAGATTTGGGAAGCAAGCTTTGTGTTCCTTTACCCACTGCATGTTAGAGAATTGAATCAAGAGTGGCTTTAAAACATTCTTTTTAGAGAAGTCCTCTCCAGATCACTAAGAGAAGCTGAATTGGGGATACAGAGTGGATTTGCCATCTCCATAAATGACCCTGCTCAACACAGTTCTCTACTAAATCCACCAGATATCACTAAGCAAAGTTGCCAAGTTTATTCTACAACAAAGGGGGCCACTAAATAACAGAATTCATGTTTGTCCTCTCTAGAAAAATGAAGATTTTGAAATACAGCTCCATGTAATTTAGATCTCTATTCATATAACTCCTAGTAGATGTTCTACAATACAATGTCCTAGATGTTCTACAATACAATATAATTATGCTACTAGTATATTTCACAAAAATAATTTCTTTTTTTACCTTTGCAATGTTAGTTATTTTAAAAGACTACAGCAAAAGATTACTATCTGCTTCCTAACAATATCTAGTTCATACTTTAATAGAGATACCAGTTGAGTTATTTCTTCAAACAGTAAAATTCAGTGGAGTTCTATCTGTTGACACTTTTTTTTAAAAAAACTGCTTTATCAGTTTGTACTACCCATACATATGTAATGTCTTAAACTGATGAAGTTTAGCAGTATCTCTCCTTGTAGTTGTGTTGCTGTAACTGAGCAATAGGAATAAGTTCTATCTGGGACATTGCAACAATGCAGAGAGACTGTAAAGTTCAGGAGGTAATAACTGTCAGTGAGTTCAGTGTCAGTCTCTGACAAACAGCAAACAAATAGTAAAAAAAGAAAAGATCCTACAAAAAGTAGTACAAAAGGCATTTATACTCTGATGTTCCTCAAGCAAACAGGGCAGGGCAGCTCCACTTACAATCTGAACCTTCCTCACGCAAAGAGAATTTTTTTTTTTTAAGTCATTCATCTAAAGACAATCTGGTAATAAAACACTTTTCCTTCTCTATCAAGGAAAATCATTCAGTGGACCAAAATGGCACTATTTAGAGCCTTAAGTCTAAGAACAACAGTTCATAAAATGATCCTTCAACTTTAAAACAAAATTAAAAGTGTTTAGAATCATTCTAAGCAAGCAACTCTTGCCAACTGGCTTTCAGATCAGAATGCTGTGCAGTACACTTGACAGAAAAGCTTGCGTAGCAACAAGAAGCCAACCCAAGATTTAGCACTGGAAGCAATTCAAACACTGCCAAAAAGAATTCCACAATAAGTGCACATTTTCACAGAGCTTTTAAGATTCTCATTCATGCATACCTAGAATCTCACAATTAAGGTCAGGCACCCTACTGTTTCACGTGTTCCTCATATTTAGATTTGAGATGTACTTAGGCTATCTTTAACAACAACAACAACAAATAATAATAATAAAATTCTGTTTTTTAAAAATGTAAAGATAACTAAAAGTAAATGAAGAAATCATACCCAAGAGCTTAGGGACAATAAGAGTAGTATGACAACCACGCTTCTACAAAGCTGTGCTAACCTGAGCAATTGGGATGCTTTTACATATCCAAGTAACTATTCCATTTATAATTTAAGGGCTAGCTGCAATGCACTTACCCCACTTCCCTTTCCCACTAGGCCTTCTCCTCCCCCAGATGTGAACTAGAAATACAGACTAATCATATTGTTTTGAAACCAGTTGGATTAACACAATTAGTCATTCAGATATACATTGTTTTGCAGAGTCTGTATGAGGCAAATACAATGATCCTGCTTTGAAGTATTCATATGAATGCAAATGTCTTAGCTGAAACATACTGTAAATTGAAAAGTAAAATATAAACATTATTTCAGTGATTACAAAAACACAACACATAAAGGTGAGGCGTTAAACATGATGAACAGAGCCGGAAACCAAATTAACTAAAGGGGTTAACTATCCCTGGAACAAAACTATATTCACTGTTGCAAATGCAAAGCAGACTCTGACAAGTCTAATTAACGAATAGAATTCTTGTGTCTTCTACAGTAGACCTTTAAACTGCTCCTGCTCAGCAGGCTCAAAATGATTTAAGGGAGAGGGGGGAGGGGTGGGTACAGGGGCTATCGAGATGGAATAGCAGCTGTTTCACTCAGCTTGCTTTGCATCATACCAGAATCCCAGTGAGTTTTGTACTGCACCACAGTACAGTACACGTAAGCTAGCATCCCTCTCACCTCTCACCTTTGAAATTGAATTTAATCATAAGATTCAAATGAAAATCCAGTAAAAAGTTTACATCTCTATGCATGTCATCTAACAAACTTTCACATACTAACATGGGTTTTAGGGTCTACTCTCCCCTCCCTGATCTTGCCCAGGCATACTTCAGTGAAGTAAATCATTTGCATGTTCACAGATTCCCATAGTCATAACTATAAAAATTGAGGTCTGTAAGGAAGAGTCACATACTTAAGTTTCCATATGCCTATCAGACATTTTCTGAACCCTGCAAAGACTACTAAAGTGAGACAGGCTCAAGTTTATTAAAGCATCTGTGTGTTCCAGCATGGAGTTTAGGAATCTTGAATGCAACATTATTCAGCCAATTTAACAAGATTAGCCAGCCTGCATTTTCCACTTTCTGTCATTTCTTCTTCTGTAACAAGCTAGCTTGTAGCTAAGGAAAGCCAAGCTCTTTTAAAGCTTTATTCTTTCACGGCCAGTAAAGTACAGCATTTACAATTGGGAGCTATCATGTCAGAAACACAATAGTTTCTCACGGGTCATTCAAAGTGTGCTACACAAACCAAAAACAGGAAAATAAAAAGGAGACCAGAAAGAAAGGAGACTAATTAATAGTTCTAAATTTTAGTTAAACTCTGTTCAACCTTCTGCTTCTCAGATCCAGCTAGACAGCTAATAAGCCTTGTGGAATTCTGGCTCTTAATTAACACACAATTATTTCTCCAGAAGGATTAGAAGTTTCACCAAATGTTCAAGAAGTCAGCTTCCACAGCTCAAATTAGATTACTGCCTACGTTTGGGAGCAAAGGTTACTGCTCCATATTCTATTTGTAACAGACTTGTTAAAAAAAAATAAAAAGTGATCACATCTTTAAAGTAGATAAAGGATGGCCACATTTTCACTGCACAAAGCTTCTCTGTGCGAGCAAGTAAATTCCCAAGCAGTAATTCAGTCATTTGACAAGAAGAGCAATACACGTATACCTGGAATGCTTACATTAAGCTGTTTTAATGCAAGAGAACACTGTGAGTAACCACTTTTCTTAAGGCTAATCCAACATCTTTACATGCCAAGGATTGTGACTCTGCTCCCTAACAAGGTGCTAAGCAAAGGAACACTAGCTGCACCAGCAGCTTACACCACTGACACTGTGTAAACAATATATTGTAGTGCTTATGATGAGCTTTATAAATGGCATCTCTCCCATGATAGTCTAACTGCTTTGTTGGTAATATCTACAAAACTTGTCCATAGCTCCCTTTTCCTTGTTTCTGCTAAGCCACCTAGTTACTGAGGTGATCAGAGTCTGTGAGCCTACAGTCCAGCCATTACGTGCATACTTTCAACCTGCTGTGAACTCATAAAATTATAGTTTGGGAATCCCAATCTCCTGGAAAAGCATTCTACAAGGTTTTCTGGCTGTTCAGTGCCTGGAGGGGCTGTATGGCACTGTAGAGGCCTCTCTACTGAAACGGTCAGCCCAGCTCCTAAGCCACAAATGCAAGCCAAATGCATGGCTCACCATTTGAAAGGCTTATTTTCTCTTCAACTCACACATCCAGCAGGAAGGACCATTACGCCAAAGATCAAGAAAACTCTGAGCCCAATGTACTGAGTCCAGGCTGAGAGAGGTTTGGTATCTCACAGGGGCTCATAACCCTCCAGATGACATAAGCCCAGGCTACTGCTTGGAGAACAGGACACTTGTAAGCATCTGGCTGCCAGGGACAGGCACTGCCACCTGCACTGGGTCTGCTGCATTGCATTTGGGTACTGTTATCCAACATCTACCCAGGATGCCCTGCCTCTCTACCAACCATCCATAGAAACCTCATTAACATGAGACCCCATCTTCTCAACTGGTGCCTTCCAAAATAGCAAGATCTTCTCAGCTGCCTTATCCAGAATGGCTCTCAGAAGCTCTTTACACACTATATTTCATGCATGTTGACTAACAAATAAATTGCTTAATACTTTCCAGTTGTATATATCCCATTTTCAGAGTATCACACCTGGCTATAGGCACCCAAACAAGTGTAGGGGTACACATAACAACTGAATTTGGTGTATCAGGCATTAAGGAACATGGACATGATAGCTTTGGCTGCCATACAGAACAGGAATAACTACTGTGAACAAATAGCTACCCCAGATTATTATTATTATTATTATTTAAGTATACATATAGGCAAATTAAGTCCAACTTCCAGTTCTTCTTTATTTTCAAGCATTATCCATTACCTTAATTTAATTAAATATGCTCTTAATAAAAACTTATTAAATGCCTACAGTACCTTATGGGTGCCTTCCTATTAACACTTCTTAGACTTTCATAGGTACAATTTATAGCCTTATTCTGCAACCACTCATCTGAGGGATTTTGAATTCACTAAGACAATCTGCATGAGTAAATGTTACTCATGTATATTAGTGGTTTCCAAGTCAGGTAATTAGCTTACAAATGTTTGCAGGCTTTCCTTATATTTTTTTTATACCATGGTCAAACACATTATTAATATCCAGTACCGAGTCTAATAAAAATTTCATTACCTTCTGGGGTTAATAATGTACACAGCAGGGACAAAATCAGTATCGCTGTATTAGTTATCATTAAATAGGGTATCTAAGCTCTAAGCATCAGCATCATAGAGAGCAAAAAGCTAAGTGCATACAAAAAAAATAAATAAATTGTTTGCCTACTAAACTCATTCACATTCTAACTTCAACATTAAGCCACAGATTTTAAAAATAGTAACACATAAATGTACAGTGCATGGTGAATTAAACTGAATGCTAGTTTCATGTAAGTGCAGAAACTTATAGAGAACTGTAAAAACCAGAAGTGAATTTAAATGCATCCAGAGCTTCAAACAAGTGTTTTGGATTTTTTTTTCATTAATGCAAAAAAAAGGGTTATTAAATATGGACTTTCTGACAAAATTGACCACAAAAATTACTATTTCAAATTAAAAACAGAATCTGTACTACATGTTAACAAAATTAAATCTTACTGCACTCCTTTATTCGCAGCATGCATCCATACCCACAGAACTAAAATACTTACCAAACTCAAGACACACATTACATCTAGTTTAGCACAAGTTGGTGGTAGAGAGTTCAGAGTATGTTTCTAGCTAGCTAACCTCAGTTTAACAGGTAGGCTTGTTACAATCTGCCAAACTAGCAAAGACACAAACCTGAACCACCAGATCTACAAATGATAAAATACTGGAAGAGTCACAATCTAGGACAAGGAAAGAAAAATCAGAAAATGCCTCCATCATTAGAACAGAGTCACATTTATGGAAATAAATAGAGAAAGAAGACACACAAGTGACTGAAAAAGACAAAGAGATTTTAAAAAAATGTTTGCTGTACTCTTCCCCCCATGTGGATTCAGGATACAGATAAGAATACGAACCTTCAAATTGCATAGAGTAGATAACACAAACAGACAATACCTGTGTTTCTACATTGCTCCTCCATTAAAACTCAGCAGTAGAAAGAGAAGCACCTCATAAACTCTGATTAACCTCAAAATACACAGTTCTGATTTGATTTAAGAATGTTTACATATAGCTGAACCTTGCCTTAGGAAGGCCCATTACTGCTGTGATAAGCCCTACCCCCAAGTAACCCAGAACTATTCCAGCTTTAAAGGTAGCCCTGCTGTTCCTAATGTGAACCATATACAAATGTCACAATTAGTTACAGCTAGCATTTATTAGCAGTTTGAGATACAAACAGCCTGAGTGCTTGGAAAGCACAGCCTTATGAGGTAGGACTCTTCAGAAGAAACTGAGGTAAGAGAGTGAAGTATACTGAGATTTTTGCTTGATGATTTGTAATCTACTTTTTGGGGGTTGGCTCAGCAGGTAAAACAGATAGAGCAATAAGATAAACTTTTTAGGAGCAGATCTAAGCCATCCTTGAATACTAAATATTTTTTAAAGTACACAAGTAAAATGAAATAGTTTTCTAAGTATCACAATTCGTCTTCCCACGTAAATGAGAACAAAATTACTTTTAAACAGCTTGCAAGCAAATTTTTCCCTCCTTCAGAAGCTAATGGGGCTGAGGGCTTTTTGAACTACTAAAAGGATTGATAGTGAACACCTGCAAGCATCTGTAACCACATCTATTTCTCATTTACATTTTTACTTTATCCTTTCAAGGAAAGCCTCTTTGCTGAAACGCCTGCAGGGAATCATCAGGGTGAAGTTATTTAGAGGGATGGTGGGTCCTAAGGTGAAACAGTATCCTCCAGATCCCACATCATCATCACCTTCTGCTGCAATGATCACAGTGTAACCCTGCCGACTAACCTTTCTTTGCCTGTTTCCAACCAGCACAAGAATCGTGTGGAAATGTAGTTTTCACTGTTCAAGGGACTAAATCCCACATTGTGCCCTTGAGGGACTGACTCACCTGACTGGTGTCCGCCCCAACTGACCTGGCAAAATTCCCTTTCTAGAGTCAAGCTATGCTTTGGATAAGTGTAGCTGAATCTTGGAGATCATTGCTTTATTTCTGAATGTCCCCTTAATTAATCTGTTCATAGACTATTAGCAGTAATAATTCTCTAGGAAATACTGATCCAGTCATACACTTAAAGTTGTTTTCTTAAAACCTATTTTCATCAGAGAACTTTGACAGGGATTCTGTCATTACAGATCATTTACTCTTCAGCACAGTCACATGTGGAATAAGGATTATGGTTTTTCTTGGTCATTCACAGGACTGTAAATGTCATGGTGGAATTACAACTTCGTATACTGCTTATTTGCTAAAACCTTCCTTTCAAAATTTCTCTGTAATTTTTATGAATATATATTTCCTTATTTTCTAACAATATTTTCTGTAATTGCTCCTTTTCTGTTATTTCCACTGAAACTATTTACTCTTCCTCTTTTCTTTTTGAAAAAACCTTTAATTCCTTCCCTAACCCAAACTGTTTAAGGACTTTCACTTCTGGCTTTTATCGGATGAGCTAAACTTCATGTTTTCTTTTTTGTTTTACCCTAATCAAACTTTTGGTCCATACAGAGATGATACCATTACCTTTGTGGCTGCCTTTGCTTTTGACTAATCTAGAGATACACATTTTTGTGTACTTTTTGTACTAAAGGAAGTTGTCTTTAAAGATGAGAAACTTTACTCATCCAGCACTTAATCAGTGAATACCATGCAGAGATGTTGCATACTTTCATACAGCCTTTAGTGCATCAACCCAGGATTGCACAGTTTGTATTACCTATGAACCAGAAGACCATTTCACCACAATAGGACATAAATATTCAAATCACAAAACAAATAAGTAAATTGAGAAAATTAAGAGAAAAAATGACAGAAAGCTAATCCTGATGTCAAGCCAGCCAGATTAACTGTATATTTGCTATACAACCACCAGTAGGCAAGCCCTGCATTTTTCCAGATGTTTATTACAGGATATTCCTGGACAGATCCTCTTTCATAAAATCTCTTTGACACAAAGACATTGGATTTTAAATACCTTAATACAAAAGCAGACCTTTTAAAAGGGGATTCACTGAAACTTTCATTATGCAAAAACAGCCAGAAAGGGAACAGAATGAAAATAAGGTAAAACAATGCTTACAGAAAATCTGTTAGTAAATTTCTTTCTTCTTCTCCATTAGACACAAACTCAAACTCTATATATAGTCAGCACCACATACGCAACAGACCTTTTAAGCTCAGTATTTTCTAGAAGGTTAAGTGCCCAATGAAAAGAATACTGAAACTGCTGAAAATCTTACTATTTGCTTCAGCAACTCTGGATCTGGTCCATACTTAACTTGTTAAGAATAAGTGCTCATGGTAACAAAGTTTAAAGCTATAAGAAAACAACTCTGGTTATAAGCTCCATAAAAAGATGATAAAAAGCAATGTATGCTTTCTTTTTACTTACTTTACTTTCCATAATTATTAAAATGAAAACGTCCAGCACTTTGTTCCAATCTCTAATCAAATTCATTTAGTCTGAGGAAGGGAAAGGAAAATAGAAGGCACAGAAGTTTGGTTCCCTGTTCCAAGATGTATCATTACTTGCAATGAAACTAATTATTATTTTCTCCCTCAGTTTGATTTCAACCCAAAATGTTATTTGTCAAAAAATAGAGGAGACAGCATGACGTACCTTTTCTTTTCAGAAAAAAACTCTCCATGTTGCTGGTTCTAGGATTCTAGTGTGTCCTAAATGCCTATGGGCTTTTCCTCAGAATTTCACATGTTCATTAAATGCAAACTCAAGAGTTCTGCAACTAACAGTTTTATTTCCACTTGCATGTATGTGTGTGCATGTATAGACATTAGAGAGCCAAGTTAAAAAATAAATATAGCATCAAATGGTAAACACAAATAATAAGATTCCAAAACATTTTAACTAAAACATATGCTGATTGGATACAGAACATTCCTGATTTCAGGCAAAACTTCTACTGTTTGCAGAGAATGCCAGAGCAAATAACTTCATATTGTTCCTGTAAGAGAAAAGCAAACAAATAAACACAACCACCACCACCACTAAAGAATTGCTGTCCACTGGCTGACAAACACAGGTATATCTGAAGGATAAATGAAGCAAAAACGAAGCACATACTCCAAATAAAAATCAGTGGAAAAAAAACTCCAGCTATTTAAATGGCAACAGAACAGATGCATAAGTTATGATGCTCTTATTGCTGGAAAGGTTAAACCATTTTGTAAATCTTTTTCTACCACTCTCACAAACTGAGAGCTGTTATTGCCTAACGTCACATTTGGTGACCAGATGGTACCGAGGAAACCTCTATTCTAATTCAAAGGGATTTTAATACTTCTGCAGGGATTATTAGATCATTAATATGTGATTAGCATCTTCTATATATGAGTGGATAGATCATATCTGTGATATCTGATCATCCAGCAAGAACAAGCTGGATCAAATTCAGGTTAATCATATAATCACGGTTCTAGTATGTTAGACAAATCAAGCAATACGAAACATCAGCTGACTTCTTCCAAGCTAAGACAGATATTATAAATGATCTAGCATAGAGTGGACAACCAGTAAACCTTGCCACTGCAAGATTAACCTATCTAAATATTCTGAAGACCTTTGAATGAGCCAAATTCTTTTATATCAGGCTGTGTTTTGGTTACAACACTTTTGATGCAGCACAGGAACCTCTAACATTGCCCTTTTCAAATTGCCAAACCATGCTGAGCTCCTACAAAAGGTTCTCAGACTTCTGCCTTACGAACATCCAGTGCAGACATTTACACTTGCGCCTCATTTCAGCAGGCAGACTTCTGGAAAACCCTTCTCAGTTTAGGCTCACACATGATAGTGAAATGCAGTTCCTGTATAGAACTGCTTTACTCACTGATCTAATGAAGTGTTTCACAGAGGAGAAATAATATTATACCCATTGTGTCATTTATATATATAGAAAATTCAGACAGACATAGATAGATATAAAAAGACTGAGGCACAGAGTAGTAAAGCAGTTTTTCCACATCACTACCACTACCAAAGCAAGAGTACAAGCTGCAGTCTTTGTTAATGCATCAAATGTCTGTGTTTGCCTTTCCATGAAAACATATAAAATCTGGAAGCTGCTTTATTACAGTAATCACTTCTAGAAATTTTCAGAACTGAATTATTACATAGAAAGGTCATTTTGGTAGGAGCAAAAAATTGTGGTTACGTATTTCTTTTCCTAGCCAAATGTTTTGTGATACTTCAGATTAGAATACCAATCAGATATTATCCTCCACCTTCCTCCAGAGACCACAACACAAAGTGGTTAAGAATATGTACTACCTATTGAAATTGATAAAAGGGAGTATTAATTTTAGAGATTTATGTACACAATTCTGTAGATTAAGGGGTTTTGATAATGTGAAAATCTTCTGAATTCTGCCTTGTAAGCCCATAGTTACATTGCAAAATCAATGTATACAACTATTATTTGGCTTTTCTATGTTTGACTGCAATAAGAGCAGCATTTCTGAAGCTATTTATTGGCACTTTGGTAATATCATGAAGGTTACTTCTTCCGTCCTAATTATGCTTATGTTCCTTTCTGCGCTAAGCAGAACATGGCGAAGGGTCAAAAGTGTGTATCCTCTTTCACCCCCTCCCACACACCCCACTCCCCCCAAGGAAACTGAGTTACAAACAGTTTCTGATCACCTTCAGATTCTTCTTAGAAACTACGGTCAGACTAAAACTGCGGGACACCAGTGCTCCTTGGGTCCCTACTGCCAGGCATTACAGCTCCAGGGGAGAACTGCAGACAACCTTCTAATACCTTATTACACATGAGACTTTCCCAATTAAAGCCTCTGATAGAACACAACTAGTAAATCATTAAAAAATTATTCCCATTCTGCTCTTGACCCCACTGTTTGCAGGAAACAATTCCCTTTTACTGTGTCCTGCAGTAACGGGAATCTGTAATAATAAAAGCCAGCAAACTCCTAAATGCTCTTTAAAACTAAGAAAATCCAGGCTTTCCTACATTTCCAAGAGCCTCCCACTCTACACTAAATCACATTTACATGCTTCATTCTTCCATTTCACTCTTCCCACTATTTGAGTCTTTCCTGTCTCAACCCCTTTTCCCTTCTTTTTCTGCAAATCCCTTTGCTTTCATGCCCAGCTTGTGCAGAGCTATCATAGTGCCCGAGTTACATTTTCCTCCACCGAACTGACTCCTGCTCTGTGTTTGGGGGACAAACACTCCTGTTGCGACCATACAGCAGTACAGATTACTATGCAACAGTACTCTGCATTGCTACATTCATAGGCAGAGCTCTTTGCACGGCATTACGCTGATTGCTTGCAATCCAGCTGCTGCCTCCCCCAGCTTCAAGATGTGCCAGACCATCCCTTGGAAGCACCAGCTGCTGGGAGGGATGCTGGCCACGTGCTGGTATTTAGTAGCCGGCAGTAACCAAGCTTGGACAGCACTGAGCTGTGCCTGCACGGAACTCCAAAAGGTTGCCTCTGATTCAAGACAGGGTACTCTGCTCCTGCTGAACTCCATGGCAGCTGTGCTCCCTTCTCCCACGCACACGCATCTTGCAGCACTGTCATTTCTTTCCAAGCTCAACATCAAGGTCTGTGTAATTACATATAAGCATATGTATAGGACTGTATATGCATGTGGTACTTCAAAAAGATTTGCATAGTAAAGCCTGCAAAACGAGAAAATGACAGAATTAAAGGAAGCAGGTGTGATTCAGCAGCTTGCTTGTGGGCATATTATGAGACAGTCACATGTGGCTGCAAGCTGCTTTGGTGCTTATCATGCCAGCCCCCTGCTCCTTGTAAAGCTTCAATCACCCCCTCATCACACCCCGGTGCTTTGTTAACATTTGTGTCAAAATACACTTGGTGGCAGTGCTGCAGCCCCTCCCAAAAGTGGGGAGCTGGGGCACACTTTGCATTCATTAACAGACAATGACACAGGGCATGCAAAACATTTAACTGTAAGATCATCTTTTCCTTGGTGCTGCGTGCCTCGTGCCATGCTACTGTACCCAGAGAGGCTGAAGTCCTGCAGGCACCAGCCAGCTCAGATCCAGCACCCGCAGCACTGCTCGTCATGTGCACTGATTCAACAGAAGCTGTCCTGAAAAAGACCCTATCCCAGAACAGACCTCTGATGCTGTCAGAGTGCCTCACTCCAGTGAACAAACTGCAGGACCGCTGGGCCAGAGGGGAGGGATCTTTTAATAGCAGAGAGCCACAAAGCATAGGCATACGAGGGGCAGTAACACAAGCAATTTTAAAATCAAGCATTTATTATGCGTCTTTCATACTTAGGGAATAACATTTCCCCAGCGCTGCTGAGCGAGGCACAGATCTCAGTGCCCCTCACTGCGAGATTCTGCTGAGCAGGGCACAGCCCTGGGGTGCCCAGGGACTGCTGCTGGCACAGCCGTGGTCATGCTTTGATTTCTTAATTGAAAAGCTGCGGCTGTAGCAACACCAGGCCCCAACACCCATAACAGCAGACTGTGGACCGTTGAGATCTATAGCACAGGCTACTCCTACTTCACCTAATTAAGCGATAGCTAGCAGTTGTGAGCTCTTCTGTGAAGATACAAAGCCTGTTGATAAAAGGGGGAAAGGACACACTAGCAGTTTTTGTTAGATTGTAGTAGTTTAGGATGCTAAAAAGTCTGGTAGGGTGTTTACCTATGTTATTACAGTCTAGTTGCTTTTGCTTTCATGTCTAATTTGTTTGTTTGTTTTTATTTTTCTCTTGCTACTTTTGTTCCACTGATATGTTTTTAGCTATTTTTTCTGTGCCTTAGCTCTCTTGACTTTCCTTTCCTTCCATTCTACGTGATGTTTTTTTCTCTATATATGCTTTTTTTCCCCCTACTTTCTCCTGTTCCCTGCCACCAGTGGGAGTAGTAAATGTGCGGATAACTGTACACATGCTTTGAATCTATATCTGGCTCTGCACAACCCCAGAAATAATTACTTTGAGAAAAATGGTGTTCATCCTCCACAGCAATTGTGTGGAACTTATGAACTCACACAGCTGTTGTCATGCAGGCTGCCCTCTAAGCAGGAGTTGTGAGAGAATCTGTCTAGCACAGATTCTTCAAGGACCAGCTTATCAACTTCAGAGCGTGTAAACTGAAGCTTTTTAAGGACTCCTTGCATCTTCCTGAGGATGGCAAAAACCACTTGAGGCCTTCATCTGCTAAGATTTGCTCTTCCAAAAAGAAGAGTGTATGACAAAAGCTTTGAATCAAGCACTAGTATTTTTCTTACATAGGCAAATAACGTATCTTCCTTGGTTATTCTTATACCTGACTGAACAGCTGGAACTTCCTCAAGGCTAAAACAAGGGCCCTTCCATAACACTATGGGAAGGCCAACACTGCCTACCCGCAACTTAAAGATGAAAGGCAAGCAGTTGTGTGTATGGTCTTATAGGAAGATTCATATAGAAAAAATGCAGACTTACCCATTGGTAGTACATGTAGCTTCACATAGAATAGCTATGAAAATACAGATGTGCACTCTGTTCTCGAGTGATTAAATGATTTTAACATCGCCTTCCCCATCTTACTTCTTTCCCTACCTAGCCAGTGCTATTGTTACTTGTTGTGTAGCTGGCAAAGTTACTCAGGAAAGAATTATGCTGATGGCCATACATGCAGAAAACTGAAGCCTAAGAAAGTAAATGCTCCTGGGCAACATGCTTTTTTCTATTTATTCTGTCAAGCATCATACATACAATATTATAAGGATAAGAATAAAATTTCTATGTTCTTAAATACTGCTTTCAAGCTGAACCTCAAAACAAGCTGCATTTAAGTTCAAGGCTTGAACTTTCTGTTGAAAAGAAAATCAACAGAACAAGTTTCTTTATCGTGAGTAGCTATATTTACCTACAACTTTGAGTGTATAATAAGAAGCTTAGCAGTATCTCAAGCTACTGGAGTTTTTCACTGTACTTTTGTCCTCATTTGCACTAGCAATCATTCAACCTTAGCAGCATTTGTTACATTCAGATACACATCAACTGGATTCCCATAAACTTAAAAAATAAAATAAAAATGAGTGCAGCTGATTGAACCATAGCAAAGAGACAGAGATGTATACAGAAAACAGGGGCTTGATGATGCCTGCCTTGATAAAGGGAATAATGTTTTTATTCTTAGCTGATGCGATACCTGGTTTCTATCTAAGGACTAAAGTATATTTCTGAAAATTCTAGTTAAGTGGTAGATAATTTGCCTTACTGGAGAAATTTGCAAGAAACATCTTCATCAGGTAAGTTAAATGCAGAGACACTGTCTCCTTCCTGCAAGCAAATGGATGAATTAAAAGGAGTATGTGCTTTAAACTGATTGCCTTCTGTAATGTCATTTCCACAGGTTTAGAGTGAACATGTAATGCTACCATAAAAAAAAATTCAATATAGTCAGATTTCCCATCATGTAGAGAACAGATAAAAAATAACACAACATGAGGCAAGCTTATAGGAATTGGCCCCCATGTATCTTAGCATAAGCCAGTCATGTACAAGTGAGTGTTCTGAAGTGACCAGGACTTCAGGTGCTCTGATATGGATGCTCCAATAATGCCTGGTGATGGGAACATGTTGAGAGCTTAACTGTGGAAAATCAGAGGGTTTTTCTGTCGTTTGTTTCTGTAGTTATCTCAACACAGGCTTAAATCAGCTAAGAACACAAGTCATTAAAGCAGGCTGGCATTATTTCTAATAGACATTATAATAAAACTGTTTGAAAGCTGGAGAAAGTGGGATAGGAGAAATGGACTATACCCACTTACTGCATCATGCCGAGCAGCCTCTTGCTGCTTTAGCTGTCACCTTGAAATCTGTATGAATACTCAGGGACAAAGAAAAGGAGGCAGAAGCTGGCCTTAAATCCCTAAAGGATGCACCCAGTGCAACTCCATTCTCAACTGCAGTGTATCCACTGTAATCCTTACTCACAAAAACTCCCAGCACCTTCTGGAGATCAAATCTGATTACTGGCACAGTACAGAGCGCGTAATGGAGTAATACTTTGTCTTCATTTATTAAAACAGCTGTCTAAGGTCATAAATACAACAAGTTGTTTTTATCACCGGGAGTCGTCCCATAAGCATGAGGATGATGATTAACATCGTAGCTCCAGTTCTGCTTACATCTACAAGCTCGCAGCAGATGGTTGGCTCCGGCGTTGTTTAAAAGCCATCAGAGAATGTCTCGATTGCTGGTGACCTCTGTGAGAACTTTGGTGGCTGTATATTGATCTGACCCAAGGAGAGCTCCTCAGGCAAACATGAAGGCAGGCTTTTTTATTGATTAGCCAAATGGGGCAGTCTTCCTGTTTTGTCTCCTCATTGGCAATTAAGAAAGAAATCCATTGAGGGAGTGGTGGCAGTGAACCTTTCCCTCTGACACAAATAACCTTAATCAGGCCTCTTAGTTAATTTCTGAAATTGTGCAGTATCGACCTCTGTTTGAAGCAGGATTTTTGTCCTATGGCCCTTTCAGTAACACATACACATCTTCCAGTTAGCAAAGCAGGCTTTTTCTAATGGTGACATCTTTTAGATCTTATTTACAGTCCTAATCGTATCATTGATTCCCAGTAATCTTTCTGGCACTAAGAGCTGTTATTAATTCTCTCACAGGGGTCCTGGATGGGGGTTGTATATTTTTTAAAAACCCAGATAATTCAAATTACACCAAGCAATAGCAATTGAAGATTAGGGGCAGAAGGGAGAAGAGGGGAGAAAGTCCACCGTTCTCAGTGTTTTTAACACTCAGACAGTAAAGAGGCCACAATGTTTCTCACACAAAGGCCAATACCTGTACTTCATTTTGGTAACTGAACTGAACAGTTGGAAGCAGCATCCAACTCCCCAAACCATGTTAGGAAAGCATGTTAGGATCAGCCCAAAATAGAGCACCGGGGCATTTCTGACCTATGTGACTTTTTTTAAATCAAACAAACACTGAAATACTGCACTTGGGTAATGAAAAATAATCAGTTAACCCCCAAATGAGTGCAAAAATCCTCTACCTCATCTTCCCCAACTCTGTTTTAAACCCATTCAAACAAGGGCAGGTCTTGCTTGTCCTTAGTGTCAAGAAAGATTTTAGCCTAGGGACCACTGAAATGATTGGGAATATTCATTGCTCGTGTTGCTATGACTTCATCACTGCCCTGTGTTGAAGGGCAAGAGAATGTGGCTATGAGTCTGCAAGCCTTGGGCTTGGGGCACCATAATGAAGCTGAATCTGGGGCTCAGCCACCCCCTGAGTGACAGCCACTCTCACCCCTTGTGCAGGTTCATGAGCTAAATGAGAAGTTTCTTCTCTTTAAGAAAATCAGTGCAATACAATAAAAGGAGATGCCAGCAAAGTCCTTGGTTGAGCAGGAGCATTATTTATTGTATGTTCTCCTTGTGAGAAAAGTGCCCCTCTGGCAGCCACAGCCTTTGGGATGCCAAAGAGGCACCTGAGGATGTTGGCAGAGAGCAGTTTCGCAAGGTACTATCCCTGCCTGCACTACGGGTTTACAGACCCGATGCCATCTACTTACATCTCTGGATCGCAGCACAGCGTGAAGCGCAGCGATACGAGTAACTGACAAATTAAATGATGACAGATAGAAAAGCTAAAAGCCACGGTGCCGGGGGTCTGGTGGCAGCCCTCTGCGTTAGCAATGGGTAAACACACAAACCTCGGCCGGTGCCTACAGCAGATACGCACCCAGTTTAAAGACAGCCCTCTAAATTTTCATTTAATCAATACCCCCTATTGAAGAGCGCGGCGTAGAGCATTAGAACTAAAACAGTGTTATTAGAAAATGATATACTGCACATTAGGATGTATAATTCATGTCGCCTTCATTTGCTCAGACCGTCGTGAAAATCCATAAATCATTTTCTCGTTCATGTTATTGCCCAAATGCAATTTGTCATTCCGCATTAGCGGGCTGCCTCAGATCAGCGGCTCTTTTAATTCACCGCTCGGGGTTTAATACGGCGCGGCCCGACGCGCGGCAGCGGAGCCACTCGGGAGAGCACCCACAAAATGGAGGATCCCGGGGAGCGGGCGGAGGGCTGCGCGCTGAGCTGCGGCCCCGCGCGGAGCCCCGCGGCAGCGCCCGCTGGGGGCGGCGGGAGCGGGGCGGTTCGTGCCGCACATAGAGGCATAGATATGCATCTATCCGCGTTCCCGTGCGGGTTCTGCCCCGAGCATCCCGCCCTGCTGCCGCCCTCACCTCTGCCGCCCCGCCGCTCCTCGGTCCCGATTTCCTCGACGGCCGCTGACGGCCGAATCCCCGCCGCCCCCGCCCCACGCGTGGGTGACGCCCGGCCGCAGAACGCCGGGGGGCTCCGAGCCGCTCCCCCGTCTGCGGCTGCTAAGCGGCAACCCCGCACCGCCCGCCCCCAGCCGCCGGCTTTTCCCGAGGAAAGCTGCTATACGGCAAATGCCGGCCGGGGCTGCGGGGGCAGCGCGGCGCTCGGATCGCACAGCACCGACGGTCCTCCGCTCCCGGCCGCTGCCTTTTCGCACCCGCTTCACGCAACCCCTTTGTCACCGCGGGCCCGGAGCAGCGGCCGAAACAGGGCCGCGCCTGACTGTCAGCGCGTGCACCCCCGCCCGCAGCGGGCAGGGAGGGGACGGAGCGAAGCGCCGCGGGGCGCGAGAGGCCGGGCCCTCCGCTTCCTCCCGCGGGGCCGGAGGGCGGGGCCGGGAGGCGCAGTGCGGCGCTGCCGCCGCTGGGGGGCGCCCGACGCCCGCGATTGCGGCCGGGCCGGCGGCGGCGCGGGGGGGTGTCGCTGGCCGCTGGGAGGGTTCCGCCGACGGCCGCCGTGCAGGACGCGAAGCGCCCTCCGCCCCCAGCACGCTGAGCCCCGCGGGAGCCCGACGGCCGTGAGCGGCTGTCATCGCCCCGCGCGTCCCTCTGCCAACCGCCGCGTCCCTGCGCCAGGCGTGACGCCGGGGTCACGCAGCTGCCAGCGGCTGCTCTGCCCGCGGCTCGCCTCGACGCGGCCCCATCGCTCCCCAGGGCGGAGGGGATGCGTCTGCTGCGCGGGGGGTGACGCGTTGCTGCGCGACCGCAACGGAAAGTGCGGAGAGCGGCGGAGTGTGCGCGGGGAGCGCTCGACGCCCAGCTGGGTCGGGGTCACTGCTCAGCCGTGCAGAAGCCGTTCCCACCTGCTGCGTGATGTCCTTTAGAAACAATTAAACATTTTTGAGGGGAAAAAAAAGTTACATTTAATATTTTGTTCTCTTTTATTATTTTGTAACGTTACAAGATGTAACTTGGGCTGTACAAAGCGCACGGCCCGGCCCGGCCCGTAACGGAACCCGCCAGGGCCGCCAGCACCAACCCGCTCTGCCTCCAGCCCTCCGCCCGAACCCGGCGCGGCAGCACGGGCAGCTCTCGGTTGAAGGAGTGACTTCATTTGGCGCTGTCTGGGTACCAGGGGAGGGCTGTGAGCCGCGGGGCACCGCACCGGAGCGTTGCGCGGCCGCTGCCGGCCCCGAGCCCTCGGCGGAATCCACGCAGCGGCGCTGGGGAATGTTGGGGACAGCGCTGCCCGGGATGGAGCCCCTCGCTGGGAAAAGAGCACATCGCGGCTTTCGGTTCTCCGCCTCTCGCTGCCCTACCGCGAGCGCACAGAGCGAGGCGCTGCCCTTCCCCCGTGCGGCACGGGGCTCCTTTCCCTCCCACCCGCACCCGTTTCTGTTCCGCGAGGGGAAATTCCAAAAATAAAGCGGGGGAAAACGGCAAGGGGCCGTGGCATCTGGGGATGGATGGAGCTGGAAACACCGAGCGCATGGAAGGAAAGTCGCGCTTTCTCCACTGTCACGCAAACTAATTAGCTAACGCAGCCCAAGGGGGGGCTGGGAGGAGGAATTTTCTCAAGTTTCCCTTTGTTTACGGTTTTTCTAACAACGCTGCTGTGCTCGGTCTGGGAAAGGAAAGTTGGTGGCTGGTGGAAACTCCCTCTCTAAGGAGATGGCTGTTTACCATTACCCGTGTGTGCGCGCTGATGACGAGCGGTGATTTCCCTTACTCCGCCAGGGGAATAGCTACCTAGCTAGATAGCTAAATAGCTAGATAGCCAGCCAGCCAGCCAGCCAGCCATCTAGCTAGCTGCCTGCCTGCCCGCCCTCGCTGCCCGCCTTGTATCCCCTGCCTGCCTGCCTACGCTGCCCGCTTTGCTTTCCCGCACTGCCTCTGCTGCCTGCGCCGCTTTGCCTGCCTGCCTGCTCGCCTCTGATGCAGCCAACCTGACGTGCTCCGCGGCCAATAGGGTGCCGCCCCCGGGGGCGTTGCTGCCAGCTGATTGGTTGGCAGGAGCCGAGCGCTGCGCAAAAACAGCAAAGCGGAGCGCTTTCGGCTCAGAAACTGCCGGCAGAGATCAGAGGAGCGGAGCTGGGCTGGAGCCGGGACGGGAGGAGAGCGGCGGCGGCGGCGGCGGCAGCAGCAAGCAGAGAGAGGGGTTAGGCGCAAAAGCAGCAAGAGAGGAAAAAAAACAAAACTGATCGGCACGTCCATAAAACGCAGAGTGATGATGATGAACGTAATAATAGCAATAAGAGAAGAAAATGAAAGACTGTTGATAGAAGAGAGAAAAATCTAAGATCTTTAAATAAAAAGAGGAAATCCCAGAGAAATCAGGGAATGAAAGTTTGGGTAGAGAAGCTGCTCTCTGCCGTTTTTGATATGAAACGTTTTTGCGGGTTATAATTTTTTTTTCTTTTTTTTTTTTTTTTTTCTAATTTCGCGGTTTTCTGCCTTTTTCTTGCCTCCGAAGAGGGCATGTCCACCGGCTCCGCCAGCAGCGTCTCCCCCTCCGGCTCCCACCAGGAAGACAAACCGAGGACAATCCTGAAATACAAAAATTTCTTCCCTGGGATTTGCTGCTGCTGCCGCCGCTGTTGCTGCCGCGGTGCAGTGCCAAGACTCTCGGAATAAATAAAAGCGGGCTACTGTGTGTCTGTAGATGCGGGCAGCTAATAGCTATTATTAGTTGGCCATTGATTTCGAAGATCACAGATGAAGTGGGGACGCCTTTCTTCTTCATTTGGTCAGCGTGTGAAACAATAATACTCGTAACAAATAGGAGGGAGATGGGGGTGAAAAAAATCTTGACATGATTCAGAAGAAATAATACCTAGCGCACTCCCCCCTAAGCCGGAGCCCCCCTTCCTTCCCCCTCTCCGCTCCCTCTCTCGCCACACGCTCGCAGGCGCGGACACACACACACACTCACACACACAGAGTCGCGCACACACATCCACACACAGACGCACGCACTGTGCTGTGTGCTTTCGGAGGAGGAGGTGGTTGGAGGCTTTTGGAAAAGGAGGAAGAGGTGGCGTTGGGGAGGGGGGGATCTCTTTCCCCGTTGGAGATGATCGTGCTATTCCTCTTTGCCTCGCTCTGGATGCTGGAGGGGGCCCTCGGCCAGCTCCATTACACGGTGCAGGAAGAACAGGAGCATGGCACGTTCGTGGGGAATATCGCCGAAGACCTGGGCTTGGACATTACAAAACTTTCGGCTCGCCGCTTCCAGACGGCGTCCAACTCCCGCAGCCCTTACCTGGAGCTCAACCTGGAGACCGGGGTGCTCTACGTGAACGAGAAGATCGACCGCGAGCAGATCTGCAAGCAGAGCCCCTCCTGCCTGCTGCATCTGGAGGTCTTCCTGGAGAACCCCCTCGAGCTGTTCCGGGTGGAGATCGAGGTGCTGGACATCAACGACAACCCACCCTCCTTCCCCGAGCCCGACCTCACCGTGGAGATCTCGGAGAGCGCCACGCCGGGCACCCGCTTCCCCCTGGAGAGCGCCTTCGACCCCGACGTGGGCACCAACTCGCTGCGCACCTACGAGATCACTCCCAACAGCTACTTCTCACTCGACGTGCAGACGCAGGGCGACGGCAACCGCTTCGCCGAGCTGGTGCTGGACAAGCCGCTGGACCGTGAGCAGCAGGCGGTGCACCGCTACGTGCTGACCGCGGTGGACGGCGGGCAGCCCCAGCAGCGCACCGGCACCGCCCTGCTCACCATCAGGGTACTGGACTCCAACGACAACGTCCCCGCCTTCGAGCAGCCCGTCTACACCGTGTCGCTGCCGGAGAACTCGCCGCCGGGCACGCTGGTGCTGCAGCTCAACGCCAGCGACCCCGACGAGGGGCAGAACGGCGAGGTCATCTACTCCTTCAGCAGCCACATCTCGGCCCGCGCCCGGGAGCTCTTCGGCATCGCGCCTCGCACCGGGCGCCTGGAGGTGAGCGGCGAGCTGGACTACGAGGAGAGCAGCGTGTACCAGGTGTACGTGCAAGCGAAGGACCTGGGGCCCAACGCCGTGCCGGCGCACTGCAAGGTGCTGGTGCGGGTGCTGGACGCCAACGACAACGCGCCCGAGATCAGCTTCTCCACCGTGAAGGAGGCGGTGAGCGAGGCGGCGGCGCCGGGCACCGTGGTGGCCCTCTTCAGCGTCTCGGACCGCGACTCGGAGGAGAACGGGCAGGTGCAGTGCGAGCTGCTGCAGGGCGACGCGCCCTTTCGCCTCAAGAGCTCGTTCAAGAACTACTACACCATCGTCACCGAGGGGCCGCTGGACCGCGAGCAGCCGGGCGGCGACGCCTATACGCTGACGGTGGTGGCGCGGGACCGCGGCGAGCCGCCGCTCAGCACCAGTAAATCCATCCAGGTGCGGGTGAGCGACGTGAACGACAACGCGCCGCGCTTCAGTCAGCCCGTCTACCAGGTGTACGTGAGCGAGAACAACGTGCCCGGCGCCTACATCTACGCCGTCAGCGCCACCGACCGGGACCAGGGCGCCAACGCCCAGCTCGCCTACTCCATCCTGGAGAGCCAGATCCAGGGCATGTCCGTCTTCACCTACGTCTCCATCAACTCCGAGAACGGCTTCCTCTACGCGCTCCGCTCCTTCGACTACGAGCAGCTCAAGGAGTTCAGCTTCCAGGTGGAGGCTCGCGACGCCGGAGAGGAGCCGCAGCCGCTGGCCGGCAACGCCACCGTCAATATCATAGTCGTGGACCAGAACGACAACGCTCCCGCCATCGTCAGCCCGCTGCCCGGCCGCAACGGCACCCCGGCGCGGGAGGTGCTGCCGCGCGGCGCCGAGCCGGGCTACCTGGTCAGCCGCGTGGCGGCGGTGGACGCCGACGACGGCGACAACGCCCGCCTCACCTACAGCATCGTGCGGGGCAACGAGGCCAGCCTCTTCCGCATGGACTGGCGCACGGGCGAGCTGCGCACGGCGCGCAGGGTGCCGGCCAAGCGCGACCCGCAGCGGCCCTACGAGCTGGTGGTCGAGGTGCGCGACCACGGGCAGCCGCCGCTCTCCTCCACCGCCTCCATCCAGGTGGTGCTGGTGGACGGCGCGGCCGAGCGGCCCGGAGGCGGCGGCGGCGGAGCGCTGGGTGCGGGGGTGGGCGCGGGGGGCGGCGGCGGAGGCGGAGAGCATCGGCCCAGCCGCTCCGGGGGGGACACCTCGCTCGACCTCACCCTCATCCTCATCATCGCCTTGGGCTCCGTCTCGTTCATCTTCTTGCTGGCCATGATCGTGCTGGCCGTGCGCTGCCAGAAGGAGAAGAAGCTCAACATCTATACCTGCCTGGCCAGCGACTGCTGCCTGGGCTGCTGCTGCTGCTGCCCCTGCTGCAGCCGCCAGGCGCGGGCCCGCAAGAAGAAACTCAGCAAGTCGGACATCATGCTGGTGCAGAGCTCCAACGCGCCCAGCAACCCGGCGCAGGTGCCGGTGGAGGAGTCGGGCAGCTTCGGATCCCACCACCACAACCAGAACTACTGCTACCAGGTCTGCCTCACGCCCGAGTCCGCCAAGACCGACCTGATGTTCCTCAAGCCCTGCAGCCCCTCCCGCAGCACCGACGCCGAGCACAACCCTTGCGGTGCCATCGTGACCGGCTACGCCGACCAGCAGCCTGACATCATCTCCAACGGCAGCATCCTGTCCAGCGAGGTAAGGCCGGGCCGCGCGCCGGGCCCCTGGCGGCCGTTGGGGGACCCTCGGGCACCGGCCGCATCTCTGCCCCGCGCCTCTGCCCTCCCTCGTCGGCTAACGAAGCCGCTGCCCGGCGGGGAAGGCGCTTCGCCTGCCTCCCCGTTCTGATTCACCTGCCGGCTGCAGGAACCCCCGGGGGTGGGGGTGAGGGCCGGGAGCCCCCGCACCGAAGGGCGGCTCGGTCGGGTCGGCCCCCGCCCCTGTAGCGCAGCACCGGGGCTCTCCGAGCTATTGGCTGCAGGCGGCTGGCGGGGGAGGCTGGCGCTTTTGAGTTTCTTAAAACTGCACTTTCCTCCCACGCCTCCTCCCCCAACACTCCCCCCTGGAACCTTACCATGTGCGAGAAAGGCTATGGGGGAACCCCCTTCTGGGAGTGTGAAAATCTCTGCAGTTAGCAGGAGCTTTAATTAATGTGTGAATTAGGGTCTATTAATTGACTCTTATTCCTCTCTCGCTTTGTAACTCAAAGCCGTGTTTGCAAAGAAAAGCATCGTGAAAGAGTTGCCATGAAATTATATGCAGAGAGTTTCCTCTTGTTAAACACGTTGTCTGTGTTGTGTTGCCCAGTGTGTAGAGAATTTCTGTCCCAGCATATGGCTGTCATAATGCTCCCCTGTTAATCATTTTCTCTGTGTTAAGCTCCTACATGCTATTGGTGGCTCTCTGCTTGTGTGCTGTGGGAAACAAAATTCCCTTAATGTGAATACTGAAACCTGAACTCTGTCCAGTCTGGCTGACACGGTTTGCATGATGTTTTCTAAAGCTGGATAAGTTCTGCAGTGCAGTGTCTCATATTGGCTTTTAACATTGACTTTCCCTCAAAATGTCTATAAGGCTCTGCCTTCTGTTGCCGTTTTGAGGACTCAAGGCTGTCTTGATGTATTTTCTTCCTTAGTGTGCAATAACGATACTGTCTCTCCCTATTTTTGTATACCGGAATTGAGAACAGGCTGAAAACCAGCTTACAATAAGTTTTGTCTCAGAGCAAGTGGTACACAACTCTAGAAATAGTTTGGCTGATTTTTGTGGGAGTCCTTGTGATGCTTGACAGCATGCACTGTGAGAAAACGTGTCAGAATCTCATCCCAAAGAACTTGGGGGGGAAAAAAATCCCTCATGCTTTCCCGTATGTGTGAAGAAGAGTATTTGGCTGTTTTTATTTCTTCATACATCTCAGAAATAGATTGTGTAGGCCTACTTGCAGCTAAACAGTACCATTTACAGTGAATATAAAGAGCTGCTCTTGTGTGTTTTCTGATGTTGGTTGCAGAAATACCAAGTGTTCAAATATTTCTCAATATTTTTTTTCCTAGACGAAACATCAGCGTGCTGAGCTCAGTTATCTAGTTGACAGACCCCGACGGGTAAACAGGTATGAGCTCCTTAGTCATGTTTTCATAATGCATGCTTTATCAAGTGTGAATGTGATGCAGAAATGTGTTTACTGCAGATGTAAAACAGTAGCAAAGCAGTGGGAAAATGGATGTATGTAGACATATGAAATAAAACACTGTCAAGTAAATGAGTATGAATTACTGCTTATTTGAAGTGGCTTCAAAGTCATCTGAAAAGAGAACAAAATCTCATGTTTTATTAGTCTAAAACATCCTTTAAATACTTATGAATCCTTCTGTAGAGTCTTCCTTATAACATTGGCCTCACTAAGTCAAAGTTTTGTCATCCAGCTTACGTCAATGATTCCCAATTATTTATTACCAATTACATGAAAAACAGATGGAGTGGCAATGACCATTTGGGCCAGGCTACCATTGTCTGAAAAGGCAAGTTTTGTTCACATTGGACAGGGCTGCACTGCTCTGCAGAGGTACAAGGCAGGGGTGAGTGACTGCAGCACCTTGTTTGGCCATGTGATGGCAGAAGAATGTTTTATGAGTTCCTCTTTAATGTTTATTCTAATGTAAAGATGTTTCTGTGTCTAGTTCTGCATTCCAGGAAGCAGACATAGTAAGCTCTAAGGACAGTGGTCATGGAGACAGTGAGCAAGGAGACAGTGATCATGATGCCACTAATCGAGGTCAATCCTCTGGTAAGTCTGATAAGAAAGTGGAAATAGTCAATCTGTAAGGAGGGAGACTAGAAGGAAGAGTTACCTGTAGGAATGTAAAACATGAGTGGCACAAAATCACATAAACACATTGCATGGAAGGCTGGGTTGAGGTCAGCTTACCATTTTGGTGATCTGGACAAGGAGACAATTTTCAGCACTGTGTATTCAAGAGGCAGAACTTAATTCTTGGGACTTGGGGTATGTTATTCTATGCCATCAACTGTAGCAAAAGTTCCTGCATGTAAAAACAAAGTTCTTGTACATTTTATGATGTTGCTTTTTTTGTTGTTGTTTGATTTTTGTTTGGTTGTTTTTTTGTTTTTTGTTTTTTGTTTTTTTTCCCTCAACAAGAGATTTGCAAGATTTCAAAGCACTAGGCAACTCTGTTTAGTAGGCACTTCAGCTGGCATGGCAGTGTGAAGTGCAAGGGGAGTTCCCAGGGGAAAGAATGAACCAGCTGACTGAATGACAGCCAGACTCTGAGGATTTTTTGCTCAGAGAGAGTGGAGACACATTGGGTGTTCTGAATGTGTAATACCTTCACATTTTTAGAGGACTGTTTTTTAATTCAAATTAATGAACCATATAATATAAGTGATCTCCATGCTAATAAGGCTAGGGTATTCTTAAATACGTTTCTTTCAGTTCATACAAAGGAAGTAAATGCTTTAAGAGATTATGATATAGCCGTGATTTGAATCACTTAGAAACTGTGTACACTGCAGTGTTATTCCTATGTGTATAGCTTGCTGTCTTTGCATTTTACTGTCAGTTTTCCTTTGAAAGGGACATTTTTTTGTTTAGAGTCTAGATGCACTGGAATTTATTCTTGCCCCCACACTGCATTTTAGCCACAAATGCTTTTGCCTTCCTCCCTACCACAGCTTCCAAAGGTCTGGTATGTCTTGATTCAGTGATTCAATACAGTGATTCTTTCCCCTTGTTTCTTCTATGCTCTGTCATGTATCAGAATTTGCTACCAGTATGTCATACAAAATACTGCCTAGGTTTCTCCAGTTTTCCTGTTTTTATTTTTTTGTTGTTGGTGGTGTGTTTTGTTGTTTGTTTGTTTGTTTTTTCCCTGACCTCTGCCTTAAAAGATTTCAGGGCAAGGAACTCAGTGCTGTCATAGCAGTGCAGCATCTCCTGCATGTTAGTATCCTCTATTTTCCTTCTGCTATAGTCACTGTTCCCTTAATGATGGGAAACCCAGGAACCAGGGGGAAGAGGAGGCTGCTACAGGGCCCCTTTATATTGCTGCAAGTCATTAATATGCAGACCTAATGAGACTGAGAAGAGCCAAGAGTCTCCGGAGCTCTCTGCTTCTTGCAGGGCTTCATGCTAAATGAACAGAGTGCCTATTTTCTGTCTGGGAACCTGACAACAAACCATGTCTTGCCAGAAGTTTACATCTGAAGACAGAGCCTCTTTCATTTTTGGCCTATATATGGCGTATGATTTATTGTTGTCTTAAAAAACCATGCATTTAGCCTCCCCCACCCATTCTTTTGCGCTGTTTCTGATGCAGCAACCAGCTACTGCGTGATAAAAAACTCCCTCCCCTCCTGCCCTCCCCGCATTCCATTTTTTTTCCTTTTATGCATTTTACTGCAGCAGTCATCTCAATGAAAATTTCAATCAGTTTAGTCCCTCAGTATAATAAACCATAATAACCAAACAGGAGAGAAAAGTACAAACATCTGCAGAAGGGACTGGGTTTGACTGATGGTGGGAATGTAATCATACAGTTGCACATCAACTGAAAGCTATTTTCTTTTAGTTGCATCTAGTAGTGTTATTGTTGTGCCTCTGCTCTTTATTCTTTCTTCCAATTTTACAAGTAATCTGTCTCAGATATGAACACTGCAACTATTGTCAGACTTGATATTTATTTCCTAAGTGAGTAAATTCCTTATTTTTATTATTCCTATTTTACTAAATAGGAAGAAAAAACTACGTTTCCAAAATAATTTCAGTTCATTTAAGATTATGGTGTGATTTATGCACTGTAACTTAGATGGTGAGTACATACCAAGTAATGAAAGCTGACAGTTAGTCTTAGGCTGCCCACAATTAATAGTTTTAACCAAAACCTCAAATATACAGAATTTCCAATTTAATGTATTGGTGCTGTGCTTCTGGAGTAATTATGATGAGCAATTATTAGAATGCTGGTTCCGAGTAAATATTTAAATACAACCATCTGAAGAAACTGCTCGTATTTTCTATCAATGTGTGATATAGTTTTTCTGTAAGTTCTGGGCTGAGCTGTGCTGTCAAGATTCAAAGAATGTGCCTTTTGACATATGTGATGGCAAGATATTTTGATATCAAGACTTCACACTTGCTATTAGCTTTTAGCGATTAATGTTATTAAAAAAAAACAAAACATAAATCTTGTTTGATCTTGAATGTCTAGGGAAAGTTTCTGAGAGAATCTCTTCTCAGTTTTTAAGCCATTCTGTTGCTGTATAATCAATTCTGTCTAAATTATTAAAATAAAACACAGTGGTTGATAATTTTTTAAAAGTCATTTCCTAATACCACATAGAATAATACCTGTCTTCAAAAGCAGTGTATTCTTATTTGAAAATGTTTAGTTGATATGACTTATCAAACAATACAACTTACTTCCTACCAACTGTTGTTCAGCAAGGTTTTGCTCGCAAAACAAACTTTACTTCTGTGCACTACTTCTGTAATTGTTATCAGTGAACAGTCCTATGGTATACACATAGCTATTCCATAGTAGTTCATTGTTAGGCAAGCTGACTGTCAAGGGCATGATGAATTATTAGTTGGGAAGGTAAACATGGAGGATAAAAATATGTCGCAGCATCGTGGATGACTCTTGCAAAATTATTGATAAAAATTCAGCACTAAGCCATTCAATGTGTCATAAAATGCCCTATTATGTTTTAAAATAAGATTCTAGGTCACCCTTTGGCAGAATATGTTTTCTTGATAGTGATTTAATCATGGTTTAAAATGTTCTGAATGCCTGTAAGGGATTCATACTGTTCCCATCAAGGTAGCACTTGAATACATTATTATTATTACATTCTTACCTGCCTTTGCATCTGTGAACTAGGAAATGACTGTCAGGTGTGTTTAGCAGAGAATGCCATACAGTGGGATACTCAAAACTGTTCAAGAACCTACTTTTTCTGGTTTGAATAATCATTTCATTTAGGTAAGGTAAGGATCTGAGCTTCTTGGGGGGAAAAAAAAAAACGGCTTTCCTAGGGTCATGCAATAAGTTTTGGCTACTGAAGTGAGAATTTCTCTGACCCCAAATGAGAGTGCTAATTAATTGTACTCTTCTTCTCTATCTGAAAAATATAGAGACAAAACCAGTTATTTTATTGTGGAACAAATACAAATCATGCAACACTACTACCTATTATTAATGCTCAGTATTTCAATCATGTGCTGCAGGAGTCATTTCTAAGCTTGAGGTTAGTTTATTTCCCATGGTTGATTAAATTCTTGGCCTCCCATGTGAAATTGCTGACTTGGGTGCCAATTAGTACTCTGTGTGTGTGTATGTTTAAATTGTGTGATTAGACACCTGTCCTGTAAGATCTGGACTTTTGCCATCAATTTATTTCGTTTGGTTGGTCACTAGCCACTCAGCTTTCTCACATCAGACATGCAGAGTTCTTTACAGTATTACCTTTATTTCCTTATTTTCACTGAATAGGCACGATCTTTGATATATTCTTCAGGAAGGAATATCCAAGATGAGAAGCTAAATACATACACTGTATATTATATATTACTAAATGAATCAACTTTTCTTTTTTTTTTTTAACCATCTACTCAGTAGATTGTACTTCACTGGGCAGTACACATTGCTGATTGCCTGAGATCTTAAATCAGATTTTTATTATTGAACTTTATGAAAGGAATTGTTAGGGGTATAATGCAAAGGCATAGACTGAAACTTTACCTTATACCTTTTCTGTATGGATTTCATAAACCTCAGGAGGGTTAGTAGGTATTACTGCTAGGATGTTGAATAGCTATGGTATTTCAGTTTTCATGGAAACAAGAACTTGAGAAATCTAAATGAGAATTTTGGTGGTAAAGGGACAGAGAAAACCAGCATTCCTTCGAAGTCTGTTCAGATTGACAGGTAAATCCTGTTTTGAAGATCATTTCGGTTAACAGTCTGTCTTGGATAAAATGAGAGTTAAGCATTAGACATTAAGATAGCTTAGAAAAGCACTTTGACTTGAACTGAGGTGAGGGTATTTTTGGTTTCTTTTTTTCTTCTTTCTCTGAGCTTCATGCTTAATAATGTTCACATCTCAATGGTCCAGACAGGGCTTTGATGTTGAGATTTGGAAGAGCTGAACATCGAAGATCTTTAAGTCTTTTTTTCATGTTCTCATGCAGATGAAGTCATTTTTATCCAAGGCAGCACACCAATTACTTAACAAGTTAGAATGATAATAGCTGTGTTTCATGAAGTCAGTTTTCTTCAGTAGAGAGAGTCTTCCACAAAGAAGGTTAAAGTCATTATCCTTATTTACAGACATGAAAACATGACTCACAGAGAAATTAGTAGCTTGCTCAGGAGTAATCCAACCAAACAGTTGTCTGATCTGCTAATGGAGTTTCAAAAAGAAGTCCTCATTCCCTATATCGCACCTGCCTCCCAAATAACTCTTAAAAAGCTACCATTTATGAAGCAACAGTTGCCATTTAGTTCTGCAGAAAAGACAAATCTAGAAGGGGGAAAAAAGGGAAAAAAAAATAATTACAAACTTTGGGGAGAAGCCTCTCAACAACAAAACTACAAAAATATTTTGTCAACATTTAATTTACATATTTTTTCCTTTGGATTATATCAGTTACTCTAAAGGGTTGGTATGTGGGTATGTGGCTTTTCTCCTTTATTTAAATTAAGAAAAAATAAATTATTTAAAAATGGTTGTAGGCTTACTTTTCACTTTGATCTTAAATCATCTTTCAAATCCATTAGAATTCATGCACACAGAAATTTTGCTTTTCTCCTTTAGAAATATGAAAAGGAAGCAAATTGGGAATACACTTTAGAAAAGTAACGCTGCCAAGTGTCAGATTCAAAGCACCTGAGCTCAGGAAATTCAGATGCAGATATAAAACTTAGTATTTAACTCCTTTCTTTCTTTTTAGTTTCCTTTGAGGGAAGGGCAGAGGCTTGTTTGGATTCAAAATCTGCGATGTTATGTTATGCAAAAGCTCATATTGCCCGCTGCCTATCTAGATAAATGTTCACCTTTGCCATGAGCTTTCATATGTATGTACGCTGTATTTGGAATAGCTCAAACCTTATCAATTTTTAGCTCTTCAGTACTCTATACTATCTATTTTTATCTTCAAAGGACATTTAAAATTCATAATGCAGAGTCACCTTTAAAATCTTTGATTATCTGCACACAGTGTAACTAAGTGAAAAATACAAAGCATTTTTCTTTAATGTGAATTTAAAATAACCATGGATAGTTCAATTCATACTACATATATATAAGCAGAATTATGAGATGAGATAGAAGTGTTACACTGCTGAACGTTCCATTTTGTTATAAATCAAAAATATGATTATTGGTGTATGAGGGAGTTCCGTGCTAAATGTCTTATTAATTTACCATTTTATATTCTTCCTTCTACAAATGTATCAAGCGCTTTTCCTCCCCTCTCATCTTCCGTTGTATTAAAAATGTTTTTAATTAATTTTTAAAAAAATTGTATACTGTGACCCACAGGAAAAAGGTGGAGGAAGAACCTATATCATAGTCGGTGAAAATAAGCATAGGTAATATTGAAATTTAGGGGGGTTTATACATATATTTTCTTTTAAAAGTTTTCATCTGCTTTTAGCTGAGGGAATCTTTCAGCTTACATTTTATATCCCCTATATTCATTACTTCGTTTATTCAAAATCCTGATTTATGAAGGCTATAACATCTCTTTTATAAGCTGTTATATAATACTGTGCTGTGCACTGCCATAGACAAGCAGTGTTCAAAAGCGAACTGAAAAGTAACATGTGGGTTGAGTTTTTTTGCCATTTAGCAACTGATGTGAAAACAAAATAGTGAAATGGAGGGTAATTTTCAAGAAGAAACAGAAACTCAATGAGGAAAGAAGGGTCTATCCTTGAATATATCTATATATCTTGAAGGCAACATCATTACCATAATATCTCCCTCCCCACTGATATAAGCATGTAATTTAACTTGCATCCATTCTTTTTTTTTTTTTTTTTTTTTTTTTTTTTTTTTTTTGTATTTTGCCTGCTGTTTCAGAAGGGATGAATGGGTATGGTCATTGATATACTGTTAGCAAAATGTAATTGTAATCACACAGAATTCACGATTCAATTGTCTTTTAGAAGCAGGGCTATTTCTAGTGTATGTGTGACTGCCAGGTAGCAACAGCAAAAAGAAAAATGTTTTTTAAGTATGTTTTTTCTTGCATGAGGGAGATTTTTATTCACATACTTCTGTACGTAAGATACACGTGCACATGCTTTTAGAGATGTGGTTATTTATATGTTTCTTCCCAGGAAGCGTGTATCTAAACCTTTCTTTTCAGTCTTTCATAGCTACTACCATTACAGAATGTAGAATGATACAGTTTCTACAACTTGCATAATGATCTTCGTCTGATTGTTTAATCATACCTGCAGTTCAAGTTTACATTCTTCAGCAGTTCACTGATCAATAATTTATTTTCAGACTTCTGTGTGCCAATTATCAATGCAAGGTTCTAATGAAAACAAGGCCTGACATCGTATATTACTTAATTTAAAATTACTAAGTCGATGCAGTGAGATTAATCTGAGGTAAAAAGCTTTTCTTTCCCCCTTTCTTTCTTTTTTCTTTAGTTTGTATAGAAGACAGATTTTATTTCTCAAGTGCTTGTTGGTAGCTCAAAAGGGGTCTTGCTTGCTGAAGAGTTTGTTTCCTTTAGTGTCAGTTGACACAATAATATTCTTAATAGGAAACAAAGCAACAGTTTAAAACAGTGGTAGCATTCTTAATACTGTAATCCTCACATGGGAGATCAAACTAATCAAGTTCTTTGTGGTGTAGGCTGGTGAACGAGCTACAATGCATGAATCTTATTAAAGCTTTTCTATTTTTTTTCTATTTCTCCTGCAAGTCAAGTCTTTTTATTTGTAATTCTAATGAAATGCTTGTAAATGCAATACTTATAACAGATTTAGTTCAGTCTTGACATACGCCCATTCTAAGACACATCTTTCTAAGTTCAAGAAGGAGGCATTTCTTCACTGCTTTGCTTTTCTGTGTGATGTTGAACAATGACTTGGAGACCTTAATGTTTATTTTACCTTATGCCTATGATTTCCTACACTGTTCCTCTCAAAACAAGTACAATCCAACAGCTTAGTGAATCACTGTCAGGAAATATTCTTTTGGACTGCTCATCTTAAGGTAGTCAATGGAAGCATTTGCTTGTCATATGAAATTTTAATGGCATTAAAGCATTTATAAGCACAGTTTTATGTTGGCAGGGATAGCTGTTTACTGATATAAGGGAAGCACAAACCACTCTGTCAGTAGTATCCTTGGGTATGTTGCATTGAGCTACAGCTACCTTCAGACTGCTAATTAAGGTACTGCTAATTTAATGTAGGATTCCATCCCTTTACTTGGATGGCAAGATAGTAAGAACTGTTGCTGTAGCAGTGAAAACTCATAGTGAGTGATTTAGTAAGCCATTTTGATCACATCCAGGCTGGATTCCAGCTCCGTAAGATCTGCATTTAATAACAATAGGCTCTATCTGTATGTACATATTTAGAGATAATTATTTTATACTGATACTTCATTTTCATAATTGAGATCTGTGATTACTCAATCAGGTCACATAATTTCTTTGGCCAGGGGTGGTTTTATGTATAAACAATTCCTTCAATTGCTCTTAAACACTTGTACTTAAACAAGTTTTTACGACTAGTGAAGTACAGACATTGTCTGCAAGTAGAACTGATCTTTAATGAATTGAGTTCTAAACAGAAAGATCTGCAAGTTATTTTGTGAGATAGGTACATCAGTACCTTCTTCTTGTGACACCTCTGTGTGTGTGTGACATTCTAGCATTTATTTATGCTTATTAAATGGTATTGAATGTTAAATTCAATATTCAGATTTCTTTTTGTTAATTTTTTTTTTTTAAATTATTTTTTGCTATGAAGGTGGTAGGAAAAGTTCTTATGAGTTGTCTTTTCCTCTCAGTATAATCTTTTTTTTTATCTGTCGGCTATCAGTTCATGATGCTGAAGCTTATATCTGTAGTTTCATTTTCTCTCATGCTTTCAGGCATGGATCTCTTCTCCAATTGCACAGAGGAATGTAAAGCACTGGGCCATTCAGATCGGTGCTGGATGCCTTCCTTTGTCCCATCTGACGGACGCCAAGCTGCAGATTACCGCAGCAATCTGCATGTACCTGGCATGGACTCCGTTCCAGACACTGAAGTGTTTGAAACACCAGAAGCCCAGCCGGGGGCAGAAAGGTCCTTCTCCACTTTCGGCAAAGAGAAGTCTCTTCACAACACTCTGGAGAGGAAGGAGTTGGATGGACTGCTGTCTAATACACGAGCGCCTTACAAACCACCATATTTGAGTAAGTACTATTCAGAAGGCTGTATGAAAGTGTTCCCTTTGCGGGAATAAAAATTCGCTCTTTCTCCTATTCATTATAGGAATAACACAAACACAGTTTTAGAAACAGTAGGGAAAAGTGACTTCCTTTGGATTGAGGCACCACTGAAGAAAGTGTTGTTCAGTGTTTTTTATAAGGACAAAACCTCGATTCTTACTAGTATGACATGACTGTCAACATCAAAAGCATGAACTGATCAGTGAGGGAGTTGCTCAAATTTGTTTTCGGATCCTGAACTACTTCCAGAGTTTTCATGATCAGATTTTTTTACATATAGACATTGCCAGGATGACATTTTCAAATAAGAAAATTAGGTCAAGTGAAGGGGTCCCAGGAACTTCTCTTCATTTTTGATCAGTGTCCTTAGAATTATTTTAAAGTAACTGTTTCAATACTTGAAGGGAGCTTCTAAGCAGAAGAGGGATCGACTTACTACATGGTCTGATGTTGATAAGGGGGGAGTAGCTTTAAACTGAAAGAGGGGAAATGTAGGTTAGATGTTAGGCAGAAGTTCTTTACTCAGAGAGTGATGAGGCACTGAAACAGATTGCCTCGACAATGCTGTGGATGCCCCACCCATGGAGGTGTTTAAGGCCAGGCTGGATAGGAATCTGATCTAATGGTTGGCAACCCAGTCCATATCAGAGGGGTTGGAACTAGCTAGTCTTTAAAGTCCCTTCTAACCTATGCCATTTTATTTACATTGTTGATGTTAAAGACTTGGAAGGAAGAAGAAAAAATTGTTTGCTTTCTATCTGAACATCTTTCAAGCAGCATAATATTGGTGTTTGTCAGTGTTCTTCCATGTTTTGTCTTGTTCCAAAATGTTGCTTCTTTTGACTGAAAGAGTGTGATAGGTCTCAGAAAGACATTTGTAATTCATTTGGAGTCTGAGCTAGATGTAGAACTTGACATTGGTCTAGTAAGTCTTTTCATTCTATTCAGTAGCCCCTCTATATCTTATGAAAATCACCTTGCCTTGAAGAGTTTATGATGTTTATCTCACCCAAATAAGCCAAAGACATTAACACTGCAATACTAACAAAGCAATAGAACTCTTCTAGGACTGTAGATCTGGAAAAAAAAACACCTCACTGAATGATAGTTATTTTTTTCTAAAGCATCTAGTTTTTCTGAAAGGTGCTGCACTGGCAGTTTTAGAATATGAAGGATCTTTGCTACAGATCCTTCTCCAGCAACTCTTATTCCTTCTTAATTAGCTCTGTGTGGGTATTTCAGTCATTCAAGTGTCAGTCATCTGGTCATACTCTAAAGACCAGTGTGAAATTTCATTATGCTGTGATGTAATGACTCACGTCTCTATCTTTCCCTAGATGGTCTCCTACCACTTAATATCTAAAAAATATTCTTTAGAACTGAACTGTAATTTAGCAGTACTATTTACATATCTATTGCTGCAGTTAAAACGCTCAGATTTTACAGCAACAACAGTTCTGATGCAATATGTGTATTACAGTGATGATTATATCCAGAGACATCAAGGAATAACTGTGTATATACATTTAGTTCATAGTTTCGGAATTCCAAATTTTGTTCAGCTAACAGAGGTAGTTTAGTTGAGCACATACAGATACAGACCTTGGTTCACATTCTATCTTGATCCAATAGACGGTCATAAAAAATGGAGGTAAAGTGTTGGAAGTAAACAATGTAAGTGAATGATATTAAATAATCCACATCTGAGAATCCAGATTTAATCTTGCTTTTCTTCTTTAGCCCTCAAACCAGAAACTGCCAGAAAACCATTTAATACCTATTTGTTTTATTTTCTCCTGTTAAATATTTTCTTTAGTAAAATTTTTGATTAAAATTGTATACTAAATAACAGGATCAAATAAAATAAAATGAGCCGAATAGTTGTATCAGTAAGTAAGTTGTTTATAATATTGTGGTATTAGAAGTGGTAGTAAGGCAAGAGGAATGTGTAAAGTGAAGTTGTTTCTGGAAGGAATTGTAGTTGAGCCACTGAGTAATTGCGGCTGTAATAAAATTTGAAGTCAGCCTCTTAGCAGATAAGATAGTATCAAAACCAGTTTGTCAATTGGACAATTTTTAAAGAAAGAAATGATTAAAGCGTGTGAAACAGAACCCTCATATTCACCAAAATTGCCATATAAGAAATTAGAGCATGTAAGAAGATGTCTGTATGAAAAAGGAAACAGTAGCAAAGAAGAATAAGTATTACAGGATACAAAAGCTATTTAAACTGAAAAGAAAAACAAACAAACAACATTAAAAACAGTGACAAGTGAACTGGTCAGAAAAAAGGGAGCTATTCAAGCAGGTAAGCTTCAGGGTGACAAATAAGAAAGATGAGTGACAAAGGAATGCAAGTAAACAGAGACAATTTTTATGAAGCTAAGCATGAGAAGTGTAAGAGAGAACTGGAGGATATCCCAAGCTGTATTTAGTAAGAAGAACACTGCAGAGGGGCTGTTTCTTTGAATTTATCTTTATAGGAGGAAGATGAGATGGAGGGAGGGAGAGAAAAAGAAAGAAATGTATTTTTATAAGAAGTTACCCACCTCAGGTAACCTTTTGAAGCAAATGTGCAAGGCGACTTCATAAAAGAGGATGCTGTTGAAAAATTGACTGAAAGAAACAGGAAGAAGACAGTGGATTAGCTGTACTTTTTTTTCAGTTCTTAACAAAAGCTAGTGATGAAAGAAAGTCAGAAGTTCTGTCTATCATTTTTTTTAAACGTACGAGAAAATTTTGTAATTTTGAGGCCAGTGATAAACTTTAGCATAAGGCATAAATCTGTGACCACAGAGTTTTAGAAATAAGGTAACTGGCTTTTGTCCAAGAAAACAGCACAGAAAGATTGTCAGTCTATTAGAATTTTGACAGAGTGGGTGAGAATTAATCAATAATACATATTTGAACTGTCAAAAAAAGTCTTTAGCTGTGTTTCTGTATAGTAGAAACTACTAAAGTAAACAAGTGTTGTCGAGGGGAAGCATTTTCAGATTCTGTGCATCTAAGAGACTGAAAAAGTATTTTGGATAAATGGCACATTTTAACAGAAGTAAAGTTCTCCCTGTGGCTATGTCGAAATCCATGGAGTTTAAAATATTCCCTTTCTAGAAGAGGAAATATGAAAGAAATACCATAAAAGACTATATTTGCAGATGACATGGAGCAATTCAGGACAGTCACATCCCTAGTAAGACCACGTATGTCCACACTGTGCTGAAGCGTGATCCAGAAAACTGGTCTGCTTCTGACTTAGCTTGCTCTGGCGTTCAAAGCTGCACAGCAGTATCAGAGCAGTGAGCTTACTTAGTTCAACCCGCGCCATTAGCACAAAAGATTTGTATGTAAACTGGTAGCTCTACATGGAGCTTTCATTGTGCTACATGATAGTATCTGCTCAAGAATGTGTCTTCATGGTGATTCCTGCTCTGCGTTCCAATGAGTAAGTTTAATGTGGAGATCAACAAAAGATAAATGAGGAAGGTAATGTAAGCTATCATGACAAATTTGAAGTCTTTTTGAGAAAAAGACCATGAAACAATTCCCTGAAAAGCATCTCCTGATGTGCAGAGCCAGCAAGTAAGAAATGAAATGTCAAATTGTAAAAAGGAATGGAGTTGAAAATGTATATCATTACACAAAACATCTCTCTATGTTACTCTAGCCAGGTTATATTCATTCTGCAAAAATACATAGCATAAGAGCAAAAGCACTAAAAAATGCTGATATGCAAAGCTATATCAAAAGATTAGCACTGATTTAGACAAACAATGATAGAGATGTGTATGAAACACAAGAATGAAAGAAAACAGGAGATAAGCTGGCACTTCCATTTGCCATTTGCAATAATGAGACCATCAAGGCAGCGAAACAGCTGAAGGGCTACCAGGTCATAAACTGATAAAGAAATATATGTTTGATAAGATTTTATACGTTTAACAGAAGTAGTCTCGAACTCATGGTTTTGGGGGTCGATAGAAACAAAAGACTTCATAATGGTGAAAGGGCAAGCAAGAGGTTTTCTTGTTTGATTTTTCAAGGCTTAGGAGATAGCATGGATAAAAGAAAACATGTGTAAAAAAAACAAACACTGTATTGTAAAGTAAATTACTGTAGAAGTAGATACAGATCCTCATATTTTTGAAGTGTTTCTTTAAGTCCCATTAAGAAATTTCATCTTACTGATGTAAGCCATTAGCCTTAGATACTAGTTTCCACAGAATCATACATAGGCTAAGTGGCATTCTAAGTAGAGTACACTGAAAGCAAGTCTCTATAGACCTAATATATTTATATATATACTTAATGTTCTTACATGCATTTATTATGAATACAATTAGTATTGATAATTTGTAGGATTTTTCAAAATTGTTTTCTCAGAGTGACTTTGGAATACTTCTAACCTGAAGTGTTCTCGCTGCATCACTCATTTTCTTCTTATTCATCCATGTGATTTCAACAGAGACTTTCTGCAAACAGTTAAGAAATTTTCATGATGACTTGAATGTTTGTAAAACATGTAAGGGATTCTGGACTTGACTAGGACAAATTAAATAAGTGAAGTAGCATTGGTAAGGAAAATAAAATGTAGCTTTTGGACAATTTATATATGTTTTTAAATTAACAATAACCATTTCTGTGTAATTTTTCACTCAATAGTTGTTATTCTAGTAATTATTTATAATATTTTTACTATAGTCACCAAAAACCCTAATCTAAGATTCAAACTCTGAGGTACCAGATACTGTAGACTTTCTAGCAGAGACCATCTTTACAGAGAATACCTTATCAGGCAGATCTATTCATACTACTTTGGGCAAGGTGCGGAAGTGTGAGTAGCACCATCTGATATATCCCAGTAGAGAGCTGGTCTACAACAGATGATAAGAGGTAGTTTTTAAATTCTTTTTTGTTTTGTTTCATTATTTTCCTCCATCACTTCGGGTTATTCTGAGATATGCATTACTTTAATAATGCCTTAGAATTTTCCTAAATGCACTGACATTTTTGATGTTGTTTTTTTGTAGTGTTGGTTTCTTTTTTGTTTGTTTGTTTTTTTCCCCTGCTTTTTGATATATAAAAGCAGCTAGATACTGCCATACCTTAATTTTCTGTGAAGGAATGATTATTTTGCTCTAAAAAATTACTTAGGCATAGCTTAATCTACTGTGGAAGCAAGTTGAGTAAACTACATACAGGCACTACTTACTGCACAAGATAACAGTGTCTAAGGAGATGATATTGTAGAATAACAACTGTGTTCTAAAGTAGCCCGCTAATTAGCTCTACAGTATTTTCTGTGTACACACAAGCATCTGTGCCTTCACTGATGAAACTTTGTCATGATAATCATTGCCAACACCATATTAGGTTTGATAGGAAAAGAGTGAAAGGATATAAAGCCTGATCACTATTCCAGATAGCTGTTAGCCTAACCAAGGTGAAGTGGAACAAGAAAAATCTCCTTCTTTGGCTGTTTTGTGTGGCATGGATACTAAAGATTTTCACTACCTTTGGTAGATGCACATAATTCTAGGTTTATAGGCTCGAATGACTTCATTAGTTTTGTTTGTACCATCTGAAAAATGTAAATGTAAGGTTGTTCTCACTATGTGCTTCTGTTTCTTAGCCTGGATAGTCACTGCCTCATTCTGCAGTAGAGGCACAGTGGAGATCTGTGTGTGATGAGGGAGATCAGGCTTGGGTCTGAGCACAAGTATCTATGTTTATGTGAAAGCATAGATGTAGTCCAGGATTCTGGTTCTGTGAAACGTTTTGCATCTTCTCAATTCAACATACACAAGTCAGCTTTACAAATAAAATTGAAAAGCTCTCAGAAGTCTTTGCAAGGCTGAATGTTTAAGAACTGAACTATCAATTTCTTTCAGGTAATCTACCACAGCGCTAACGTAAACTCTCTGAATTAGATTAGAACAAATGACCTAGAGGAGAAGAATGTTCATGCCTTTGATTACATTTTAAAAGAATAAAAAAAGTACACCAAAGGATATGTGTGGAGATATATATATATATATATATATATATACACATATACATATATATACGCACGTATATATATATATACACACGTATATATATATACACACACACGTATATACACATATATACACATATATACACATATATATACATATATATATACATACATATATATATATATATATATATATATATATATACATACAGATATGTTTTTGATTGTATGAAGGCTATTCCTGTGTGGCAGGACAATGTAGCACAATTTTCTGCTATTAATTAACATAATTATGTGAAAGATGTATTAAGCAAGAAGTCTTTACTATTCTAGAAAAGTTTCCAAAATTAAGCACGCTAAGTATCATGGAGTAAGAATTGTATAATAAAATAATTGCTTTATTTCTTATTTAATTGCATGTTACTTCTGAATATCTTTTCTGTGGTTTTACCACAGCTGTGATAAAAGCTGTAGCATTGCATTTATACCGATGTAAATAATTATTTTGAATGGAACACATGATTCATTTCTAAAAAATATTATCCCTGTCTACATTTATGTGTTTAAAATTAGTCAACTTGATTTCTAACACAAATCAGGTAAGCTTGTAAGCTGGCTATTCCTGTCACTAAGTCTTTTTAAACACAATTTACAGCAAAGAAATTTATGCCAGTAAGTTGCATCTTAGGTATAATTCTTGGGATCAGAAGAAAGAAAATATTCTAAAGCTGAATTAAAAGAAAAAGTTGCATTGAAATACGATGGAAAAGCTGTTCATTTGTGATCAGAACAATTTCATGCAGTAAAACAGGTGTTACAATAGTATCTTTCAACTTTAATTCTGATCTGCAAAGTTCAGGACAAGCGGGATACTGTAGCAGATAGAGGAACTCAACTTATAGTCAAGAATTTGTTTGCATTATAGAGTACTACTCTCATTTCTGTGCAAATGAGAATGATACTGTGCATGCAGAATTGCTCAGCAAAAATGAAGGCTGAGATGAAAAGCCAATATATATAATGCTAAGAAACATACTTTCTACAAAATCTACCAGAGCATTCACATTTATGCTTACCTATTTATATATCTGCAATGCTAAGAGACTTATTCTAAAATCTAAAGGTTTGCCAGTTCAGGTATGTTTGTATTAGGTAAATAAAGCTTACTAAATAAAAATACATAGGTAATAATAATTAAACAAACTACAATCAAGGGAGAGCAAGACTATGATATTTTTACTCAGTATTGTCAGTACTGCGTGGTTTTGAATAAACCTCTTAGGATGCTTTACTGTTCAATGATTTTTTGCATAACTTCTGAAAGGTACTTCTCTTACATTCCTCACTGGTTTGCTTACTTTATCTGAATGTATCCCTCTTGCAGCTATCACTCAAAGGGAAGAGCACTTACAAGATATTACTGCAATAATAGAAAGGAAATTGATAATTCAGGAAGCAAAATTAGGAATATATAAATATGGAAAGTAACTTGGCTTCAACTCAAAAAAAAACAAAACAAAAAAACAACCATATAAAAATGCTTTTAAAAAACAAATAAGAAAATAAGCATTCTTCTAATTTCAAAGCACAGGTGTTAGCTGTTATATTTAGATACAGTTTGTTTGAATTCCGTTATTCCACTGTGGTCTCAGACAGAAGTCACTGTATCCCATGCTACTCAAAACACAGATGAAAAAACCCACCATTTACTTGGTGTGTATTGCATCTTTTATCTAGGAAGACTATAGCGCTCTTTGCATCTTAACAAAGAAAAATAAATGGAAAAAATTACAGGAACTTGAGTAACTTCTATCTGAAATAATACTGAACTTTTGATTTGTCTTAATATACATATATTTCAACTTTTTTTTTTTTTTTTTTTTTTTTTTTTTTTTTTTTTTTTTTTTTTTTTTTTTTTTTCCTTTCAAGAGTTGTAAAAGCCTCTATGTGCCACTTTTCTTCTATGTGACTGGAACATATAGAACTCTTGCATATCTAGCAGCCTTAGACTGGTGCTATACTTACTCGGTTTTGAGAATGCTTATGTTTGTTGTGAATATGCCATCTTATATACAGTCAGTGTTTAAAAAACTAATAATAATGAAATGCTATTTTCTGCATTCCTACCAGTAGAATATGGAAGGGATTGCAGAAAAAAAAAATAAAATTGTTTAACACTTCAGGAGTCATTTTTGAAATTCTCCTCTTATAATTGTAAATCCTATGTCAAAAGTAACTTAGTTATGGACATGAGTTTCTCTGGAAAGCAATGAGATGTTTGCAGTTAAAATTTTCAAAGCCACTGAAGTTATTTATTTTTGATAGGCAAACTCTCTTCATTATGAATAAATGTTGTTCTTACATGTAGAAACCTTAATGTGACAGTCAGGAGCTGGAGCACTGAATGTGTAACTAATCTTGAATCTACATGCTGAAAAGTCTTCTTCTCTCTGTTTGCCTTTATCTTAGGAGGTCTTTGGGATGCACGGCAGAGGAAATGATTCTTGTTTCTCATTCTTTTCCTGTACACAGTGGCTATGATTTTCTACTTTCATTTCCACTGCCTTAATTTTAGAGGGCTTTCCTTCCTAATTTTTTCTTGGCTGAAAGAGGAAAAATAGGAAAAGCTGTTTAAAGAATACAACATATAGCCTGTAAGAAAAGAAACAACATATATCAATTTTAACAAGCACACTATAGGGATCAGTGTTGCTATTTATCTAGCAAGCCTGTAAACGGCTCTATTTGAATACTAGACACCGAGAATCCACAGTTCCAGGTAAGCAGTAAGATGATTGCTGCTGGGAAATACCTATCAGTGTGTTTAATTTGTTTTAGAAACACTGTAAGGCGAAGTCAGAAGAGTGAGAAATTATATGGTCGGTACCTTCTTTTAAGGCAGGAAATAGAAGATATAGACAATTAGAGTATAATTTTGAACTTCCATATATAATATCTGGAAGAACTAAATACAGTGAATGATAAGCAATATGATTTCACTGAAAATTCAACCTAAGATAATTTAGTCATTTTCTTTGATAGGGTAACTGTCCTCATTGCTTGAAGAAAATACTATGGACTTGTTGAACTTGCTTCCTAAATTCTACCTGAAAATTCTGTGCATGTATGAGTTGCAAGAGTAAATCAAACACTGGTATGCACATGAATCTTTCCTATATGTCAGTGATACTATTTTACGTGATTTTTTTCACAGGAGTCATGTGGGTTAGAAACAAATGGAAGCAGACTAGATTCACCAAGGAAGTTCTGGGGATGACAGACTCCTGTTAAGTCCTTTGACTTTTTCTTTTCACTTCCAGATTCATGGCTGCATTCAGCACCATGAAAGGATTTAGTCTGAAACTTCTTGAACACAACTTTTCTTTATTTCTAAGAATTGTTGTAGATGATGATACTGTGGATTCATCTGGTGTCAGAATAACATTCTATGACTTTATTACTTTCTTAGTCTCCTATCTGTGCTTTAATTTGACATCTATCTGTTCTTATTCAGCAGTTAGATGACAATTGAATATAAATGTGTATAGCTATGAGTACTGATAGAAAATGCAGCTTTTCTTTCCTGTTCTACTTGAAACAATGTACTATGTGTTTTATATTTGCAGTATATTTTATGTCCAATAGGGCTTATTTCTTCTCATTGGTTAAGCAGAACCCTTTCCAACACTGGGATGCTGTGGTCAATAGCCTTTTGCTCTCTGGTGTCCTTTTGGCTTGTGCAGCTAGATCTCTTCCATAACAAGTCCTGGGCATGGTGCAGCTTAGATCACCAGCCAGGAATCATTCCTGAAGGCAGAATGAATTTGATCACAGTGTATAGCTCCCATATATGACAGGATAGAGATGAGAAATTTTAATAATGGGGATGTAAATCACTTCATTCTAGTGCTATTTTGACAAAGAATGGTCAAGGGCACTTTTCATTTATGAAAAGAAACTGTGCCAATATGTCTTTCTGAAGTTTATATTATACACTTAAATATATTATCTTGGCAAACTGGGAAGAACTCTCTGAAATCTGAATGTATGCTACTCATGAAAGACAATGTAAGGTACTGTGCTTAGTGAAATAGAAAAGAAAATGCTCGCAAAAAGAGAGGAAGCATCATTCTTGCCAAATCCTAATGCCATCAGGAGAGAGGGATGGTAGAAAAAAATGTAATGACAAAGATAAATTGTGCAGGAATACAGAGTGTGATGCTGATGTAATGCTGTAATGCATGTTGCCTATTGTAAGAAGTGCGTTTAATTATTTTAGGCTTGATTCAGTGTGAATAATTTAGACGCCTCTGAAGGCCACCATATGGTGACCTTATATATACATATGTGTGTGTGTGTCTACTCCCTTTAATCTATGGGGAAGTTAGGCACTTGAGGACAATTTAGGATGACTTGTTCATATCCTACCTTTTCTCCCCAGGGCACTGAAAATTTTAAGTCACATTGTAGCTAACCTTCAGTGCATTCCGCATTGCTTAACTCTCAAACTGACGTGTTCATTTTCAGGCTTGTCAGCTTGAAGAGATGTATAGTATAGATTTCAGAAGAGTACAATAAAATGCTGATTTTTTTTTTATTATTTTTTTTTTATTTTTTAAAGAAGGAAGAAAAGAAGATCTGAGGAGTAGAAGTGATAGTTGCATACAAATACATAAGAAATACTTACAAAAATGAAAGGAATCAAATACTAGAATTACTAAAGGTGGTACCAAAATTATTAGCTTAAACTGTATGTGAATATGAAGAATGTGAATTTGCTACAAGAATATGTATGCAATTAGAATGAATTCTTGATGAAGAATTTGGCAATATTCTTAGGGAGTATGTATGACTTACATTAAGGATAATTTAGAAGTTACTTAATCAGACCTAATACAGTACATGATTATAAGAGTTCTTTCAAAATGAAATGTTTCGTGATTATCTGACTAGATGGAAGAGTGATGTCATGTATTATTCTTATTATATTCAGGTCGATAGTACAGTTGCAGTAATACGGAAAGATGAAGATATTCTCCTGTTCATATTCTACTCATGGGAAAACTGACTTTGGTATTTCTATGGTACATTATAGAGTATATGTTGGATTTTTTTATACTGTTTTGTAATAACTAAAAAGTGTTGTTTCTGTAGTAAATAATGGCAACCAGAGATAAATAAACTTCGACTTACTGTGCCACAGGGCTGTTCCTGGCAGTGAAACAAATAGTAACGGTTAGCACAGAAATCCAAATACAAGTAAATTATCTGCCGCAGAAAATTGACGACAAAATGCTTGCTTGATTCAAAAGAGAATCACATTGTCAATCACATGTTTAATGTAAAGCATGTGTTGATTATGGTCAGTGCTTAAACTGACTTAAACTGTCATATAAAGAAAAAATAGAAATAGTCTCTGTTCAAGAATATCCTTTGAATTGAGACTTGAATTTTAAGAACAGGTATTGTTTTTTCAGAGAATCAGCTGAACCCAGTTAGAACTTAAATCTCAGGGACAATGGCTGTCACAATGTGTCAACAATTGTATCATTGTCATATGAAAATATTTACCGAGGCACAATCAGTGTGAACTCCTGGTGGGATCAGTATACCTCCAGAAGCACATGTGTTCAAATTTGGAAAGTGATGCTTTTGCACTTAAGGCCAAAGGACAAAACCCTTTTCCCCTAAGTAATATTATTTTCCCCTAAGGTAATATTATTCCTTGTGTTCACTAGGTTGTGGTCAGTGCGGTGTCCACCACTGTCAAATTTGGCTGGGCTGGAAATCGGCGTCTGTTGTATTGGTTTAAATGAACATGGTCAGAAAAGTGTGTAATGCACTAAATACAAGACAAACGGAAAAGACAATGTTTAGGACTACACTATTTGTTTTGTATGGGAGATAGCCCTTTGCCATAATCTTCTTTGTTCTAGAAGTAAAGACAAAGTCTTGAAGGAAGGGTTTTAATGGTCTGTAGGATGTGTGTATTTTAATAAAATCTTATAGAAAAGATTCACTGCACTAATTTCTAAACCCTTGCATTTTGGCCTAAGCCTTTGGACCTGATACAGTTTATTTTATTATTTTTGGTGAAATCTGGGTAATTGTACACATCAGTCCAAATGCTGCTGATTTGTTTTAGAAACATTTCACATTTTGCAGATCTCATAAAATGCATTTAAGTAATGAAGACACAATTTGTGTCTTTGTTAAAAACATATTCTGCTCTGATGCAGCTGTTTACATGCATGAGCTTATCCTCTATTCTGTTAGATGCCAGTAATGGCTAGGCAGAATGTTGCCTCATTGCTACCTAACTCCCTTGATGTGGCCTTCAAGATCCTTCAGACCTATCACATATTTTACATATGCACATATGCATAAGACCATAAGCAGAAATCACCATAACCAACTGAATCACTGACATTAAGTGCTCTTCCCCCCACACACACACTTCTAAGGGACAAAATAAAGTATATTCATTCCATTTTCCTTTTTTCAACTGTATGACAGAGTTAACAAAACTGTATGAAATGGGTAAAAAGTAGCATGGACATCTGGAACACAAGTTGTTTTGTTCAAATGTGCTCTGTGGGGTATGTAGGTATGAAACACAGTTAACTAAAGATTCACTCAGCTAAAAGAATTATTCATGAGGAATAGATATGATAAAATTATTTTCCTATTTGTGTACCAAATTAAAATGGGAATTAATAAGTTGATCTCTTATGATGCTGCTAATAGAATTTTCATAAAATTTTATTAGCAATGTTTTAAAATACTTGATTGAATAATAGTTTATTTAAAAACAACAACAAAACAAACAAAAAAACACAATGGATTGCAGAAGACACTGAATTTGGACCTGCAATGACTGGCATACTTTTTTTAACCACAGAACACGAGTGGCAGCAGAGTAATCTTCCCCATTCTACAGACAGGTTACTTAATGTAGGATACATTTTGCCACTCGTGATCTCTATTCAATGAGGCTGAGTTAAAACAATAATGTTTTTGTTGTTTGTTTGTTTGTTGTTGTTGTTTTTAATAGAAGATAAACAAACATGCATTAAATGCTTGCATAGAAGTCTATCTGAAAGCACACAGGAAGATAAATAGTACCAAGAGACTTGCACTGACTAAGGACAGTTCGGAGCTGAAATAGAAAGATGAGAGTTCATATATAATCTTTTCCCCATTCTCCTGTTGCAGAGCTTTCTTTGATGTAGAGTCTTTTAGGTTAAGGTGTCTTCTTTCTCTTAAGTGGAGGGGCATCAGTAATATTTCTGAAACTGCAGCAGCACACAGAGCATTCCATGTTCTTTGGAGATCTTATTAGCAAGGTGTTCTCTAGACTGGTGGCACTTAGAGGAAGTCTGCAGTCATTCTGTCACAGCAGATAGAATGCCGTGGAACATTTTGGAGATCCTAAATATAGTACAGAGAAAGTAGCAATAATTATAAAAAGTACAGTGTGTGTCTTCTTTTGCTGCTTTGATTTCTAGCAGTGGAGGAAAGCAGTGGGCCTTCTCTCTTGTGCTAGGTAGATTAGCTAGCAATGCTGAACAGGATAAGTCTTATTATTCAGAGAGTTTAAAGGTCTTCCAAGTACATGCAATACCTTCCAGGGTTTGCCAGAAGAAGAAATCTATAGTGCTTTATTCCTGGCTGTGAGGTAGCAGTCTGACAACATTTGGATGCAATAGGATGATTCACTATGGGGTGGAAGGAAGATTTATTTATAAGGGCTTTACAGTATTTTCTGTTCATCTCTGATTCATAAGCTAGGAATAATCAAGGCATATTTTCTTTTCTACTTTCTATTTTTTTATGTTAGCATTTTTCTGTTCACCTACCACTGATGTATTTACATGTCTTCTCTCATCAACCTACAGTGAACTAGCTCATCACTGTGAATGGGAAGCTTACTAATGAGTGTGGCGGGATAAGTGAACTTTTATATATTTTTGCTGTGTTTATTTCCTGTTTTTATTGAAATTCTATATAAATTTCATGCATTAAACATTCTTACTGTAATGCTCAAAACCTTAGTTAAGGTCTTTGGAGAAGAACCAATAGTCAGTACAGCATATATCATGTATCCTAAGAATTTTAATTGGTATGCATGTGATTATTTAATTATCCTGTTCACCTCAACCACTCTGAGAGTGTATACGTATATACAAAGAGTACAATTACATTAAGAGCATTAGGAAATGGCTCATCATTAAAACCCTCTTTCTAATATCCATACTCACGCAGACTTGAAGCTTCCCTATGCACTTGGTCTGAGAATTTGTAACAGGAAATAAAATAAAGATGAAAGAGAGAGCTGAGATCTTGAAGGAGAATTAAGCACCAGAAATAATGGTGTTCTTGTTCCAGCTCTTACACTGACTCTGATACTTCCATTTCTGTAGCATTTGCCATCTCTGGATCTCAAAGTGGATTATAAAGAATAGTGATTTAAACCTTCCTGCACCTCTAGGAGATAGGTAAGCAATATTATTCCCATTTTACAGATGGAGAAATTGTGATACAGAGAGGCTTAGTGTTTCTACTATGAGTTTACTTATGAACACACACACATGCACGCACACAGCACCAGCATTAGTTGTCAGAACTTTTATTGCCCTGTTTTAAAGTACTTCCATCCTCCTTTCCATTTAACCTCTCTGACTTATATTCCCCATCTGTAAAAAAGACGGAAACTGATATAGATGTGGAGAGATTTCCTTGCACATAGATTTCTGTGCAAATACAGAAAAACAAACAAAAAACAAACAAACAAAAAATGACCACGGAGGACAAAACTTACTTTTGAAATCCAAAATATTTTGTATGTTGGCAGAGGATATTTGAGGATTTGGCACAAGGATTTCTGTAGGTGGAGAGAGTTACACGTGTTCTGCAGCCTGACTCATAATATTTAATTATTACTATAAAATGGCCTGATATAAGAACATTTATAAAAGTTTTTTTTGTTGTTCTTTTTGGTTTTTTTTGTTTTTTGTTTTTAATAAAAGTCCTGATTTTCATGACAAAAGATAAGACTCAGGCAGCAGCTCAAACTCTGTATTATCTGAAAGAATATTTGCAAATATTAACAAATGTTGTGTACCTTGAGTGCCAGGCTAATAACACCAGTGCACTGTTAGACAGGGAAGAAAGCCGTGCTGCATGTCTGTATAGTTTTGTCTCATGAAAGTCCTGTGTATATACTGCAGTATGAATTTCTCAATAGCAGACAACAATCAAGACTACTGTACTTGTGTATTTACAATTGCATTGAAATTATTAAAGAACTTTTGGAAAAAGTATTGAAGATCAAATATAGATCTTGTTATTATTATTGGAATTATTGTTTCTTGTTATATTTAAAAAATATTCTTATAAAGTTGTCCAGAACCTTGATTCATCTTATCCTGTACTACCTCAAAAGATCATGAAGATTCTGATCTTGTTAATCTTTACTACTGATTTAAGAAAAACTCTTGCTGGAGCTTTTAAAAATCCTTTTGCATTCTGCAACTAATTTGCTACAGAATGAAACTTCAACACCATAATATATTAGGTATTTTAATGTTAGTGTTAATAACAGATCTGACAGGTGTCTGTGTGTGGTAGCTTACAAATAAATGTTTGTAACATTTGTCTGTATGCATCCCATGGGGTAGGTAGGTTAGATCAAACAAACAATGTCCATGTTAACTTTATTCTGTGAGTAAACTTAAGTCATTGTGATACAGTAGATAAATCTCATATATTTATTAGTGGGTATAACAGACATGGAATCATTAAGAATGGAAAAGAGTATCTATAGTTAATAAATATGGCTAATGTATGTATTTGTTAAATGGAATGGAGACTGGATTTGTTTGTTACATGCAGGCATGTATATATTGATGGCTAAGTTCAAACTAAGTTTCCTTTTGTTTAAGTTGTAACACTTCATGGTCAGGAATACAGGGAATTTCAGGTAGAGAATTTGCTTGATTTGGAGCTAAGGTAAAAGCTGATTTTATAATTTCAGCGTTACTAAACAATAATAACAATGATGAAGATGATGGTAGTAATGGTACTAATAACGCTTCAGCAACTGAGCCAGTTCCTTGTCTCAACTTTGTGTGTAACTGAGATCAGAATTTAACCCGAGGTCTTTCTGAGTGCTGTACAAGTCATTTGTTACCTTTGCTCCCAATTACAGTTAAAATAAGCAGTATCTTGAGATAACATAGCTAGCACAGCTGGTGGATTAGGATATGGGTTTGCTAATGCATTGACCTTCTTCATTTGTGTAACATGAGTTAATTTCCAGCCTAACAGTAAATGCTGAAATTTTAATTGTAGCACTAATGTACCATTTTTTCATCTCTCTGTCAAACCAGACTAAAGGGTCATTTGGTGATGAGGATAATGGTTCACTTTGAAAGGAAGGAAAACCAGCTTCTGAATCTGGGGGATTCTAGATCTTGCTTCAAATAACAAGACGAACTAGGAAAAAAATAGGCTTGGAAATTCCTGTAATATTGAACCTACAAGTCTGACTATTTGCCTTGTTCTTGTACTGTTTCTGTAGAGGCACACTGGAATACTTGCCATGATGTGTTAGACAGAATAATAAAGCAACATCAGAAGTTTGGTTTTCAGACTATCAAGCCTCAAAAAGACTTTTCTCTGAAAAAATGAATCAACATTAAACTGTTTGCTACAATGGGAATTTTAAGCAACAGTTTGTGACAAGTTTTGATTGTCTCTCTACACTCTAAGAAATACTAAACCTAAGAACTGTTGGGGACTGATTTTTTCTCTCAGAAGTGTCTTTCTTTCTTTCCTGCAGCACGGAAAAGGATATGCTAGTCACTTCTACAGAACTTACCTGAAGCAGCATGATTTGCACAAAAGTCGACCAACAAAAAGCATCAACTTTCAACTTCATTATCTTGGCCATCCAGTTCTGTCTAACTGAAGGATTTGTGTGCTGTTGGAGACATCATGGCCAACAATAGGACCTAATTGCTCTCAGCAGGCCTGAGAAATGAGTTGAAATGCGTAGAACTGTAGAAACTTCAGAGGCAACTGATCTTGCCTCTCTGATCAGTGTGTGCCTGTTTACAGCACTATATATCTTTCTCTCTCCAAAATGTCACTGAGCCCTTTAGATGTTTATAATCACCACAAGAAGCCAATCGTACAGATAAAAGAAATGTGCATTATAAATGCAATATCACTGTTTTAAACTTGACTGTTTTATATTATTTTTGTGTGATCAAGTGTTCCCCAAACTATTCCAACTTTACAAGAGAGATTGTGATCATGTTCTTTTCACCTGTGGGTCACAAAAATGTTGTTAATCTGAAGACCCACCAAACTATCAAAGACATTCTGTAGTTTATACACCGTGTTGCAAAGTGTTTACTGTACTATTTCAAAGCTTCTAAATAAATATAAAATATATATATATTATATTATATATAATTTTGAGAAAAATGTGGTACAACTTAGTTGATTTTTAAATGGATTCATACAGTCTACACCGTACACTAAAATGAGAAGGTAATTCAGGGTTCCTAAGCTATCCTTGCTAAAAACAAATATAAAATAAACCTTTAATAGTACTTCCCCAATATTCGTATCTTGGTCAACCCCGTTTTTCTTGTTTATAATAATAATAATAAAAAAAAAAAAAGCTGTAAGCAACAACATTTTGTCTAAAAGTTGTAATGAATTTTCAATGCCAAAGATGCAGCTGTCAATATTACCAGAATGAGCGCTATGTACTATCAGAGGTATAATTCACTCTCCATTATTTTGATGATATTTCTAAGCTTTTTAATTTGGAATCATAAAACCTTTTATAAGGCTCTATAAGCTCACCTATATATGTTGTTGAAAAGAACACTGAGTGTCTGTACATTTTGCAATGTAAGATATATGTAAGTGAAGTCTTTTAAGAAAATCATCCCAAATTCATAAATATGCATACGTACATACACACACACAAACACACGCACGTCTCTCTGACATACTTTTGTGAAGCTATACAAATATATTGCCTAAAAATATTTCTCTTGTGGCTAGGAATAGTTATTGATAGAATTCAAACTACAAAGGCAAAGTATATGCCAAAATATCGACTCTTTTATCACAAAGGATGTTTGAAATTAGGAACACGACACATTCTCATCTGACCCTTCTCCCATAGGATTATAAAAGGCGCTGATTACCATCTCAGCTGGGAAAAGGATCAAGCCCTTTCATATAATCTTCATGTTCTGTAATAATTGTATGGTTGGAAATGGTATCTTAGAGCAATTTTTTTCTATGAAATACTGAAAACAGTAAACTTTCAAAGGCAAATTCATCTCCATGGAGCTTAAGTACCATTTACTAAATGTAAAAATGTAGTAAAGAGGTTTTTTTTTCTTTTTTTTCTTTTTGTATTGGGTTGGTTTTTTTTCTGCCCACTGTATCTTAGTATCTGTCAAGTACTGAAAAGAATTGTTATAACACTGTGTTGTCAAGCAGCGTCTACCCAAATTTGAACAAATGACGGGATGATCCAATATTAAGACAACAGAAAACCTTTCATTGATTGCAGTTGAATTTGAATCATGCTGTTATATAGGAATTTTGATACTCCCACAAGTTCTACCACAGGAGGAATAAGTGAGAAGCTGTGTTTAGCCACTGCTATGTGGCTATTAAGTCTGGTTTTCTTCCCTTTGTCAATATTTTTGTTTATAATGGCAGTTTCTAGAAGACAGATAAATCATCCATATGGAAACCATCCTGCTGAGGATTCAGACAAGATTCCTGATCAATTCCTGATCAATCTGTACACATGGCTGCTGGACTGAGCTCTGAAGTTTATTTAACTGCTCTGAACAAAATATTATTATTAAACACTTTTAATGGATATTTCTAGCAAATCTGTATAACTCAAATATATTTTGGGGATCCTTTTAAAAATATGTATAAAACACAGTCAGAAGGGAGTGAAAACAGTGATTACTGATTTGAACAAACACCAACTATGGAATGTTTCTCTAGCTGTAGACAGTGGGACTTTTAGTCACCTATAAGCCTTTTTAGTTTTGTGAACAACAACAATGAAATTTGTGACATCACTTTTACTTAAAGGATTATGATAAATTGTTGTTTCTGCTTTCAAAGGCCTTCAAGGAATTTGTTTTTCTTTGTTTCCAAGTACCTCATTAATATTAGATGTAAAGTAAGTTTGTTTTCAGGTTTGGTGAAGAAAAATATTTTTTCTTTCTTTTTCAGAGACAGCGAAGTATTTTTATTTAATAAAACTTCCTTCACAATTTGCATGCATTTTTTTTTCTTTCTGTAAAACTCAACCATCTCATATCATTTCATTCCTTTCCACAACTGAACGCTTTCAGTGAACTGTGTATTCATCTTTTTTTATTTATTTATTTTTTATTTTAATTAATGTTAGATAGTACAGACATTGATTTGTGTATGCACAGAACTCCTTCTAAGTTCATTGGGAGAGACCCAGAAGGAACTGTGATAGGATGTGGAAGTCTTGAGGAACAGGAAGTTTTTAACTACTACATCCTGGGCTCCCAGAATATTTAAATACTTCTGTGGATTTCACAAGCTCACTGTGAATTTCAGTATGCTAATGTTTGATGACATGAGGTTTTAGGTCATGTTAAAAACCAGTACCTATCTGTTACGTCCCAAGAGAAGTACTGAGAAGTGCATTTGGCCGTACAGAGGTTCAATCCCTTCCCTGTTTCTATGTTGTAGTGGGGAAGATACCTGTTGCATCCAGCCACCTTCCATTGAAATTGACTTGTTCAGCATTTCCATGTATTTCATCATGCTACTAGGTGCCTATCTGCAGTGGTAGGTATGTAAATGCCTTTAAACATTAGCTTTTTGTATCTGTCTCTTAAGTGTGTAACTAATGTAAGGACTCTGATTGGGCAAAAAAAAATAAAATAAAATGAAATAGTTGGAAAATATTTAGGATGCATATTAAGGAGAAGTATCTACATTGGAGTAGGGAAAGTTCTGATACCTCCTTCTTTAAAGATTTTCAAGAAGAGTTAAAAAAAAATACCTGTCAGGGATGATACAAGTGTACTTAAACTTGCCTCAGAGAAATGGCATGGACTAGCCTCTCAGTCCTGTTCTATAATTTTCATCATAAGGCATACTGAGCTTCAGAGGATGTTACCTGTACACAGCTGTAGGAATAATGATGTTCTATCCTTCAATTAGGTATCAGAAGCAATATTTAATGTTTAAATTTACGTAAAAACTGCGAGCTTAGTAGAACAAGCTGTCTGTGTGAAGAACTTTCTTCAGAGTAAATGGAAGTTCCAGCACAAGACAGTGTCTTACAGAGAATAACAAAATGCAACCAGATGTGTAATTTATTTATTTATTTAAAAAATCCTGGTTTAGATATGTAGCAGTGGATATCTAAGCAACTTGCCTAGTAAATTTCTTTTGTTTCTTCCAGACTGATTATTGCAAAACTGAAAAACGCTAAGATGTTTCACTACTTGAAACAAAGTTACCATTATTTCATGCAGGTTTTAATCAATCTGCCTGAGAAGGGAAAAAAAAATAAAAAACAACAGGCATTTCCATTAAGTAGTCTCAGCTGATTTGAACAAGGTGTAGTAATTTTTCAACATGATTATTACAAATCTAAGTGGAATGTCAGTGCACAGATATATATTATTTGTAAAGATTATGCTTCATGCATTATAGTCACTATATATGTGTGTGTTGGGGGGGTATGTGTGTGTGTATATAATTATAGTTCAAAATCTGGTAAGTTGCCTCTGGATTTTTTTTCTTACAGGAGTATGCTCCTATCAGTAAATTCAAAGAGAAGGGTAGAAACACATTTATGATACTAGAAAATTAGACTTGTTCTTTAGTGTAGAATGGAGTTTTGTATTCAACATTTGAATTCAGCCCCTTCCTCATGCATCACACCCACAATCAAACACACATTTCATTGTCTGACTTTAAAACTTCTACCTGCTCACAGCAGACTTTTTCTTTTTCCTTTTTTAAGTGCTATCATTCCTCAGGGTAAAAGGTGGATAAATAGATAGTCTTCCTAGGCTGATAAATTGTCATTGCAATTTTGCAAGGCTGTTAAATATTTATATGTCTTATGTGGAGAAAGCTGATCATATCCTACCATTGTTCCTTGTTCAAGTCTTAAGTTGTTTGGCATTGGGACTTTGTAATTAAAATTTATACAGAGTTGTAGGGGCCAAAGTAAGCATCACTGATATACAATTAGACATAACAATTTGATTGCAAAACACTGGTACCAGATGTCTATGGAGAACAGAAAAATTATTCTATTTGAAGCAAAGTATAAGGCAGCCAGTAAGACTTTATTATGCTATGCTATGAAAACTTCTGAAACCATGAGTTAAATCCATTGCAGTGACCCCTACAATCAGAGCTCAGATTCATCTTAAAGGTCTCCTTCAATTTATTTTATTTTTTATCTGCTTATCTGTCTTGATATGAAATGAATACATACATATGAACAAATACAGCCATTAAAATCCATTGCCCAAGCATCTGTGTTTTTGTAGATATCCTCATATGTAAGAAATGAGCAAGAACTAACGTGGACAGCTTTCTTGAATTGAAACTGTTTTTGAATTTGAATTTGTTAATAAAGTTCATGATAATGTATGTTGGCTGAGACATCAGGAAAAATGAAATCTATGTGGGTGTAGTTCTCCAGAAGGCAAATGCTTCATTTAGGAAGCATCCTGTCAAAAATGTGTAAATGTGAGTGCTGGAAATCTTGCTGAGTCAAGATGAAACATACTGTGCCAAAACTTTCTTGTTCTCTGTGTCAGCACTGATTAAAATGTCCTCTGGATGGTTAACCATGGTAGTCATTCAGAAGATACCCAGAATGATAAAAGAGATTCAGATACCGTTATCATTCTTACTAAAGAAAGGTGAAGACAAGGGGTTGAATTTGTATTAAAATACTTATTTATATTATGTAATAGGTAAAACTCAGTTAAGCCATGAAATTCATGAAACAGTATGCTTCCAAATACATGCACTTCAATGATTAAAGTTCACTTCATCATCAGCTTAAAAGCGTATTTTGGGTAACTCATCTTTGAGTTGCACATAAGAGTGAAGAGTAATGTATTGTATAACAATGCCTTACAGCAACACGATAAAGTGAATGTAACCAAACCAACCTTAAATTTTAGAAGCCTTGGATTCAAGCATTCAGGTTCCAAAACTGAACTGTATTTTGTATGCATCAGAGCCTAATTCCATTAAAGGCAGTGGTCCAAGCTGCAGTGATTTGAAGAGGAGGAAAAGAAAGTTCTCCTTTCTTTATCCACATGCATTTTTGAGCAAGAGCAATTTGCAATAAAAATATTTGACACCAAAAGATGAGAAACTTTACTAGCTCTGCTTTCAATGAGCTGTGCAATCAAGTTCTGAAACTTGATGTGGCTGTATGTCTTTTTAAAACAGACAAGTTCTGAGTGATTTTATTTCAAGGCAAATCTGAATGACATCTCTGTTGAGATTTTCTTAGAAGACCACAACAGAAATGCAGTCTTGAAAACATATATTAATGTTTTTACAAATGGGAAAATGATTAAAAATTCATTGGAGAAGAGTGGTGATTGAAAGTGTGAATAAAGCCAGCAAAGAAATACCAGCCCCAGTGATGAATGTTTCAGAAGGTTTTGCTCTGGAAGGTAACAAATGTCCTAACGACTTTATCTCTTTTCAGATTTGCTCTGAAAGACATTTTCTATCACATTTTCTGGTCTAAGTTTTACTTGGGATATAGAAGCAGGGTATATATAGAAGGGTCTCCATGTATCTGTGGATGTTTGATGAGAATAAAAAAGGACATAAATGAAGCCTGATGTCAAAACTACATAGTAATTCCATTGCCAACATTACAGCTTTTCTAGATAGGTTTCAGAATAATTTAAAGCAAGAACTTTATGGGATGCTGACAGTAGAGCATTGGTATGGCATTGCTCAGCCATCAAGAAGAGAGTACTCTGCTTTTTCTAGTCTTACAGATGTCATTAATTGGTATTTAAATAGTGCTTTGCTCAGGACACAAATATAATAAGAAGGAAAGATTTCACCTTGAGAGCTATACCTATACATTTATTATGGCTTTATGCTACCTGGGGAAAAAAAAAAAAAAAAAAAAAAAAAAAGAATGCAAGAAAACATTATTGTGCTGAAACCCCCAAAGATAAGACTAAATGATGCCCTTGGAGCTCATGGCCATTCCCTTTTTGTTACAGGCTTGTTTTGATTTTTATTCTGACTAACAACAAAGAAAGAAGACATAGAGTGCTGGAAGTAAAAGCCAGTTAATTAATGCCATCTAGGGAGAAAAAGCAGTATACCTTGAATTGAAATAATTAAACCTCACTGAGCTTCTGGGAAAAAAAAACAACAAAACAACAACAATAAAAAGAAACAAAACATCTCCTTGATTATTAGATGATCTTAGAGGTCTTTTCCAACCTTTATGATTCTATGATTCTATGCTCTGTACACTTTTAAATAACATCAATCACAACTGAGTTGAAAAACAGTGGGTGGTGACTTACATTAGTCTTTCTTATGCTATGGGGGGGCAGTACATGCCAGTCCTCAGCACTAGCAGCTCCTGGAGGACGGGGATGGGGCTTGGGGTAGGGGTCAGGATCAGGTGTAGTGAGGGGACCTGGGGTCAGAGATACCACACAGAAACTTAAATTAAGCTTGCTGGGTTTAAATTTGCTACTTGAGTTGTTATCATTGGTTCCTGTGTTTTGTTTTGAGGTTTATTTCATTTTACTTAAAAAAATCTGATCCAAGAAGTAGCAGTAACCCAGAAACAATTCCAGGCCAGAGCAGAAAGTTTACCTTTCCCTTTTTTATATAATTCATTTTCAGACATCCACTGTTCAGTGATAAAGGCATGAAAACTAGTAACAAAAAGTATTGGAAGCCTTCACGGTGTTTTACTGGACTGGAAATTTCTTTCCTGTTTCTGTTCTATCTGGTGTAAACTGAAAAACACCATTTGCATGCCGTTGTTAGTTTTTCAGTTCTTCATTTGCACAGTGAAATCTAAAACTCCATTGAACATGCTGCTAATATTCACAGATCTAAAGATTCAGGAAAAACAAAAACAGAAATCGTCTTATTTTTCTCATCCAAATGAGAACCTTTTGTAGTGGAAAATCTATGCGTAGCTGAAAATTGAAAAAACATCCATTTCAAAGTTAGATTTCTATTGACTGCTGTTCTGTGTGCTTTATATCCTTTATTGGTAAGCAAAATGTACTCCAGTGTTACAGCAGATGCCTATATTACTATCCTTATTTTACTGAAGCATAACAGAAATTTCATAATGCTGTTTATTGTAGAGGTGGGAATAGAATCTAGTTCCTAAATCAAAATAATAAGAAAACCAACCAACAACAGTGATTATAATATAAAATAATGTAAGCCCACATGGGTGCTACAATATCAAGATCTCCCCACATGCAGGTTAATGAGCTAACTAGCAGCCTAGAGAGCAATATGTAATTTGGTGCCCTTGGTCTCTCTGTCAAAAGAATATATAATTATTCTTTGTAAAATGGGACAGCTTCAAAGCAAGCAATGAAGAGCTCTTCATCTTTCCACTCAGAACCTAAATCCTTCTGGATTTGATGATTAGAGAGGGCTGGGAAAAGAAAATTGGGTCTAGATCCCATCATATAAAAGAAGCATTTGTCCTCAGGGGCCAAAATTATGGGCAAATATTATGATCAGGATGGTATAAAAAGGACCTCATACAGTACTTTTTTCTCTGGCAATTTTCTGTTCAATACGTGTCTTCTCAGTACACTTAAAAATAGGATCCTTCAGAAAACCCAAGGTGTTAAAGGCTGGGTACAGAAGATTTCCAGAGCAGGTGGTATGACGAGAGTATTTTTTCAGGACTTGAGAAATCTTAATTCACTTCTCCCTTTCTCAGATAATCCAATTTAGAGCTATGTTTCTAAACTTAGAGTGCTGTCTCTTATTTTGCTTTTTCATTATACAAAAACAATTAAACATTTATTAGTGCAGGAATTATGTACATGTGCTACCTTATACAGATTATCACTCACTAAATGTAGACTCATTTGCTTGCTCCCCAGTGAGTAATATTTTATACAAAGTTTTTGCTCAATATATATTTGCAGTTCGGTGTACAGAGTGATACTACACATATTATGGAGCCATTAGAGAGCTTGCTTTCTTGCCAAAGGGATAGAGCAAGAGAGCAAACCACATCTGACACGTTAGTCATATAAACGAACATTTTATTGGAAAACACTCAGACATAATGGTAGTAAGGGCAGACTAAAAATCTGATACTAACAGAAAGCATTACTGGGAAGGACTTACCTGGGAGATGTTGAAAAGATCACAGATTTTGGACAATTGGCTAAGTTCCCAGAAAGGAAATATTTTAGAAGTTATCCCCTCGAGGACAACAGAATTACTGTACCAGTTAGGCTGGGAAAAGTCACTTCTTTGCTGTTTTCCTGGCCTAAGTATCTGCACATTAGCATTGCAGGCTGGAAAGACTAAAAGAAAAAATAATAATAATAATAAAGTAAGAATGGGGCTTTTGGAATCGCTGGTTTAAAAAGAGGATTCACTCAGCTCTCTAAGTCCCTTGCACTATTTTGATGACCTCAGACATCCTAAGGCTGTGTCCCCTGGCTGAGCCTGATGCTGACCTCCACCAAGGGGCAAGGTCCCAGCCTCAGCTCCTCTGCACCCAAACAGCAAGAGGCCCGCACTCCCAATTCTTCTGCCTGGCTGCAGGACCAGCACTGGCAATGCCTTCACCAATACGTGTTCATCTAATCTTTTCCTACAGACTGTACTGGTGCCAGGCACAATATGCCTTTGTTGTAAGAGATATTCCAAAGAGAGTGGAAAAAGGAATATTTCACTTTGAGATGAAGTTTTGATAGTTTTGGGGGTGGTTTTTTTTGGTTTTTTTTTGTTTGTTTTGTTTTTTTGTTTTTTGTTTGTTTTCCTTATTGCTATGTTACTGTAAAATACTAGAGTATTTAGACTGCAGAAAATAGATGTTTTAAATAAAGAAGAAAATTTCCTGTGCATGTGTTGTCACTAATATTCCTCAAGGTCCTTCTTCTGTCTTCTTGGTCCTGGGTTTGCTCTTGCAAAGAAAAAACTTGTATCTACAAAAGTTCTGCCTCTCCTTTTCCCCAGTTTCCTTTCCATCCCAAGATGTTTAAATTGGCCTGAGAGTATCATGAACAAACAAGGTGATTGCTCAGTCTCGGCTCATAGGTAACAAGTGAATATAAATTTATTTGAAGAATTTTTCTACACTCATTGGTATGTAGCTAAAATCCTTCTGCAATACAAGTTTAAATAATCAATAAGAATAAAGGTAGGTTCTTAGTGTAGTGTGTAGTAGTGTGATTCCTGTCTACAACAAGTGAATATTTAGCCCTGTCATCTATCATAAAGGTAAACTGGCCCATTAATCAAAATACCAAACATCTATTTAGAACTACATTTTTATAACTGAGTGAGTATACGTAAAGAATCCATGAATGCAAACATTTAAAAAGTGACATACTGGTCCCTCTAAACTTTACACTACAAAATACATGAGATGATATTAAAGTGTATCTGAATTAACCCCTCTGTACTACTGAAGCAAACTGGTAATAGCTGAAGTCCGTCATTTTTTTTGACAGCCTCTCATACTATAGTGCTTTTAGACTATGTAGCTAGAAGTGAAGACCTATCCCTGTTCCATTCCTATTTCCAGGATTGGTGTTCCTCTATGGTCTTTGAAGGAGGAAAGGTATGAGAGAGACTGTTATTTCTCCCTGCGGGTGAGAACACCTCTCTGGATTGATTTTGTATTTTAAAACCCTACTCTGTTCCCTTGCAATTTATCTCAACATATAGAAGCAAAATTGGGAGAAAATAGCCAAAAATCTCAAAAGGCTTTGAACCCTTAAACAATATGGAAGATCACAAGAAGCTCATTCAAGTTAGAAGAATCTGCTCATCACCTTGAATTATATCAGCACCATCCTTCTCTTTATTCCCCTTAGAGTGTGCAGAGTCAAAGGCAAAATGGTATAACAAATTACACTCTGTGGCCTGCTGATTTCTGGCTGCCATTTGTATGTTAAATCACCAGCAGCTGTCATGATCAAAAAGAGAAAGTAAGTCCGAGTTGGAGAGGAAAGACACACACGCACACACAAATGAGGACTTGATTCCTTAGGGGAGGAAAGCAATATGAAGTACAGATGGAGTGCTGCAGACAATACAGGTGATGAATGAGTAACTCACAATGTTGTGAAAGGAATGTGGGGTAAGCGCTTTATAAGAGTCATTTACATATCTCAGTACTTGTGACCAAATTTGTATTGTGCTTTGCCTCTCAAAATGTGAATGGAAAATGCCTTTAAATGTCAAGCATTTTTATTAGGATTGTTTATGTGCACTTATGCTGTACAATAGTTAATAAAATCAGAAAAGGTTTGGAGCCTCATAAGGTTACAGCTAGTTGTCGTATTCTTGACGTTATGCCATCTGCTTCTTAGCACAGTTAATTTAACCTTATTTGGACATCACCAAGAAGCCACTTTTGGGTTCCCTCTCTTTGGACAAGCTGGGGAGCCCTGGAGTACAGATCATTGATGCAGAACTGCCAGCTGGCTGAGGAGAGGTTCTTATATAACTTTGGACAAAAAGGAATTAGTTTCTTTTATGCCTAAAAAGCCTTATTTTATGAATTTCTGAGCATCCAGAGGTCCTGTTTGGGTCAAAGGGTGCTATATGTATATACTCAATATTTTTCAGAAGTTGGTACGTTAAGAAACAGTCTGACTTCCTTTCTCTCATAATTATGTATGCAGTGTTTCTATCAGCTGTATTAAGTTTTCTTTGTTCAACAAACACAAAATACACTTACAGATGTCTGCTGGGAAAGGTATAGTGAATCTCTCTTCCTCCCTTAGCTGCATATTTATGCAATCCATTCTGAGTACTGTTTTACAGGTAGAAAGTGATGCACGAAACAGTGTTGAATTCCCTGTTTGTAGATTGGATACCTTTCAACTGATTGCATCTCACCTGCTACAGCTGTTTCTTTTTCACTAGAAAGTGTCTCTCCACAATGGCCTGTCACTCTTCAAGAGACATCCTCCCTGCTTGTTCATGGTCTCTGCACAGCATTGCTTTATCCTTGTTAGATGGATCAGTTCTCCAGAATTCACAACCTTTAATAAACACATCGTTAACAAAATGCTTTCATCTATTGTTTAGATTTTGTAACATCTCTAAAAATTATTTTTCTCCTTCTGCATGTTTTGCATAATCTTGTCATCAAATATGTTTGCATCATTTTCAAGGAACTAAATTTTTTACTTTTTCAAATCTTTGTTCCTCCCCCAACTCAGTATCTATTCATCACTGTTTGGCACAGTTTTTTAACCACTCACCATGACAATTGAATTGATCATAACTGAGCTCAGGGCTCAGATATCCCACTGGTATCAGCATAAAAGAAAAATAACATCTGAATTTTTATGACAAATACCTATAGCAGAGTTTTAAGTTCAGTTTTATTTTTACCATGTGTTATGCATTGACATAATCCAATGTCCCCATGTCCTTTTATATACTAGTAACTTTCATAAGAATTCTGCTTCATATTGTGAGTGGGTTGCTCCAAAAGTAATGCCTCCTATTTATTTCTGTGGAAATTAAAACAGATACAAAGAGCACAATGGCACTATTTGATTGTGTAAATTCTCAGCTACAATACACTGTTTCTCAGTGTAGTCACCACCATTAGCTACACATTTTCACAACCAATGAACAAGAGCCTGCATGCCACTCTCATACAGCTGTAGCAAAAGCTAGTATTTCACACTGCTATCACCACTGCTGAAACACACTTCCTACTGCCTCTCTGTGCTCACATCCACTGTTTGGTGTCCATAAACATTCAGCAAGCGCTGATGAATGTCAGCGAGTGCAATTTTTTCTGCTATAGTTCCACACCTTTGCTTCATAGATGCTTCCATGTGTGTGATGTGATGCCATTTTGTCAGACTGTCCCTCTGCTGCCATCTGTTACATGACAACAAAATACAATGGAATACTGGTGAGAATGTTCAGACTCTACTGCCATCCATCTCTGACATCATGGGCCAACATAATAAAATAGGATCATATGTTATCTGTTAATGGGCAAAATATATGTAGTATATGAATTCAGGGACAAAATACTCTTTCCTGCTCATACTTGGTTTTGGACCAAATAAATCAGATTTTTATTTGTCTATCAATACTAGTAAAACAATAGCACATAGGAGACATATTCATAGGTGGAGCACTTGCACAAGTGAAAGCACAAGCACGTTAATAAAAGATGGCTTCACCATGCTCATTTTACTGTTTAATTATCAGAGTCCAAGGCAGAGTTTTCATGCTTCACTTAAGTGCTAAAATTTCAATATAATAAACTCAAGTCTAGAAGCTCTGTCTTCTGAAATTCCAAGACAGTCCTCTGTAAAGGCTATACACTGATCAGAGAAAGATGCATTTTTTAAATCTTGGCTAAAATGAGTAAACGTGTTCACATGCTTCATTTGGGTGCCGGTGCCATGGTCAGAGCCTTCACTTGGAAGTGGCATGCACTTGGTCTGCCCTCATCTGTGGATGACCTTTTGGGGGCTGCCTTCACATCACTGCTGTGCACGCAGGACACAGTGAGGTGTGGGTGACTGCACACTGGCCCATTTTGGAGAACAGAGAAGTACATTTAATCACCCTTTTCTCTTGGAACCCAACAGAGGTCACAGATCCTAATTAGGCAGCCAATAGTACTTGAAACTGTAACCTGTTGTGGGGCTACTAATAAAGCTAGAGCTTTCTTACCAGTACAAAAATATATCCTTTTTAAAATACATTTTAATTGCTGGTTACCTTTATTTTAAAATAGTAGACAGCAGTTGAAGTTTTAAATCAACAACACATATTCAAATAGTACTGCAGTTCATTATTAGCTTGGAAGAAAACAGAGCAACGATTATTTCCCTAATTGTCCTTAAAGTCATTATTACATATGCAAGTACAATTTGGTACTCTCCAGAGTCTTTCCCTCATTACACTGTGTGATTCACTAAATTACACGATTGTGATTAGTGCGGCAATCGGTGTCCAAGTGGTATCAGGCAACTACTGGGCTCCTTTTGCGGAGGTCAATTTAATTACATTGTGCATGACAGAAACCAGGCCAACTGAGTATTGCCTTTGCCACCAGCAATTGACACCTGAGTGTTAATGAGGTGGTAATTAAGAGTTGGCACAGGCAGGCACATCTTAGTGTTTGGGACTGGGATTACCATATGCTTCAATGCTTCTCTGCTAAAAGCCTGAACTTATTCATTTTCTAAAATATACAGGATTTTAAAATAAAGGCAAATTATTACTTCTCCAAATAATAAGCAAGGAAACACTCCTAATCAGGACCAAGGGCTGTCTCTCAAGAACTTTTGAGAAATCCTGTCTTTCTACTTGCAATCTTTTCACCAGCATTTTATTTTTTGTAACACGTTCTCACACTAGAATTGCCCACAGTCAAGGAGATGCTTCAAAGTTTGTTTAAAAATAAAAACTTACTGTTAGTAATTTTATTGTAGTTGGGCCTAGAAAATGTAATCAGAACTAAACCCACACTGAAAGTTTTCTTATTATTTAGAAAGCAGTACAACATCATTCTCATAGAAGAGAATAAAGTTGAATAACATTAACAAACAGTTATTTTACTAATAAAAAGCTCCAGAGGCAGAAACGGTAGTTATACATTTCCTGTTTTTGTTGATTTACCTGAGCTGTTCCAGTACCTTTGAGGGTCCAGACTACTGTCACCTTCCATTATTAAAATGAAATGTTCCAGCCTCTCCATAATGTAAGTTCATAGAAATATATATTTGTAATTCTAAACATCCTGTATGCAAACTCTCTGATTAATGATACAATTAATGACATTGGTTTTAAATCTTTAAGGAGGCTTTTCTCAGCCAACCAGTGACTACTAGTGTTTCAAAATCATCTTAGAAAAACAGGAAGGAGTGGTGTCTTCTGCAGTATGTCACTTACAGTGGGTGACAGGGGTGACTGCTTTTGCAGAAGTTGTTATGAGAAAGAAGTTGTTATGAGAAAGAAGTTGTTATGAGCAGCTCAACTGGAGTGGCCTTCTCAGTACCTTTATGCTGCTCTGAAAACAACCTGTAGATTTATGATGAAGAAAGAAGAAACTGAGGAAGAACACTAAAAACACTAAGCTTCCCCTGAAAAGGGAATGGCACAAAGGAGACTGTGATGACAAGTCAGTGGAGAAGAGTGGAAACTTAGAGAAGCCTGGAAAATTAGAAAGAAGGAGAAGTTATATGATAAAGAAAGCAGCTCTGAAATATAATCACAGAAAAGTGGTATTACAAATAATCATGATGAAGCTGCAAATATTCCAATTTAAACTGATTATGATGTTCCTTAAATCTGGTGACTATGTGCAACTCGAAAAGAAAAAAAAGTATTTGCCAGAGGTATTTTAAGCCAAGTAGGTAAAGCAAGTAAGGTAAACCAAAAAATTTCTAATGATTTTTAAGCATTTTAAAGAGTTTGATTTGGTTAACTCTTCATGTTCAGCAAGTCTAAGGAATAATATGATTCACATGATTTTGGTGAAGTAGCATATATAACATTTGTAGCTACAATTCCCATATGTCACCTTTTGCCATAAAAAAGGGCAGCATGATACAGCCAAAGCAAAACCATTTTATACAATTTATTTTCAAAGTACAGTATTTAGAGAAGGCCTCTAGATGGATTTACCTATTTAAACATCCTCTTCTTATCTTTTGTGACATCTTTAGCCAGTGAAGTTGCTTCAGAACGCTCCTTCCTTAAGAGCTGGCAGCAGCCCGTGGATAGGATGGTAGGGAAGCTCTCCATCCCTTCAAAGCTCACTTAAACAACTGGGCCTTGCAGCATGCCTTAAGGTCAATAAGGCGCAGGGCAGCACAGGAGGAGAGAGTGAGCTTTGAAACGGTGGGCACCTTGTAACAGCTACATTATTTTATAGAGGAAGACCGACTCGGTGCAGTGTCTTAGACAATTTTGCAGTGGCTTTACAAATCCACAGACTGTTCACATCAGATGAAAAATGTATTAACTTTACTGAATCTTAGTTGTGGGATTTACTTCTAATTTTCTTCTTTTGAGGAGTTTGCTTTTTTCCACTGAACCCTCTGTAGGACATATAGCCTTTTATATGCAGATTGCTATAATTATGCTTTGAAATAGCTTTGAATTCCCAGTGGCTTAAACTGAGAACATGAAAGGGCAAATGTTACGCTGAGCTGAAGGATATGAAAGTGGTACGTACATCAATCTAAAATGAGATATAGGGACGAACAGCTCTTTACACAGGGATGCCTGCTCTTGACAGGTTATTGAAGGATCTCTGCAGCCACAGAGGCTGTCTTGGGTAGCATGAAAATGCTGCCTGGGGAGAGCTTATCAGCTTACATTTTTCTTTTTAATACTGAAAGGTGAGTCAGTGTTACACGAGGCGGGAGGAGCAGGCCACCACAGAAGCTGTCATCCTCCCTGCTGCTGGCCAGCACTGCCTCCTGGCTCCAGAAGAGAAAAATGTATTATATATTTGTAATACAACGAAAGTATAAACAGGGAGATCTTCCTGGGGTGAGGTGGCTCCCACTGTGGCTGGAGTTGTCTGGGGATAAGAAACAAAGGCCCAGCTGTAGGCACCCGAGTAGGCTTCTGCTTTGGATAGAAGAGGCAGAAGACTCAAAGCAGCCCTTGCTACCATGCCAAGTGAGCTAGTGTCTGTGGGAGCAGCTCCAAGCTGCCCTTCTTGCAGGGTCTCTGTGGGGCTGACAGACCACCATTGTGACTGAGCTGCTGCACCCCTGTTCTGTCTGCCCTCCTCTTCATCACTATTTCACCTTGGAGAAAGCCCACACCTGAGTGTTGAGAGTTAGACTTGATGATCTCTATAGGGCCCTTCCAACCCCTATAGTTCTGTGATTCTGTGATGCCAGAGCAAGAGCAGGAAAGCTAAACACAACTATTCCAAGTGCTGCTGTTGTACCAGCATAGAAAATTATGTTGCAAAAGTAGCTACTGATCTGCTTTTGAAAAGACGTACATATTTTTTTTTCCTGAGAATGGAAATACATTGAGTCCTTTTAGAGATAAAGTGATTTCTTGTGTCTATTTTAATGCAGCAGGCTAAATTATATGCACCTATATTCCACTTTTGTTTAAAAGGCATTGTCTACAGAATTGTTAAGGTTTGTTGTTGTTGTTTTGTTTTGGTTTGTTTTTTATTCATTCACATAGGAAGAATTTGCATTCACACCCTTAGAAACATTGTACTCTTCCTAAAATTAATTTGTTGCATGATACAGCAGGAGGAAGTCTGGAGCTCCTTTTGAAGCCCTCAAAGGCTACGGGCTCAGCCTGCAGCAAAGCAGACAGAGCTGGGCCACGAGGAACCTTCTAGAAGGGATGACGGGCACTCTCAGTTGTGCCGTCAGCCGGCCCAATCCGGACCGGCCCGGAGGAGGAGGGGAGAGCTGTTGGGAGCGGGCTGCTGCAGGGATCGTGTCGGGAGAGCTCGCGGTGCTGCTGTGTTAAAAAGGTAAAAATGCGTGAGAGGCAGTTAAATCAGGGAAGGGAGGAGGTTGGAAAGCTGTTCTGAGGTTTGGTTTTGTGCGTGGTGCGGTAGAGAGCGCATTGTGGGGCTTTGAGGGCAGGTGGAGGTGTGGGTGCATCTGTGCTCGGGGTGAATGGCAGGCTGTGGCTTGGAGCCTGCCTTGGAGCACGTGTCCTCAGCGCACCGGCCTTTGTGGCTTTGTTCAGAGGCAATGAAAATAACTTAGAAACAAAAATAGGAAGTTTGGGCTGATTGATATCATCTGAGCTGAAGCAAACTGCTTCAGCCGGGCTGTTTTCATGTGCTAGAGTAAGGTGTGGGGGCTTCAGTTAGCAACTGTAAGCCTGAACATGCTAACATGCTGCAAAAATCTTCAGTGAAAACCTGTCCTGAGGGATGGCATTAAACAAACAAACGAAAAAACAACAACAAAAAACCCCACAAGCAAACAATGAGATAATGTAATCAGTGGCTGGGGGGTGGGTTTGGAGTCCTGTAGGATGCTATTCCTGATAGTTACTCTTAGATGCATTTCCCTTCAAGACCGTAGAGGGATCTGGACCTCAGTGGTTTTGGTTGCTGTTTTTTTTTCGCGGGGGGGGGGTGGGCGGGGGGTGGCCTTAATCAGCAGAAACCAACCTCTGTGCTCATCTTATTGATGTTGCTCTAAAAATAGACGCATAATAAATAATGAAATAGAGCTGAGTGAAAAATAACTGCTTTGGAGGTAGTACTTTCTGAATCTTGAAATTATTTATGTATATTGATGAAAGCTTGCTTTTGGTTTATTTGTTTTGACTAAGCAGAGAATGAAATCTAAGAATGTCAGAATCTTTCTCTGTAGTGGTCAAGTGGTGGTGGTGGTTACACGCAAGCTCAAGAAATAGCCCTCTTGCCCTCTTTCATTCTGCTTCCATTAAAAACCTCTGCCTTGACTGAGGTAGCTAGTTTGAAAACGAATGGATCAGTTAGTTGAAAACCTTAATTCTCTTTTGGTACTTGGAAACGGATTATATTACGTGTTCAGAGGCTATAAAGGATAAAAGAGAGAACTGCATGTGCATTAAGATTTGATTATGTAATAGCTATATGCATTTAACAGTTACTGGGTGTTTTGTTTATTTGATATGGCTTAGAGCTTGAGCAGAAAATTGTAGTTAGAGATGTTTGAGAGAGGTTTAAGTACTTCACAGATATTCAGAGTGCTACTCTTAGATGGGTATGCTATCTAGAGCAGTTCCTTAATGTTTTTTTTGATTGCACACCTCTGCTGGTAAAAAACTCTTGGAGCGTGCACTTCCAATATTTTGATTTCTGCTTATAAATTGAATGCATGTCCTACATACTCCTGTTATGTATGTTACAAAACATGCAAAAATAGAAACTAAAAGAGATAATGATGAAAAAAACAGTATTTTAAAATATTTTAATTCATTAGTTATGCAGAATATATATTTTTTTCCTGTGGTTTTATTACTGTATGGGAATTGAGTCACAGCCTGAACCACTGATTGATCGTATGGGGAAAGGACTGGGTCAACTACGAGAGCACAGCTGATGGCAGTTCACCTGTGTGAATGGAAGCAGTAGAGCCTGGCTGCACCTCTCCCAAACCCCATTTAAGGGCTGACTGCCACTGTGGAAGGATCTCTGGTTGGAGATCTTGTCCTTATGGAGTTCATTCTATGAGCGTAGATCTTTGAAGACAAGTGAGCACATTAACTTTCCTGTGAAATACCATCCTATCTGCGCTGGTCCCTTTGTTTTTATATTTTTGTATTGCCCTTTCACTGTGCTAGTCTTTCCAATTGTAACACTTGCACAGAGCCCAGGGAGTGTGCAGCCTGCTTTGGAGGCCACTGATTTAACTCATCTTTAGAGCTGGTCAACTGAAAACCAACTGTATTGTAAAAACCAGTAATTGGTGATATCACTTAAAACAAATGTTTTTACTACTGTAGAGTTCATTGTTCTATTTCTAACATCCTTTTTTCATTCTCCCTTTCTCCGTGTTCAAATTCTTCCCTCGGTTATCAGCTTCATGAGGTCACGTATGCTAATTCGAATGCACTGGCTTTGAGCACTGCAGTTGGCACAGCTGTGGAAATACATAATGAACTTAGTTATACCCTTTGCTGATAGTCTTTGCAACAATTGTATCTTGCAACTTCTTTAAGGGTTGGAGTTTTGTGAAGGCTAAGAAAGTTTTAATGAAGTTCTTAGATTGCAGCAATAGCTGAGATCTTGAATATTTTAAAGCTTTTGATGGGATCTGGAGATCAGGACCTCATAATTTCTGGGAAATCGGAGTCAATTTGTATTGAAGTTCATACATATTTTCCTTTTTTTTTTTTTAATTTTATGATATGACTTGTTTCTCAGCTGAAAGCTTTTCTTGTGCAGTGGTGAAAAAAAAGTTCAGAGAATGATGCTAAGAACAATTCATTTTCTTCTTTGTAATTGACAAATTTTCAGGCAGTGGGAAGCAGGAGAGAACTAAATGAGGAGTCTGATTTAGCTGATGACATCTTCTGTCTTAGAAATTATTTGGTGTAGGCAATGGGACTGTCTCATGCTATTTAGTGAAGGATATTATTTAAGAAACAAATGTGATGTTTAATCTATCACTTCAAAAACTACATGAAACTCCTCAAGGAAATGAGAAAGAGCAGGACATATATTCTCATTCTGAAATAAAATCCTTGCTTTCAACTGACAGATATGCAGTCACTTCACACACATTATCACATGAAGATGCCATGTTTATCATGTTTATTAGGAATAATACCATAGTACCATAGTACCATAGTACCATAGTATTGTGCGAGTTGGAAGGGACCTTAGAGATCATCGAGTCCAACTCCCGGGATTCGAGCCCTCTGTGTAGCAGAGCGGCACTTCTACCCCCTGCTCCACAGGGGGGATTCGAAATAATGCTATGTTCATCAGCTCATTGGTCCTGTAACCTCACAGAAAAGTTATCCAGTGTCCACCTTGAAATGGCTAACCTCAGAGTGGGGAGAAAAAAGCATATCCACTCTTTAATGTAGCACAGTGTGAAGGTCCTTGGATGAGAGAGGTGCAGGTACCTCCAGCAAGAAATCCTGTACTGTTTTCTGTTCCTGTTCAGTTAAATTTTCAGCAGAATTTTTAGGTAGTCTATAGATTATCATAGAGAAGTGAGTGCACTGAATGCAAGGCCAGTTTGATTTGTTGATGAGAAATGCTGGCTGAAAACAGGGTGCTGCCATCTACCTCAATCTCATTTCTGAGCTGGTGATATAATTTTTATTTATTTATTGTATAGGAAACCTGGAAAACAAAGTTCAGAGTTAGGCAATTATCATGCAAACTGACATCAAGTGTTCAGATAAGTGCATTTGAAAGTATAAAAGGCTAAATATTCAAGAATGGGTTAAATGAGTGTTCAGAGTTTAGAGTAGCACGTTAGGGGTGGTATGAGAAGTGTTTTGCTGATCAGGCAAGCTGAACAGTTTATGCCACATTAAGTTGCCTCTGAAAAAGGAGGATGATCTGTTTACAGTGTCCTGGCTTCTGGCAGAAGAAGGGGGGGGTGGGGGAAGTGCTGCTGTCCTGGTGTGCTCCGGCTGAGGGAGGTTGTGGTCAGCTAGTGAGATGTGCAGCAAGTGGAGAACCTGCTTTCAGCAGTTCAGGGAGCTGCTGGCCAAGACAGACTTTAGGAGTGATGAAAGACTTGGCACAGACCCAAGAGAGGGTTGTCTGATGTTTGCTTAACTTGGGGAAGTGCTGAAAGCTGCTGGACTGGTAAGTGGGACTGCAGTGGACCTCTTTCCTTGATTCAGTGATGTGAGTAGTGGGAGGGAGACATTCTGCCTCAGCAGATTCTTTAATCTGATCATCCACTAGATTTAAGATTTTTCCGCTTAGGTGCATCCTGCAAAATGATGTCTGAAAGCATTTTAATAAAGCACAGTTAGAGTCTGTAAGCCTGTTCTCTTTGAAGAAGAAACATAAAAAGATGAGGCAGTCACCCCTCCAAGCCTTGTTGAGCTGAAGTCTTGATATGGTTCTGGACTTTTTCAACTTGAACTCTTTCATTTAAAGTAGTAATTGAGAAGGAATTTGAATGAAGGAGGAAAAAAGGCAGGAGACAATTTCTCAGAGTAATAACTGTTAGCTTTTAGAAGTTGCAAGTGCTTGACCATTTAGTTCTTAACACTGGGGGTTTTCTTGTGTTGTCTTCTGATGCATAGGAATCAGTTAAGAAAGATGATATCAGAAAAGACAAATCTATAGTCAGTTTAATTTGTAGAGTGCAAGGTTTGTGAACTTTTCTGATCAAAGTAACCTCACTGAATTTGAAAGAAATTGGTAATTGTTGATGCATACATAAGAACTGCTGCTTAGAAGTCTACTCTTGTGAGAAGACCTTAAAGCATGCTGGGGTGAAAGTAATTTGTCCTCATACTCTTTTTGCCTTACATACACACATCTTCCCCACTGTATTTATGAGTAGATATATTTAAGCAAACAAGCCTTTGGAAGATTCAAGAAGTGAATTAATGATTACACCTCTTATCATGATCTTGAAGGTATTTTCCAACCTAAATGATTCTATTTTATTTCATAATAGATTGTTCAGCACTTGTCAGACCATGTTGCAACTCTTCCTAAGATTTAAGATGCTGACCTATAGTGGATGCTGTATTGTTCAGCCCTTGAGCTTCCGTTTCTTGCTGATGCTGTAGAAGAAATGAAGAAAAGTTCAACTTTGAAAATAGAAATGGCACTTCATAGTTCTGCTATTGTTAGATTGAATTAAGGAGATAGAAGAAACAGATGTGCAAACTCGCATATCATGCCCCTATCCCTTTTGACCCTTTTACTGTTCTTTTGCAACAATAAGCTTATATCTAAATCTGAGGGCTTGACCCCCTCCCATTAAATCCATTTAATCTCTCTTACCCTCTTGTGCTTTTGGCAAAACATGACAAAGCATCCTTCCTTTTTCTTTGAATCCAAAGGAGTGATTATCTTTTATATGGGAACCTGTGTGTGGTGAGAAGGCTGAGTCAGAAGGCAGCTTCACTAATTCACTGAGCCACAAACCTTTCTCTCCATGTTGATTTTTTTTTTCTTCCCCCCTCCCTTGGCATGACACTGTGCAGGTTAAGAGGATACCTTCTGCACTTTGCTCAGAAACGTGTGGGATTGTCAAATGCCCATGACATGCTTAGTTTTAACTTCTTGCAAATGAGGAAGTATTAGTTCTGTTGATTTAAGCATCTCAGTCGTTGAGCTGTGGTATTTAGTGATTCAGATCCTGGACCAAGACCTGTGAAAGAATGTACATGCATTTGCGTGCAAGTGAGAGTATCATGTTTAATGATATTTCACTTGTAATTCTTCCCTGAGGGAACCAGGCTAAAGTACTGCAGTAGGAAATCAAGAGATGCCTTAAGAGCTGTACAGCTCTTAGAAGACTAGAACCAACAGCTGTGTGGATTAGGACCTCTCCTCTTTTTGTTTAACCTCAATTCTCTCAGGAATCATTGAACTGGTGCATACTTCACATCCAGGAAAAGATGGATTTACCTGAATCTGTTCTGTCAGTATAACAGACAAGCAGACCTGTCTTGTACTCTGCAGTTGCTGGGAATTAAATCTACCTTGACCTCATCTTGAGTCTTGCACACATCTGTCTGGTATTGCTTTCAAGAGATGCCCCTCCTTTGAAAGCCCGCTTTCTCATAGCTTGTTCCTCAAGCATTTCAAACTAGTGCATGGTTGGATGATGATCGCTGTTCAGTTGAGCTGGGTTAGAATTAATGCCCAAATTGACTTTTCATGCACAAATTTGGGCATAACAGTGAAGAATTACTTCTGAACTTTGCAATAAATATGGTAATTATGACAACAGTTATCTTATAGATAGGAGAGAACTGAAAGAAGATCATCTGATGGTTAGCTACATCCCATTTCCTCCTGTATTAGTGTAGGTTAAGCAGGCACATAGTGTCTGAGGTTGAGTCTCTTATAGTCTTTGTCTTAATCCCAGGAACAAGTGAGACTAAGAAGCTCATCCAGCACATGCTTTGTGTGATTTAATATGTAGTTTCTGTTCATCTTGATGGTAGTAGTTTGAAAGGTATTTTTTAGCAGGTCCTGTGCTAGATATTATTTCAAAACTAAGAGTTACAAATTTCATAAAACAAGTGAAAGGTTAAGTTCTTCACACTGAGCATATAGGCTGACTTTAATAGGTATCTAGAAAAAACCATGAGAGCTCACAGAATGAATTCTAGATAAAGTCTCTTTTCCATGAATTTCTTTATATATGATGAAAAAATGAGAAGGTAACACTTGTCTACATAATGAGTTGGATTTTGATTAATGTGTAACGAAAGAAACTAAACCTAAATTTTGGGTTAGTATTTTGTTTTTAACTGTGTTTTAGCTGAATACAATTTGAAATGCATCACTTCTGTAGAGCAAAATAGATGATTATTGTAATAGTGTGGAGAGAAAGAAGCATGTTAGGGCAAAGAGGAAAACACATTGTAGTCAGGACTCGCACATATGCCTGGCATCGTGGGAGAATGATAGTAGAAGCAGAACAATTAGTGATTTATCTGCATAATGCTAAAATACTTCCTATCCCTGAAAATGTGTTGATGTAGAGGAAGTTGCAATTTATTTAATATGACAGAATAAAAACCTTGCTGTTGCTGAAAATGCAGAATGGATGGATGATATTTAATGAACAGTAGCTGTGTATTATTGAACATCAGAAAAGGATCTATACAGCCAGATTAAAGACAGGTGACCTTTTTAGAGTTTAGTTAACCTTTTGGTCACTTTTGAGAGTTATCACTTATGAAGATAAAGGTCAAGCTACAGCTTAGTCTTTGTATATGATCTTTTCCCTGTGAGCAAAGTTAGTCTTCTCTCACTTTTGCTTTCCTGAGGAGATGTAAGAGTTACTCAATTTAACAAGACCAAAGCGGAACAAATATATATATTTTTTTTCATTGTCTTCAAAACAATTCTAAAGGGGAAATCCCTTTGTATGGAGTAAATGGTTCCCTGACCTTTAATCATGTCTGTATCTCCCTGATAGTGTAAAAAAAAATAATAATTGTGAAATGCTTTAATGTAAATTGATGCACTGCCTCTGAAATCCATAGCATTATGCAAAACTGCACTGAGTAGTCTTTGTTTCTGAAAATGGCTTTTAGTGGGAAGAAAAGCTATTGCACTCAAGAACTTCATATTTTAAAAGAAAAAAACAGCAGTAATTGTGTTGCAGATGTTGACAGGTTAATAGCAGGTTGACAGGTTTAACTGCTGATGAGCAGCTGATGGTGAACACAACAATCCTTGGTACGCTGTTTGGTGCCACGTTCACTTACAGCTGCACCAAGGGAAACCTTGGCTAGTTCTTGACTAGGAAACCTGTCCAGTAATTGGTAAGTCTCCAGCAGAATCTACATTATGTTCCCCGAACTACTGCTCCTTCATGTAGGGGTGTGTCTGTTTTAAATCATGTAGTTAAACATTATCTGAAATTGGAAAGTCTCTTCAGGCAGCTGTTTGAGTAGTTTCAGCATATAAGTTACTGTGCTAAAAAACTTCTTCCCATCTGTGATTTTTTATTTTATTTCTTTTCCCCTCCCTATCCAATCCCTATTTAGCTAATGTAGTTAATATCAGAGTGAGATGAAATGTTTCATATTGCAGGAAACACTTGCATAATGTGACTAGGTATCCAGATATGACTTGGTGGTTTTAGGGGAAACTTAGTAGTTCTCTGTCAGACTGAAGAGAACAGGAGCAGTGAGTGAGGAAAAACAAAAAGTGCCAGTCTTGTTCTCTCTGTCTTGTGAGAGTAGCAGGTAGGGGAACTGAACGGGTTCTTAGAGGACCATTAGTAGTTTTAAGCATATGGTTTCATAGAAAATGACTGTTCTGAAAGTGCAAATAATGAATTTTTGCCAATGACCGATTTTCTTTCTTCCTCCTCCCCGGAAGTGTAGCTTAGCATTTGCAGTGATCAAATAAGTTTTATGCTAAAATTAATTTTAGTCAAAACTTCAGGAAATAGAATTGAATATAAAAAATATTGCTGTTCTACAGTTCTTGGAACATGATTGGAATGACATTCTGCATACTATGCAAGAATTAACCAAGTGAAATTATTTCTCTGTGTGAGGTTGTGTGGAAGAACAATTAAATAACTTGGGGGTAGGGTGGGGGGTGAGGAGAAACACAACCCATTCCCAAGAAACTGTACATAACAAAGATGTAATATAGATGGAATTGATAGTTTTACAGGCTACATGTTTGTGTACACACTTCTTACAGAACTGGAGATACAAAACATTTTGTATGAATAATGAATTGGAGACTAAAAATAAGAAAGGGTTGAGGGCTCCTTTGTCTTTCCTTTGATCAATCCTTATCAAGGCTGACTGAGAAAGATTTAATTGACTTTCCATTTGTGCCTGGTCACTCACTGTACTGAGTTTAACTGAGGGTCTTCTCAGTCTGCTGCCTGAGAGCATGTAGCATTCACCAAAGAGTTCAAAGAGGTACGAAGTCTGAGCTCTGCTATACTTCATCAGCACTTAGCCCTCTGGGAGTTGTGTTCGAGTGTTCGTGTTGTAATGGTTATACATGGGGCTGACTACATGAAAATTGGCCTAAACCCAGATTTACCATTCTTTGGCAGCAAATGTAAAAATTGTAATGAAAAGTTATATGAAAAGCAGAATTACTTTTGGCTTAATTTTCAAATTCTTTTGCAAAGACTGCTGAGAGCTGCCTAGTACTCTTCGTATCATAGAATTGTTTGTGTTGGAGGGAACCATTAGTGGCTCTTGAGTCTGACTCCCTGCATTGAACATGGACATCTACAAGGAAATCAGATTGCTTGGAGCCCTGTCTGGATTGACCACAAATGTCTCCAGTGTCAGGAGTGACATTCTTATATCCAGTTATCCAGTCTAAATCTCCCTTTTTTTTTTTTTTTTTTCTTTTTTTTGTTTGTTTTGTTTGAAATCATTTCTTCTTGTTTTCTATCATAACCGATTGCTATAAAGTCTGTCCAATTCACTCTTACAGCCTCCCTTTACAAACTGAAAGGCCACTCTCAGGTCTCCCTGAAGCTCTTCTTCTCCAGGCTGAACAGCCTCACCTTTCTCAGCCTGTCCTCATAGCAGAGGTATTCCATTCCTTGGATCATCTTTGTGGACCTCATCTGGACATGTTCCAGCAGATTTATGTCTCTCCTGTATGGAGGACTTCACATATGGATGCAGTACTCCAGGTGAGGTCTCTCCAGTGCAGAGTAGAAGGACAGGATCATCTCCCTCATCTTGCTGGCCATGCTTCTTTTGATGCAGTATGATTGGCTTTTTAGGCTGTGAGGGCTCACTGCTGGCTCATATGTAGCTTACCATCTACAAGTATTCCTGAGTCCTTTATGGCAGATCCATGTTCAATCCTGTCATCCCCCAGCTTGTATTGATGATGGAGGTTGTTGTGACCCAGGTGCAGCATAATCCCCTTTCCAGCTTCTTTAGGCTATGCATAATTTTGTGGAGTACTACTATTTTTCTTCCTTAGTTTTCTCTCTAAATGGCAAATTAATCTCCTTAATCCCTTTATAGAGGAGATTTTCACGTAACTTTGTCCTCACAACACTTAGTATCTTTTCTTGTTCTTATACCTCTCTTTTGTCATGGAATTAATAAAACTGTATGAAATATGAATTCATAAATGGGCATATATGGCCTTTTGGAGAGATATCACAACGCTTTCTGGCTTGCTTCTTCTTTCTTAACATCTTCTAGCTGCCTTTTGGTCTGTTTCTACACAGCGAGTCAGTTCTAGTGTCTTTCCTTGGTGGTGACTGTCCCATGTCAAATGTTAGTATGAAAGAAGGAGAACAATTTTACTTTTTCCATGTCATCTTTGCATTCACCTTTGTTTTTGTTCATCTGCTTAATGCAATGTGCAGTCTTTCACAGTCACAGTAATCCTCACCTAGCTCATCTGTAAGCTTTGTGGCCTGCTCTTATTCATCTTAATGTGTCTTCTTCCCACCATTTGATTCTGATTATTTGAGTTTATTGGACAGTGAAGACCCCAATATGTATGTTTCAAGTACTGTCTTAGCAACTGCTTAGAAAGGACAGTTTCACTTTGTCATAAATCAGTAGGCAAAGTTTGGAAATGAAGAGTAGAGTCTTCTTTCATCCAATTACAGTTGTTTCTTTAAGAACGTTTAATTTAGGGGATGTGAGTATATTTTCAAGATTGTCTGTATGCTTCCTGGTCTTTTCTAAGGGCTTTGGATACAACTATGAGAAATGCTTTCTTAGCCTATACAAACCACTCTTCCCCTGGCGTTTGTTAACCCGTCTTCTAATTTTCACGGGTTTTACTTTTTGCTTTGCACACGTGATGAATTAAAACTTACTGCTCACTTGAAATCACTGTAAAAGTTTTTAGGTGGCAAGCATACAGTGTTCCTCATGCATGTGTGCTGATGTAAGAAGTAAGTTATGGGCTAAAGTTGTTTGTAATCTCTGTATGCAAATTCTGTTATGACCGCTTGGTTGTACAGTTTATTGACTGTCCCAGTTATTCTTGTTTTATTTTAAATTTATCAGCTTATTCCAGGATGGTCTGCCAGTGACTAGATCAGGAACTCACATTAAACCCTTGAAATGATACTGAAAAGATAATAAAAATGGGACTCATTTGAAATATCACATTTGGCCACTGGCTTTTGCAGGCTAACATCTCTTCCTGTGTGCATCTTTAAAACATGGATTGTAGTGAATGTAGTGAAGCTTTGGTTAGATTGAAATGAGAGCTGTCTTTTTCAGAAAATAAGGCTCTCATGTAGGACAGAGCTTTCTCCACCAGAGTTTATAAAGTAGAAGGGCAAATAATATAACTTCCTGTATGCACTCTTCCCATGTTTTTTGCCCATGTATTTCTTCTAACTTGTAAGATCAATTTAAAAATAGTGAAGACATTTCCTAGGAGAACAGGAATCATTACTTATATTTGATGATATACCTTAATTGTTGGTGTGGGGGGATGTGGTGATTTTCTTTTTTTATGACTTATGTATTTGAATGTTATCAGCAATGAAGAATTTCCTTGTTATCATTTTTTTCATTATTGTTAATAAAACAAGTTACTGTGTAACACTCATAAGATTTATGAGATGGTCACAGTAGAGCCTGGAAAACTGAAATTCAAGCAGTACAATATCCTGCATCATGTTGTGTTGTGGTGAGACACTGAATCGTTGCCCATATGATGTAGTATGAACCGAGAAGAGTCGATATGAAGTATAAACTTCAATCTAATATTGTGGGCTACCTGTGCGTGGAATACACGGGGTGTTCTAATTTAGTTTCATCCTAAGAGAACCCAATACCTGCTTTGTGCAAGATGAAGAGGTATATGTGTATTTTTGAAAGTGCCCTCTCAGTCTACTAATCCTGAGGTGTTGAAGTAGCTGTAGCTGTTTCTTTCCAGGATTCTATTTGTAAAGTCTACTCCACTTGGCAAGGAAGGATCAGTTCTGGAGGAGCTTTGAGGAAGGTTTCAGTAACTCTGTGAACTGTTCCTCTGAGGTATGAAAGGATGGTTTGGAGTCAGTGTTCCTTTGTGAAGCTGAGTCTGTTGGATCTCTTCTAATACATGATACTCTGATTCTCTTCACTTTTTCATATTGTAGAAACACCTATGCACCCAAACTTAGATAGAGATTGATCTCTGTAAAAGCTATAGCTATTATGGGCTGTACCTACTGACCATTAAAAGCTAAGGCTCTCCATAAGAGAACATGTATGTTACACAGCTGGTTGCATCTGCCTAGACTGAAATTTAAGGCCCTTCTGTGTGAGTAAGAGGTGCTGTGCTGGACCTGCTTATAAGTTTATTTATGCTTTGCATTTTGTGTGTCCCTTTTGATTCTTTAGATTTAGTGCTGTTAGCATGGAATATAGTCCTTGGGAGGCTATTTTAAAGAAGCTTTGAGAATGAACGTGCTGGAGAAACCTTTTCCTCTGGGACACTGAAAAATAAAACTTAATACAAAATGAATGAGCTGATTATATCAGTTCTTTATATTAGACTTTTGTGCTTGGTTGGAAAAGCAATAAGGTTATAAGCTCATCTAATAATGAAAAGATCTGGAATGATTTACATCAAATGTTTTTCAATATTAGGAAAGTGAATGTGCATCTAAATGAAGAATTGTAATGCAAGGCTTCACATTGATGGAAATCAACCAGGATAAGTCTTTAATAGCTTCAAAACAGGATTTATAATGGAAGCATAAATAGACATTTGAATCTATATCATGTTTTCAAGGTGCCACTGATAGTATAAGTGTTTCTTGTTTTAATATAATCTAATTCTTGCACTTCAATAGTGTTTATGTTTTAAGTGTCTGCTGTAGTATCACTGTGTATTTGATGACTTGGTGTAAATTAGTATCACAGAATCAAAGAGTTGGAGGGGTTATAAGGGTCCTTTAGTGATCGTCTGGTGCAACCCTGTTGTGACAGCAGTTACCTGTCCAAACAGGTCTTAAATATCTCTAGAGGAGGATACTCCACAAACCCTTGGGTCATCCTGTTCCACCACTCTTGACAGTGAAAAAGTTCTTCCTTGTGGTAGTATGGAATTTCCTGTCTTCCAGCTTCTGCCTGTTGCCCACCACCAAAAAGATCATGCCTCCATCAATTTAACTCACTTCAGATGTTTATAAACAGTGATGAGGTTCCCTCTCAGCATTCTCCAAATGGAAGAGTTCCAGGTGTATTGCTCAAACATCAATGACTACTGCTTAAAATTAGCTTGAGAGCTTTGTAAATACCAGGTCTATCATAGAAAAGTATCCATTGTTTTTAAGTTCACTGACTTTTTCTAAAATGGCAGACAAACTGAACAGGGTGCATTCTGAAATATTCAAACTGAAGATCTGTTTAAATAAAAATAAAAAAAGAAAAAAGAAAGAATACACAGAGATCTTTGTATATTAAAAAGCTGTATAAATCAACTGAAAAGTTTTGGTAGAATAAAATACTTTATGGTTCATAGCTAATACACCTCTGGAAAGTACTTAAGATAGCAGAAGTACAAGCATAGGCTCTTAACATTTTTTTGAGGTTAAAAAACACTACCACCTTCCAGGATCTCATGGTCAGAAAGACTTACTGAAGTAATGAGGACACTGCTAGTATGAGTGTTAGAGTTCTTAGTGTTACCTTTGTGTTCTGAAAGCTCTTCATACTCAGAACTGAACATGATACTGCTTGTGCAGGCATGATGTAGATGTGAGGGTGTGAATACTTGGTAATCGGCAAGTATGTTATGTCAGGTAAGGTAATTATTTTAGTAAACAGGAGTTTCAGCAGTAAGGGATAGGTATAGTATTTGTAATAGCATGCAATATTTTTCACCCTGTTCCCTCATATATAGTATCTCAAAATGGGGACTAAGTGCTGCACTAAAAAAGAGTGTTCTCAAGTTACATTTCTTTGCCACTAACTTAAATCTTGTGCAGTGATTTGGAAAGAGCTCATTGTAGTAAAAATCTGTCAGTACTGATCACAAAGACCTTTTTAATTCAAGTTGGTCTGAATTAGGAGTGCTTTTAAATAAAACATCTGTATCTTAATGAAAGTTGAACAGATTTATGCCCTTTATCTATCCTTTGACCTTAATCCTTATAACTCATCTATGTGTCCAATTCAGACATTCCCATTAAGTCACTTATTCTGTCTTTCCCTTTTCTTTGCAGTTTAAGTGAACTAGGGTAAATAATGTATGATACAATTTTTCCTATGTAGACAGTTTCTCCCCTCTTCTCCCTAACTTCCCCAAGCATCATTATCAGTTTAACACTTTTATTAATAAAGACACTCTAGTCTTTCTAAAATAAAAGATATTACGGAGAATAATTGAAAAGTAGGGTAATTGAAACCATTCCTATTACATCCAGCGGAAATTACATTAATTATCTTGGACTTTGTAGGAGCAAGTAATAGTTGTTTTCATGGAACTTACTTAGAATAAAATTATTTTTGAATAAAGGCCATCAAACTTATTAATGAGTTTAACTCTTGAAGTACCATTATTTTCCAAACTGTGGCTGGAATTTACATTAGAAGTGTCTTCTAACAAAGAAGCTTAATGAGACAGTTTTTCTCTGAGAGAGATAAGAAATGCTATGGAAGAGATTGCCAGCTGCACTGTGACAGCACTTGCTTCACTGAGGTGTTATCTGGTTCCTGTATCAACTTTCCCCATGAAGTGAAGTACTTCACTCAACACTCTCTATCTTACACTGTTTGCTTGTTGTCTAATTCTGTCTAGAAAAGATAAACAATTTGCATGAGAAACATTACTTTAAAACTATCTCTTAGATAGGGTGTTGTATTTCAAAACCTGAAGGCTTTTTCTGTCTCAAGATGTTGATGGTTTGAAATATGCCAAGTCCTGATGTACGCCTCTGCAATGACTGGAGAAAGCTCTATAGAATGGCAAGGGCATAGATAACTTTGTCAGCCTTCGTTGCTGAATCTGTATATGTGAGGGGATGTCTACTGAGATCTGAATCTGCCTCTGAAGCTTGCTTTGCATTTCAAGTGGGGGTGTCAAATGGGAGAGGGTGCCAATGAATTTAACTGTAATGAAGTATCTTAGTTGGTGTGAAGATCTTCACCAACTAGTGGAAGTGATTTTTGAAATGATAAAGAGCGAGTTGGTGGTGAGTTCCAAAAGAATAAATGAAGACCAGCTGCAGAAATGAAATGCAAGTCTGCATCATGAGGAATAAGGTTAAGGTCAAATGATGTGCCTTGTAAATTCTTCTTATCAGTGTTCTCTAATCGGTGGCAGTGGTGGAGAAGGGTTAACTTTTGGTTTTGTAAACTGCCTGCAGTCCATGAAGAGGCTGGAAATTACTTCTGTTAGCATCCTGTTGGCTTTTTCTGTGCCTCTAAGACCTTCAGATAAGATTACAGGAAAAGCCTGTATAGTACTTTTCTATCTGACTTAACTGATTTTTGTCTGATTTTATGAGCAGCCAGAAACAATCTGTGTTGGGATTTCAAAGTTTCATTGAACTGAAGAAAAACCTGATGGTAAGCCTTGATAGAGGGCCAAGTTGCACGAGAAGAATTTGAACTGAGAGTAGTAGTTCCACTCCCCTGCCACCCCACATGTGCACTTATCCCCCCTACTAATTTAACATGTCACCCTAGAACAGCTGTTTCTAGAGTGGTGGAGCAGCACTAACACATTATTTTATCTGTCATAATTCACTTGTTCTTTCACTTACCTGAGTGAAGGGCCAGAGGGAGCCTCAAGCTATTTAATATCTGCTAAAGGTGAAATACAGTGCTATGTGAAAATGATCAGAGTAGAGGTAGGATATTCCTATAGCATACTGCTGCTGCAGAAATCATAGGGTCCGTGCGCTAGCACAGCTAGGCTGTATTTGCTTTTTTTTTTTTTTTTTTTTTTTTTTTTTTTTTGTAAAGTTTAGAGGTTGCATAGTCTTGTGAAGTGGGACTTAAAAACTCAACTGTGGTGCAAAGATCCCCTGGTGCAGGTGCAACCTAGGAAGTCTTGGGTGCCCTGTTTCTTAGGCAGGCTCCCTTGTGGATAGTGCAAGACTCAGTATCTAAAATGCTTTAGAGTAATAAGCAGTATGCAGTTGAGCTTAGAATTTCACTGCATATAATACTTGGATTAAACAGGGAAGTGAGTTTCAGGTTCCTCTGAGTAGGATAACATGTTGATACCAGACATCTGTTCTCTTTTTATAGTGACTCAAATACTATTTTGGTTTCCTGTGCTGTGGTAAAGGGTAGAGAATGTATCCATTGCTTAAACTGAGAATGACGTCAAGAGAAGGGAAATAACTTTTTCCAGATTGAGAAGCATCCTACCAGAGCCATTCCTGTGTCTCCTTTCTGTTGGCTTCTGGAGTCCAACTGCATGCATGTCTTTAGAGGTGGAGCTTGGTGAAGGATTTTTTTTAATGGATAACTTTTCTTGTTTTATATAAAATAAAATCTAACGTGACAGTGTTAGTTTCTGGTTAATGAAAATTACTTTTATCCTTTTGGTTGTTGAAAAATGCTTTTCACTTTGAATGTTAACTTATGTCCCCTGGAGGATCATTCTGGAGTGGTTAACTCTCAGCTTTCCTACTTGTTTCCTTTTGTTGTTTGACTCTCCAAAGCATAATGAAAACAAACAGTAACATACCTGTTTCATTATGAAGTCTAGAGTATAATCGTAGTGGAAATGTTAAGTCAAGGCTTGAAACAGATTGAGCATCTGGTAGGAGGGCAGGGCCAACCCAGGGGAGCTCAGGTGCAGTGCACCTGACTGACCAGAATGGGTGGATCCTGGCTTCTCAGACCTCATTTAAGGGTTGGCAGTGGAGGCAAGGGTATCTTGCTAGAGATCACTGTGTATATGAGGCATTCTGGAGGTAAGCAGCTTTCTTCCTTTATTTCTATGCCCACAGCTGTTGCATTTGAACAGATCCTTACTGGCTGCAGCTTGGGACCTTGCTGCTCTGCTGTCATTGTTTCACTTTCCATTGCATTACAGTTATCTAACAAGCTTGCTCTTCTTTAAAACAAATTCCGTTTGTTTTAATCTGTGGCAGGTAAAGAATAGGGAGGATGTAGGAATTAGTGTTTGTTAATGCTAGACTTTTGGAGTTAAGCTCCCCAGGTCTTGTCAGTAAGAAGCAGCTCCTGTTGTTGTGGGATGACTGCTGTGAACTCCTGAACCTGATGTACCTTCAAGTTTTATTCATCAGAATGAGCTAACTACTTGGGCAGTAATGAGCTGACTCTTGAATGGCCATGTGAATGTTAATAAGAAGGACTCTCTGAGGAAGTGAGTATAGCGTGGTCTGGGAAAAGAACTACAAAACTCGGGTCTTAAGTGACAATGCCTTGCTGTACATAAAAGTGTTTTGGGGTTTAATGTCAACTTCTACACGAAGATGAGCACAAGAATCATGAAAGTGTTAAAATTACTCTGCTTAAAAGCTATTTTATAATTTATTGGCACTTTTAGTGCTTTTTCAGGTAAAATGTTTCTGGAGAATCGAAAACAAAACTCATTAAACAGGTCATAGGCCTTGATGTCTTTCTTGTAGGGAAGGGCCTGAAACAGTGTTTGAGATGCAGCCTCACCAGGGCTGAGTACAGGAGGATGGTCACCTCTGTAGTCCTGCTGGCTACAGGCCAGGATGCCGCTCTGAACAGTAATTCCGAGAACTTCAAGTAACAACTCTTTTTGAGATCATAACTATGGGAAATGCTTCTCTGCTGGTCAAGACTGCAACGTTTTGGAGATGCTTGAAACACTGGCATGCTTCCCAATGGGATGTTAAAAATTCTTGGCTTTTGTTTTATTTCCTGATGAACACCTTGGCTAAAGTCTGCTGCAGCCAAGCAACTTGCTTGGGATGCCTTTCATCTTGCTGAGTGGAATGCCAAGAGATTTTCAGCCTGAACTGCAGAATGCTACTGTAATGTGAGATGTAGCATGTAGAATAGTATTGCAGGTCTAGGTATGATTTGTGACCACAGTTGTCTCAAAGAGACTGTACAAGAGGGGAGAGGGAATGGATTTTGGTCAGTTATCTAGTATGTTAGACTTGAGAGATTTTTATTAAGTTACTCATAAGAGTTATTCACACCAAAGAGCAAAGAAGCTGTGTATATTGGATCACAGAAAGGGATTTGAGATCAGAAGAAATTATTAATTCTTGTGTGTACTGAATTCTTTCACAAAGAAGATAGGACTCTGTAAATGTTGAGTCAAATCTAGAGGGAGGTCACAGGTGTTATGACAAGATATGTTGCAAAGCTGCATTTTAAATCACCAGAATCCAGTCAGGGCCTCTGAGCAAGGCACCTGGGTAGTATATAATACATACAGAGAACCCTGCTACTGAGTTTTCAGCACAGTGCATAGTTTACAATGCAGCTCAACCATCTGGATTGCCAGGCAGTAAGCAAAGCTGTAAGGAAACCCTTCTTCCATACAAATTAAAACTTTATTGGGAGGAGTGTGCGTGTGTGTGTGTGTGTGTTATATATATAACATTTTAAAATACAGTTGTAGCAGCCTGTAACCATAGCTTCAGTAGTACTTTCTTAGTAAGTAACTGATTATTTTAAACATGATGGAGCTCAAAAGGGGAGTTTAAGAGACTTGAATTTGTTCTCCTTTGATATGTTGTTTGGTACAGGTAGGTATGTGCACACATAGAGGTCACTTGTCAGTATTAGTTTTCTTCTGTTTGATGGCCTTATAGTTAACTATGATACTTTAACAACTTTTTGATTAAAACTCTGCTTTTCCCTTGATATAACAAAAAAGACATCTTGCTATGCCAAGTTTCTTCTGTGTGGTGATTTTTTTAATTTTATTTTTTTCCCCTTCATTCTCTCAGTCAGATTAGATAGCATACTCATAAAATACCATGGGAAAGTTGAAATCAGAGATTCGCAGCTTGTAGAGCTCCCTACAGAAATGTTTGGCAAGGGAGTGCTTGTTACTTGTCTAGACATCCAAAATAGTGCATGAATGTATTTCAGTGGGCAACTGTAGATTTGCAGCAACTTTATAGGTGTTGATGTAGCAGCTCCTGCTTTAGTGTATAATGGGGCACCTCCGAGGCTACATTAGTGGAGTTCCCTTGGTTTTCATGTGTAATAATTTTTGTTTGCCTTGTTTTGAAGAACTCAAGGATCTGTGTTGTGTGGGGAGAGGATCTGATTAATGTTTAAAAATAACTATAGGGATGTAGAAGGCAAGTGGATGAGGCTAGTTTCTTATCTGTGATATGCAGCAATCATACAAGGAGTATTGGCCTGAAACTTGAATGTAGGAGGTTTCATACAAACATGCGGAAGAACTTGGTAAAGCTGATGGAGCACAGGAATAGGTTGCCCAGAGAGCTTGTGGAATCTCCTTCTGTGGAGATATTCAAGACCCATCTGGACACCTACCAGGGAGATCCATTTTGAGGGACCTGCTTTAGCAGTGAGGTTGACTTGGTCTCTTGAGGTTTCTTCCAACCCCTGCAATTCTGTGATTCTGGGATTTTCAGCGAAGATTTAAGAGACTGCTTCCATGGATTTAAAGCACAACTCTATATATTGAAGTGCATAAGCAGCAGAGCATTGAAGAGGCATGTGAGCTCCAGAAACATAGGAATGTTTGTTTTTTTTTTTTTTTTTGTTTTTCCCCTGAAAGATTGTAATGTTTTCAGAACTTGGATTTTTTTATTTATCAGTCCCTTAGAGAATGGAGCACAACTGGGCAATTGGTTCTGAGGATCTTTGTATAACTCTTTAACTAATACAGCGTAATCAAAGTGCAGTTACTCAGTGTGGGTGTTTCATCCAAGTGGTTCTGTGTTACAGTTGTCTTATGATGAACTGAATTTGAACTTCTCAAGGTGAATGTTTTTTTTTTTTTTTTTTTTTTTCCCCTTAATAAATCACTGCTATAAGTTCCTGCATTTGAGTGTTTTTTATTAGCCTGTCTCGAATGTGTGAAGACTGTTTTAATGTTTTAGCTGGGTGAGATGTTTTTTCACCAGTCAAGAAAGTCCAGAGTGAGGCATTCTGCATGCTGTTTTTCTCCTCAAAGGGACTGAAAAGAAACCAAGCTCAGTGAACTTGTTCTGCAGTGATGATTCAAGTACTTGGAAGATTCTCCTTGAAGTGGTATTTCATTTTGTCACTGACAGCCTTTGGGTAGAGCTTATTTTGTAGGAGAAGCTAGGAAGTGTGGGACTACTTCTTTCTTTTTCCTTTTTTTTAATTTTTAATTTCTCCTTTGACGTCAGTGCAACCAGATGCATGAGCTTAAGAAAAAAGACTGCTTAAAAAAGCTTTTTTTTTTTTTTTTTTTTTTTTTTTTTTTCTTCCTGTGGCTTGGCAATATCTTCTTTCAAGCACTCTGATTTGTTGTTGTTCTTCAGAGCATTAGAAACCCGCTGGACATCCAGAAGGACTTCTGGAAAGAATTTGGATTTATTTTTATTTTTTAAGTTGTCCTTGTTACTTCACCAGTGTTGGGTGCCTGTGTCATTATCTTGTTTTCTAAGCTCAGATATATAAATTGCATATGCTGACCTTAACTAAACCCCCCCCTTCTTTCTTATTCACTGTGGGAGATTAATTTCTCTTTGTTTTTCATCATATCAGATAATCTTTAATATTCTGATTCATGCTTCAGTTTGTTTTGTTGTTTTAAAAAATGAAAAAGGGTAATGATTTGCTTTACTAGAAAATCAAAAGAAGAACCCGGGCTTCAGTTTCATGTACATATTTGTGTTAAAGGACTGTTGAGAGAAATAGGAAGCTAGCCTCATGGCAAAGAGGCCTGAGTCTTCAGTGACATGGAGAATCCTGCTCTTTCTTGCTTATGTTTGTGTCTGCTGATATGTTAATCGTTTACAGAATGGTTTCTTTCTGCAGTATGGCTCAGGCTCAACAAAAATATAAAACACTTAAGCTAGCATATGGCTTGCATGCTAGGGGTCTGTCCTCAAACATGGAGCTTTTTGCAGCAAAGCCATCTTTTGTGTGGGCCTACAGCTGTGGCAAATAAGGCTCACCAAGCCTGACTGAACTGCCTCAATATATTGCCAGTCCCAGCTGGCTGCTTTAAGTTACATGTATTATTGTGCCTCAGTTGCTGTGAATTCTGGTCCAGTGTCCCTCCTCAGGCTGTGTGAATGTGTATTTATGGTGCCAAGCTGCATGGCAAAGCGTGGGAGTTGAGGAGATGATTGTGTGGTTGGGTAGCAGAGATGTCATGCAGCTGGATGAGACTGAGTAAGATCTTTGGTCAGCATTTATAGGCTGATTTGTTGCATTTCGGTTTGGGGCTAAAACTCCTGTTTCATAGCTAATGGCTTTCCTGCTGTAGAAGTGTATAAAAGCATCTCCTTAATCTATGAATTTATAATTGAAACTCCTTTCGAACTTCTGTTCTAGTGAATTTTTTTCTAGTATAGCTGTGTGTTTTTCTTGTAATAGATGTTTCTCTTGTCTTATACAAATTTCTTCAGAATTTTTTATTTTTTTATAATTTCTGCTACCTTGCACATGGTTGTCATTCATGAAAATATCCTTATGTGTTTTTGGTATCTTCATCTGCGTGTGTGTGAATATAGTTTATGTACGTGTATATGTAACTATATCCTCTGTTTCAGGGTGGTGTTTTAAAACCAAGCTCTTTTAAGGTGGGGCTCCACAAAGCAGCTGTCCCACTCCATCTTTTTGCCTCTACAATCTCTCTCAAAACTCACTATCACCAAGGTGTACAGCGCTATTAAGATGTTGTACATATTACCTTATCTAGTGCTAGTTATATCAAATGGATGTATTTCAAAATCTGATAAATACAGTACCTTTCTGTCATTCCTCATCTGAACATAACGTGGACTGCTTTTATGAAGAAATTATTGAATTTAAACTTAAACAATCTGAATAGTCACTTAATTTTACTTTAGATCCAGTGCTCAACTAGTTAGTTTCATTTTTTTCTTCCAGATTTATTTCTCTCCTGCAAGGAGTTTCTTTAAGAAGACTCTTAGCCTTGAAATAGAACCAGAGTCCGAGTAAGGATCTCTGAATTGTTGTGTTGTATGAGAAGGTCTGTGTGAAGTCAGTGTATATCAACACCAGATACTTGCCAGCCTACTCAATCTGGCAATCACACTTCTATTTTCTTGTTCTGGCAGTCTGAACATCATTCTGTTGCTTTTGGTCTTTGCTGAATATCTCTTAGTCTACTAATGGAACTGCAAGTAACAGTTCTTTCTTCTAAAGAAGCTCTAGGATAATAACCTGTTTCCTCTTACAAGGATCACTATCAGGTATGCCTTCTGTAGCTTTACAGTTTTACATTGCTTCTTAAATGCTTAAGCAAGGAATACAGTGTTTAGAATATAGTACTGAATATCTTATGTACCTCTTAATTTGATTTCATATTCAGTTATAAGCTGTTTCTTGTTTTCTACTTCTTGCAGTTCATTTCTTCACAGTATCTGCCAGTATCTGCAGACAAGAAGAGGAACAATGCTAAATTCACTATTTTCTTAAAGCTTTTGATTTTCTTGGATGCTGATCAGTGTTGAAATGTATCTGCTTTTTTTTTTTTTTTTTTTTTTTTTTTGGTCTGCCTTTTGTACATCAAAAACAAGTTACTGTTTCACTGCAAAGTAAAATCCATGGCATAAATTGTTTAGGGGTAGGTCATCTCTGAAGATAAAGCAAAAACATATGTGGAATGTACTCAGCCTTACACTTGGTCAATGTGTTTGCCTGCTTGGGGTCCTTGCTTTGTGAATGACTTTGAGGGAGTAAAGTGCCTTGTATCAAGAGAAATCTATGAACAACAGGGAATCCTGAGTATGGACACAAACCTAACTTCTCATGCTTAATTCTAAGGAGATGGAGATGAACACAAACATGTCTGTCACCTGGGATTTAAAGAGACCAAAATTCTTGCCATGTTTGAGAGAGGGGCTGACAGTTTGAAGACATTCTCTGTGTCTAGGGCGAGATCTTCAGTTTTGCCTTCTACTGTCATCAGATAATTTTCCTTTCTGTTCTGTTGTGAGTATTTTAGGCCTGGTGTATTTTTTTTTCCCTCATTTCTGAATGTCATGTGAGTGTATATTTGAGTAGCTTTTTTCAAAGTTGTAATGAAGTTCTATCTCTTCTGATGACATAAAACTAATCCATGTTGTTGGAAAGAACGCTCACTGAACATGGTCTGCATTCAAGATCTTTCTTTATTACCAATTGCCTGCTGTTGATAAATAGTTGATCGCTTGCCTTTCTTGTGTTTTGACCCCTGGGATATCTCTTTCGCCTCTGTGGAACAACTAATGTTTAGGCAGTTTAGCAGAAGTGCATTCTGTTGTCAGCATTAAAGCATCACTAGTACTTGCTAGTGAAACAATTATACAGGGCCACAGAGAAGTGTGACAACAGAGATAATCAGGCTATCAGGGTTATAATCTGTTCCTTGTATTCGTGGTTACAATTCAGAGTGACAGAGGAGGATAGTAGGACTAATGCCCAGGGCACCTGCTGTTACAAATGCACAGATGTGAAATCACTTCAGCATCATTTAGTAAATGGAAAGTGTAGCTATTTCATCAAGTTCATATATAATTGTTTTAGCCTTTGGCTTGAATAATGTCGCCGAATCAGCAATAATAGGAATACAATCCAGGCTGAGTCTGTGAGAAGGAGAAATTATAGAAAGCGTATGTGTACCTCACATTAGATATGAGTGAGTGTTTGCAAAGATAACTTCTGCCAAAATATGCTAAATACTTAACAGGGAGAATCCCAGGGAAGCAGTACTGTTCTGTTTTACTACTGATGTTTAAAGGCAGTGAGTCAGAATTTCAGTGGAGGGTTATACCTATTAACACACTTCTTAAAATACTTTTTCTGCGAAGGAAAGTCAGGAAGATCTTCCTATCAACAGGTTTGCTTTTTAAATGAATTTAGTGATAGGTCAGTTGTCAAAATCATGATAATTTAGATCTCTTCCTGAGAATCTTGTGATTCAAATCAGACTATGATTCTATGAATATACGTATTGGAAAAAACTTCTATGTCTTAAACAGTATGATGTAAAGACCGTATTTCTCAGAAGGACATGGCAGGTATCCCCACAGCTTCAATGAACAAATTTAAGGACAGGCTGCTGTGCAGCCCATGAGGGAAGTTGAAAAACCTTTTAGAGGTGGGTAAAGTTCAACTTCTGGTTGATACTCGGTGGTAAGCACAGTGAAAAGCCTGGCCCTTGCGTTATGTGGTTATTTTTTGTTTGATTTTTCTCTAAGTTTTCTTAAGATTTTATGAGTAAAAGATACGGGATAAACATTCTCTGTGTATGGGTGCCAATTTCAACTATGTGCTTTAAATCTGATGATATCTGTAAGCTAAATACAGGCATTCTCATTAGCAGCAGGATCAGCAGTGTGCACAGGATGTGATTATGATGTACTTGTGAAAAAAGCCAGGTGCTGCCATGCTGTGCAGGAGCATGATAGGATCAGAGGGATTTGTTTGTTCTTCTATTAGGGTGACTGCACACCCACCTAACTCTGTGATAGTATGAGTCTCCATCTGTGCCTTTCAGTGATGTGGCATTATTTAATGCTTTGGCTTTAGCTTCACGTGTTTCACGGTCAGTGTATCAGAGTATCTTGGAGATGGTGCATTGTGGTTGTTCTTTGTGAAGACCATCTGCATGGATATTTAATTCTCAACATAGGCAAGTGCCAAATAAGCTAGAATGTTCTAGTTATTATTAGTCATATGAGTCTTTCTAAGAGAGATGAGATTGCTGTGTGCAAACTCATTTAATGTAATTTTACTTGGTATCACCAGACTTGATAAGGCTTGCTGATGGGTAATGCTTTCAGGAAGTTGTAAAGAGGGAAGATCTTGAAAGGATGCTGGATGCTTGCAAAATGATGATCTAGAGACAGGCCAGCACTTCATTTTATCTTTTTCAACTGCATGCAGTTTGAACTCACAAAAGACTGGGGTGAAAGAGAAGAACTTGAAAGAGAAGGTTCTTGCATGTGCACAAATAATCTTTATAAATAATTGCTGCTTCTTTCTCAGTCTTTTTGGCCATCATTTGAATGTTTAATTTTATGCTGTCCATCTGAGGAGGGCTGATTATAGCGCCTTCTATTTAGTAAAATTTGTCCAGATGTGCCCTGCTCTCTGAATTGGAGAAGATTTCAAACAAGACTGTGGTCTCTTCGTCCTGAATGATACAGAAATTCACTTGAGTATTTATTTAATTAAGCTGAGGGATGTTGAGAGTAAATGCATGATTATATAAAATCTGGATTTTAATGCACTATAAATGGGGGAAAAAATCATTTCAAAGATATTTAAGTTAAAGGCCACCACAGTAAGACTGATAGAAGTAGAAAAAGAAATCAGTCTACTAGACTAAATTATGATGGACTCTAACTGCTTGACTTCTGTTGTCTTTAATGTCATAGCAGGTGCTTTGATAATGCAAAATATTTCCACAGCTCTTCATTCAACAGAACATATGAGGTGAAGCAAGAACAAATGTGCTGCTGTTAATTACCAATCCCGGCTGGGGAGGGGGAGTGCAAGGGGAAACACTGACACATGTATCTTGATAGGAGCTGGGACATTTCCTGCTCAGTATTTTATTTAGTCTTGTAGATAACTTTTTTTTGTTTGGTGGTTGTTGTTGGTTGTTGTTTTTTTCTCCAGTATTGGCAAATACAAAATAATTCTAGATGCTTGAGGAAAATATTTAGTTATGCAATAAGTAATTTTTCAGGAGAAAACAATTAGATTCCACAGGAATTTAACCCTGTGTTTAACAACATAGATGTGATAAATTGTGGAACTGTAATGCGCTTTCATTGGTTTGGCAAATAGTATGGATCAATGTGTAACTCAGTCTACAGTACTATATAATTCTTCACAGCATATCAAATGATGTGTGAAGAGCCCAAAGGACTAACCTAAAATTATAAACTTTGTTGCTGTTCTCTGCCATTGTTTTCTTTCTTTCCTCTGTACTGTCTAAATTGTTTAGATCAATGATGAGAAGATATGGATAAGGTGATGCTTAAAAAATAATATCATTTGGGGAAAAACAGTTTTTAGAGAGGATTAGGTTGGGGGTGGGGAGAACTTAAACCCACTGCTTACCTGGAAATGTATCTACTGGTGGTACAGTTGCAATGGGTGGACAGTGACTTTCTTTATGTTTGCCTGTAGATCAGTTCATGACACTGTGGGCCTAGGAGACTACAGCAGGTGTAGTCTAGTTCTCATGTATTTCAGCAATGCTTTTAGCCTGTCTTTAACCTATGACAAAGTGTAAATCAAAGCAACAATAGCATTATGTTATTAGAGGCAAATACGAAGTCTAAGGTAAATATTTATTTAGATAGACAAATATTTAATCTTGGCTTTTGAGAAAACATGGCTTTCATATCTAATGAAAATAAAAAAGCAAGCCAAACTGTATTTGCTGCTTCTAAATTCTACCCACTGCTGTTCTAATTTCTCAAACAAGGCATTAGGAGAAAAAAAACCCACGTTGCTCTGCAGATAGCTGATGAATAGGAGTTTGTTTTGGGATATTTTCTTCCTGCCATCAGGATTTCAATCAGTTTGTACTACAAGCTAGCACTTTTACTTGGGAAATATGTTTTGAAAAGCAAACAAAATACTTTTCTGTATTAAAGTGTTAGTCAGCATATAGCTCTGAAAAAGGCTGCCATAAAGAGTCATATTGGTTGAGTTTAATAGTTCATGCATTGTAAACGCTGAAATTGGATATGTCACTGAAAGCTGCTCCTGGGCAGTTTTAGCTTGCATGAGCAGCATTTACTCAGCACATCACTGCAGGTCTTGCTGATCTTCCCCTAACAGCGCTTAAGCAACATTTTTATAATGGAAACATTCTTTTTTTTTTTTTTTTTTTTTTAAAACTCTTCCTCCCCCTGTCACGCATTAGGCACGGACATGCTTTCCTTGGAAACAACGGGAGTATTTATTTCATCTCCTACTGCCTGTTTCTTCAGCGAATTTATTTCAGTGCCACTGGAAGGGAATTCTATCTTGTACTGCTCAGTTCTGTAATATCCCAGTGGGCAGTATGTTTGAAGTTGCCATATTGTGCACTGGCAAAAACAATAAAGGATATAAAGGATCTTATGTTTTGGAGAGAAAACTCTGCCCTTAAGACGCTCTGTGTTCCTGTTGTTGCTCTGGTCTGTCAAGGGGAGTTAGCAATAAAATATAATCTTAAAACTCTGATGACTGGGAAGAGTCTGACCCACAACAGAAGGCAGAAGCTACTTGAGTTTTGGGATTGGCATAATCTGGTTTATGAGTTTGGGCAGACAGTACTAAGCAGAGCTCTTCCCAAGCCTGCTGCTTATGTGTGAGTGCCAGCCTCCTTTGTGCAGCTAGAGGGGTTCTCTAGGGATGATGGCATGAGAATCGTGAGCAGGAAATGTTTTTGTGCCAGAATTTTTATTTTTCAGTTGTGCAATTATGTTTTAAATTTGTTTTCAAATCAATTCAGTGCCCCATTCAGACTTAAAGATAAGTTCCTGAAACCATTTTGCTTACGTGAGGTTTTATAATATTCCATGAAGTAAGAACACAATGCTGTTAGAAAATTAAATTACCACATTAATTTACAGGGTAAAGAGAAGAAGAAAACAGTGCAACTGTAGTAACTGTAGGGTTGCCAAAGAGTGCTACTGTTCAACTGTTTTGAGCACAATGAAAGTCTTTATGGGCTTTGGATATTATGAGCTTGCTGTTGGCCAGTGGCCCTGCTGTGTTACACAGTATTGTGGTCAAAAAGCCACAATAGTCTTCATTTCTCTCATATGAATAACCATAGTTTTTCTCCTATTTATCCAATTAGTGTGGATATCTTAAGTTTTCTTTGTTACTACTTCACAGTATGTACTTTTGTGTATTGAATTTAGTTAATAGCATCAGTAAAATATTATGCAAGAGAGGTTTCTGCAAGCTGCCAGTAATAAGAGGTCAGAATCTCTGGTGTGTTGGTACTGGGCTTGGAGGTTTGAAACTGGATCTCTACAGTAGGGCAACTGCTTGAAATGTTTTGGCTTTGGCTTTTTAGGTAACTGTCTGTGGTAGTACGTGGTGTGGGGCAGGGGGAGACACTTCTGATTAAAACAGTCAGTCTATTTTCAGGCTCATATTTGAGAACATAAGAGTTTTGTGACCTGTCCAACCTTGTGAACAAGATGCCAGCATGTGGAGGTCCATGCAAGCCAAAGGTCAAGTGTTTTTGGTATGGTTGGCATGGTTGTTGTTGAAGTTGGTGATTCTTTTGTTTCATATTCTTTCTCTTTCATATTTATACAGGTAGTATTCTTATTTGATTCTGCGTGTCCATAACTTAACAGACCTTCTTTGTGGTTATGTCCAGTGTATGTCTTCTACTTCCTAAGCTATATTCATTCTGCTGCTGTACATTCATCACTGGCAGTGTTTTTTGGTTGTTGTTGTTTTTTTTTTTTTTTTTTTTTTTAAATACATAGTTCTGCAGGCTGAAGCGTTGCTTGTCCTAGTCAGATCAGTAGCCTGTCCGTAAATCTAGGCTAAGCATTGCTTACATTATTGTAGGTTTTGATAACTGGATGAAGGAATGGTTTGTTGATTGACCTAGCTTTCAAGTATCGGTATCTCATTTCAGTCACAGCACTTTTTATATGTAAAGGTGGTATGGGATGCTTAGCTCTGGACTTAAAATGCAGTAAAACTTTCAGTGAGCTATTGGCATTGATCTTCAGCATTTTTTGCGATAGTCTCTTCCCTATCAGCAATGGGAGACTGATCTGAGTTTCAATAATAAAATGTGTCTAATATATGGAATACTTTACTCAGAAATACTACTTTTTAACATGGGTTCTTACTGTTTTTAGATTCTTTTTATGCTATGTTTCGATGCATCAAATGGCATGATTAATGTATTACTGCTGTTGCAGTAGAGATGCTGTGTAGATCTGTTTTCAAAAGCCAAGTCTTTCCTACTGTAATAAATATTCAAAGATATTGCAACAATTCATAAAGCCATAAAACAACTTATGTTAAAGAATGTTTATAAATAACACACAGATAAAGATCCAGTAACTCATACTGTTGAAATAAATCATTAGAGGATGGGGAATGCAATACTGAAAACTTTGCTTTTAACATTTTAAATGGAGGCATGATGCTATAAAGCTCCTTGATTTTGAAGCAAATTTATAGCAGTAGTTGGCATATGTATCCATATAAATAGTAGCAAATACATGTAAATGACTATATTTAGCTTACATTTAGCAGTGGAGGAAGTGCAGAATGTTTTTCCTCTATTCTTTATTTCCTTTAAAATCATGCTTTACATGACAAGTTCCTCTCTTTAGATTGTTCTGTTGATTTCCTTCCATTCGTATCTCTCTTTAGCCCCAGGCTGTTGAAAATTAAGACAGTTTTTGAGTGAATAATGCTTACGTGATTTATATATATTTTAAAGAATATGTGGGATGATATTTTTGCTACTTTTTACCTCTGCTAATGATTGATGTATGGTCAGTAATTTTTCCTAGGGAATAAAGAAGGAACAATGGAATGCCTGTTCGACTTTTTTCATCGATAGGATGCAATTCCTGTTTTTCCTTCATGCATTTGTGCTCAGTTTTTCATTTTGTTGGATATCTTATGCCTATCTTAATATTAATTCAATCTGAGGAAAAATATTACCTCTATTTCTGCTAAATTAAAAATATCCTTTAACTTGAGTATGTGGGAAGATATGGAGCAAATGTGGTTAACTTAAAAACCTTAAATTTTTTAAGAGCCTAATATCCCTTAATTTAATATCAGATTATGACAGATAGTCTTTTTTTTTTTTTTTTTTTTTCCTGCTGAACTCAAATGTGCTATTAATACTGTAAGCACGTTCAACAGAAGCGACCTTTCAACAATGCTGCTTGTAAAACACTTCAACTGACACCATTTGTGGTTATCTCTTAATACATAAGGAAGTGAATAGTTTTTTTCAAAACTACTTGTAGTTCATATGTTGGGCTTACAACTGTTTAAGAAACTAATGAGATAAAAATTAGTTGTTTAATGGAACAAGCTTTCAAGGGTTTTAATTATTCAAAGGATAATAAAGTAATCGGAAAATATGGTGTTAAACAATGGATCAACTTCATACTACTGACACCTTATGAAGTTGTTTCAAAGTTAACAAACTTACTAAATCTTCAGTGGGGAATATAAACAAACACTTTAGAATCCTTTAGCCATTGTAGTGAAATTCCAGTATCCCACACTCCCTGTTGAACTTCTGGATTCTACAGGTTCTACATTTTAGATTCTAGATTCTACTGGTTCTACAGAACCAAGTGAGGCATGCTGATCTCTCTCCTGGTACCACAAAGATATGAAGCTGTTGGAATGGTTACAGAAGTGGCTGCAAAGATGATGGAAGGTCTGGAGTACCTCTCCTATATGTAGAAAGGCTGAAGGTTTTGAGCTTGGTTAGCTTGGAGAAGAAAAGGCTCTGGAAGAAACTCCCTTGTGGCCTTCCAGTACTTCAGAGGAGCTTGTAAACAGGAGAGAGACCAGCTTTGTACATGATTTGATACTGACAGGGCAAAGGGGAATGGCTTTAATTTAAAGAGGAGAAACTTAGGCTAGATACTGGGGGAAAAATGTCTTTACTTGTAGGGTAGTGAGGCACTGGTGCAAGCTGCCCAGAGAAGCTGTGGATACTCTATTTCAGGAGGTATTTACGGCCAGGTTTGCTGGGGCTCATGGCAGCCTAATCTAGGCAACCCTAACCATGGCAGGGGAGTTGGATGATCCTTGAGGTTCCCTCTAATTTAAGTTATTCTGTGATTCTTGAAACCATGCTTGTTGCCAGCATAGTCAGGCAAAGTAATGTTTACTTCAGTGAAGCATAATAGGTAGATGACTGGTATAATAATGACGTTATCTCAGTGATTGGTCTGAAGTTACTTGTAGTAAGCGTTGAAGTGCATATATATGCATAGCTGTTCATTGAGAAAGATCCTGAAGTGCCTTTAGGTTGCCTGTTTAAAAGTGGGTTCTTGCCAGCCCTATGAAGGATGGTGGTCAGTGGGGCTTTACAGATTGCAATTTTTTTTAATTTTTTTTTTTTTTTTTTTGCCAGCAAGCTTTAACTAAATAACTAAAGAAACAGCAGTACAGTTAAGAATAGCAAAGCAGTATAATGATTACTCTTTATATAAAAAAGTGATAACTCCTTATTTTAAAATCAACTAAGGAGTAAATGTGTACTTATGTACATAAGTATATACTTGTCTTCTGTTATCTAGCAATTATATTGATGTATCTGAAATGTATATAGTTAGACTTCCTTGCAGCATATCAAGCAGGCTATTAAAATGTTCTTGAGTTTATAATTGTCTTAGTAAATGTTCCTGATAACACTTTCTTGAAATACAAAAGGTTAGGACATTTTTTTTTTTTTATATCTTCCTTCTAAATTTGTATGATGTTATTTGGGAATTAATGTTACAAATGGAACAGAATTATTGATGTCTTTCAATATGTACTGTACTTTTTTTTTTTTATTTTGGTTTTTTAACTTTTTTGTTTGGTAAGTACTGTGATCATTTTGGACTTCTCAATACATTTCCCACTGGTCCTCCATGGCACCTGCTTTGCTGCCATCAGCCATTAATGATCAGATGAAACTAGCAGTGTGTTAGGATGTGCCTGAGACATTCAGCAGTGCAGACTGCTTGTTCTGTCTGCCTCTGTCTGTAACATCTGGCAGCCATCAGGTGTGAGAAAGCCCAAATGAGAAGGAAGGGAGTATTTTTAAAGTTGAATTGAACTGATATGTTTTTTAGACAAATTACTGCACATTGCTTCAGATCATGAAAAAGCAAATGAAAACAGCGTATAGATGGGAAACAGAATTAGGCTTGCTACATTGAATGCATGTGTTGTGTGAACTTAAAGACTTTCTCAACAATTCAACTGGAATTTGGTTTAGAGTTTAATGGATTTGTGCTATAATGTCTAGGAAGATTTCTCTGTGACAGTCCCTAGTCTTATCAAACTCCATCAGACAGATGGTTGTGAACTTTCTTTCCTATTTCCTGAGTTTTGCCATTGATCTTGGTGCAGTTTTAAGTACAGTTTCTAATTGTATTTGCAACTGTACAGAAAAGATTCAAACATTGTCTTTCCTTCAGTGTGACCTTGTTTTAGTTATGAAATTCATTGCAGGAGAATAACTTACTTTGCCATCTGATGTTCCCACAGACAGGAAGCTTTGTCAAACTTTTTTTTTTCCTGGATCAGATGCTTTTTTTTATTTTTATACCTTATCTTCTAAAAATCCTTAGTGTAGTAAAATGCAGTGTAATTTTTTCACAAAGCATGTCTTGTAATAAGCACAGCATGGTGCGTACTAGTCAGTTAAATGTGGAAGTAGAAGCTGTGCCTCAGAAACAACAGCCTGTGTTACTCTTGATTATCTGTTTTTTTTTGTTTGTTTGTTTTTTACTATAAACAATTGTGTTCTTGATGGATTTTGTTACTTTTGCCAATACAAATGGCTGAACACTGCAGAATGAACAAAATTTTCAGATACTGAGTGCCTGAAGCTTTACAGTCTGAATTAACTCGTATTCCTTAGTCTCCTTTGTTTCTTTCAAAGATACCTTATCTTCTGCTTCATGCAGTGGTAGTAGGAACGCACACATTCTGCAAGTTAAGTCTTATGTTAGCGATTTCAGTTGTGGTGAAAAAATAAACTTAAAAAACTTGCCTTCACATGTTCTTTTGTGCCAGCCTTTAGCTCCCAGTGGTCCAGTTCTCTGTGTGAACTAGTGAGCACTATTGTTACTTGCAAGGATGAGGAGAGGTGAGGATGGATGCCTCCACAGATCGCTCCTGAGGAAGAATGAAAGAAGTACAGTTGATCTTTAGCTTCTTGTCACAAAGTGGTTGGTGCTTTGAGTGCTCCTGCCCACCAGAAGAAAATTACTGCCTCATTCTGAGAAATCACACTTAAAAATGTTGCAGCTCAAGACAGGAAATAGAGCAATAATCATGAGAGAAATCTCTGCTTCTTTCATCCAAGTTATTCTCATCCCCAGCCTAAGATGGCAGAGTTGGAAAAAGACAGTCTTGTGCTGTGTAAGCACTATCCATTTTTGCCTAGAAAACTGTTATAGACACTTCTAACCATAAACCCAAAATACAGTAGGACGTGGCCTGCTATGAAGAAAATCAACTCCTTCCTGGCTAGGCTGAGTGCATGTTCAAGTTAATTATAAATAAATATTGTCTAGATTTAAGGATTTTTCCTCTTACATAGACAAAACATGTCAGAAAGTGCTGTGGAAAAGAAATGAACAGCATTACAGTGCAGTGGAGATGATAAAGTTTTAAAAAACATGTTTTATAAAGTGAGAGAAAATTTAATAGATCTGGAAAATGGATCATGTCAGTCAATTGTAATAATCACTGGCCTCCTGGAGGAGGAGAATAGTATAGCTTCTCACCTACTGCTATTTCTGACAGTGCTAATGAGTGCAGAACAAGAAGTGAGAAGGGCTCTCTGATTTCTGCTATCAAAACCAGCTCCTAGGCAAATGCCTTGTCATGTGCAAAGGCCCTTTGCTTTCAGAATAAATAATACATACTTTCAAAATCTCATCTTTGCCTGACTGTGTGCAGAAGGATCTTGACATCAGTAACATGAAATGTAGCTGCATTAATCACCATTAAACTTTGAAGAGCTGTTGTAGAAAGGCATATTTTGCATTCGGTTTTATTTTGTTTGGATGGAAAAACTGCTTGAAACTCCAATGTCCATTTTTTTCATGTTTGCAATTACGCTTCTAAGACTGTTTCTGATGATGAAAAGTCAATAGGTAATTCTTAAGCCCTGTGGTTTGAGATATAGTTTTAATTGAAGCATCAGCATGTTACATGTTGTGCATCTTCAAAATTATTGTCTTTGTTCTCGTTTAAATTGTGCTTTGCTGTCTCTTATTACTTATTTCCTTCAGTTTGTATTAGAAACAGTGGCAGCCTATCACCTGAAGTAAGGCTTGCAGGAAACTGTGGAGTTTTGAACTGCTGACCTATTTAGAGACCTCATTCTCTATCAGCTCTTCTCTCATTGACAAGTTCTAAAAATGCTTGTTTGTAACCTTAAGGTTACTAAAAAGAGAAATTGAAAGCATATACAGTAGGATACCAGATATCTTTCTGGCTTTGTAGCTGAATATGAAACTATTGCTGGTTAAGTGGATGCTAGTGCTATTAAACATGCAAACCTTACAAACATCAGGTTTGACTTTAATGACTCTCTCATTAAAGTCAAGTATTTGCTAAACCTGTGAGTGGAGAAGTTTTACAGATACTAATTAAAAGCAATAGAAAGAGTAGGATACCTGGCATGTTCTTAGAAATGAGATGCTAAGGGAAAAAAAAAACAACAGCACAAAACTTGTGACAATTATCGTAGTCACTCATGTTTTGCACAGGCTGCTGCACCAGCAGTCAGGAGGGGCATGAAGACAGGCCTGTGAGACCAACAGCTGCCAGAAGGGGAGCAGACATACAAGTTGCTGCTGGGCTGTGAGGTTTCTGATATCATTTGAGCAATCACAACCAACTAGATGATGTGTTAGGTTGTGCCCTAATAATGGTTCACTATTCTGCAAATCTGACATTCAGAATGACATTGTCATCTATAAATAGGTGTCATGTAAAATATGAATTCCTACCACATGCAGACAGTGCTATTAAGTAAAAATCTACATACTAGTCACAGTTTGCTTCTGTTAAGATTTAGAAACAGACTTCTTCACTCAAATTATCCTTTTTTTCCCCCCTCTCCTTATGAACTGTGATTTTTAATTTTTATTTATAAATGAGAGAGAGCAATCTAATTTGCTGACTGTGCAGAAGAATACAGTATCTGCCAAATGACTGATCACTTCTGGTAAGTATTTTGTACCATTTAAGAATATGTAGGAGAACATATATAGATCATCACAGTCTGTAACAATTAGCAGATAAATAACAATTGACTCTACATACTGGAAATGCAGTAAAGCTGAGCTTAAAAACCACAGTGAGTGCAAGATTTCCCTTTTTGGCACAGGTTTGAGTCCAGCTGTGATGGAAAGCAGGCAAGAGTAAAACTAACGTTGGGGCTACAATTTAATGATGTAGCACTAAAATATTGTACTTCCTATAGCTATTTATTATGAGAAGTAATGGTTTGCATCTGAGGGGGAGTAATTTCTTGTTAGTTGTTTGTTATCAGACGGATGTCAGTATGCTGCTTCAGGAAAAAAAAGCACATAGTTTTAAATAGAGACTGTTCATTGTTTTTTTTTATTTACAGTGCCACCTGCTAAGGAGTAGGGGACACTCAATTAAATGCTATTATTTAATGCTGTTCTCCCAGGAGTCTGCTTTCATTGAGAAAACCAGGAGGTTCTTACACCCAACCTATATATACACCTTTCTTTGGGTCTGGAGTTGAAACAGTAACTTGAACTCACTGTTTTGGCCATGATATCAGCAAGCTCTTTTAGATTCTCACCCAAAGAAGGGCTTTAAGTGTTTGAAAGTCTATTTATTGAGTTACAATGGTTGATAATGTTCCATTTGCTCTGAATCTTGCCTCCCTGAAAAAACTGCCACCCAGTGGTTCATTTCTGTGCATGTCTGTGTTTCAATTAAAAAGCTGTACTGTAGCTCTTTTGTTTTAAGTTTTGATCTGGGAAGTATATCTTTTTCTGTGTATTAGAAGTATGGTAGAAGTCAGCTTTCTATATGCATACATGTGAACTATGTAAGTAGGTCACTCTGAAAGTAATGCCACCTATTTACTTCCATTGAAGGAAAACTTTTGAGTGAAGGAAACATATATCCTGATTATATTACAATCCTGAAAGATTGTCTGGCAGAATACAGGGAAGTGCAATGCTTTCAGGAAGACAGTTCAGCAACAACTGGGTGGCTGTAACAGCTCTGCTAAGTCATGGCTGGCACCAGTGATTGAGCACTCTGCTGTCACTGCTGCACATTCAATCACATTACAGTAGCACAGTGGGAGCTGAAGAATTAGGACTGTGCTTCTGCCCAGAGGCTTTGTGAGTAAAAGGCTGGTGTGTGAGTATGCCCTGTGCCAATTCTTAGCATTCCTGATTTCTTGGGATATCCAGAGTTTGATGAAACCCAGCTGATGAAAAATGCTAGTGTCATCTGACTCTGGGAACCTATCAAGCCCTTGCTATTGTAAGGTGAGAATAATACAAGGATGGTGGTTGTAAGGTAGAAATAATACAAAGATGGTAATAATACAAGAATGATGGTGATATATATCCAAAAGGCTATCTATAGGAAAAACTCACCAATATGGATGCCTTGTAGTCTAGCTGGAAAATGCTGAGGCTGGTTATCCAATATCCACAAAGGAGTAATCTCAAAGAGATGTTGCCTTGGTGGTGGTCAGCCCTTAAATGAAGTTTAGGAGAGGTGGAGCCAAGCTCAACCCCTTCTGGGAGCACAGCTGAATTACTCTCACCTGTGCTCCCCCAGCTGACTCTACACTTGCCTCAGCTGATTAATCAGAGGTTCAGGCTGTGATTACCGCTGTTATGTAACTGTAAAGGAATTTCTTCTTTTACTTAGTTTTGTGTAACTTTTAGCAAGACTATTATTTCCTAAATGTGGTAGGGATATCAAGTCCCATAATCCAGTACCTTATTTTATCCTGAAGTCATAATTCTAATGTGGTCGTGCAGTGAGCAGAAACTGCATCAGAATTCAAACTTTGAGCTTGCTGTGTTTTCCCCTCTGTGATGAAGTTTGTAATTAGCATGTTCAAGATGCTAAAGAGAATGTGAGCATGTTAACAACTCTCCAAATGTCAAAATGATTTTGCAGTTGTCACTAGTTGTTCTCAGTAAGAAAGTAAAGATGCCTTATACTACTCAGTAAGTTTCTTACTGTCACAAAGTAGAGCAGAGAAATATTGATGAAGGACATCATTCAAATCTGTAAACCAGCAGGGGTTTATGCAAAAGGCCATGGCTGTCTGCAGCTGTTCAAAGCATCAATTCATGGCAATCAGTGGAAATACTACTTGCTCCCAACAAATTTATTTATAAAAGATCTCTTAGGGTATGTATTGGAGGATAACAAAGCGGGCTTTAAGATAAACCTGTTAATTGTGTTGCTACTCTACTGAAAAGTGATATAGAAAATACCATAAGTTTTAAATAAGGAGTAAATGCAAAGGAATGCCTCTTAATTCCATGGAAACTACAACAGATACAAAAAGCACAATAACATTACTTGATAGAACAAATTTCCAGGTACAAAACATTGTCCACCATTAGCTATGTGTTTTCACCAGCAATGAGCAAAAGTCTATGTGCTAACATGTAAAAATTGGCACCAGTAGAGGTGACCCACTGTCACCACTGCTGAAACATTCCACCCACTATTTCATTTCACATCCACTGTTTGGTCTTCATAAACATTCAGCAAGAATCACTGTTGCCAGCAGGTACCATCTTTTTCTACATAGAAGAATTCACTGATGCGCCTTTGCTTCATATGTGCTCCAGTATCAGATGCCATTTTTTTTTAGTTGCCCCTCTGTTAAGGTTTTTGCTGTCCTAAGGCAAAATTTATTTTTGGTTCATGTATTTCTTTGTTGAATACAAGGGCATACTTATATTACTGTAAGCTGGATAACTACAAAGTCTGATATACAAGTTGCTTCACTGTAAGAGCTTTGAAGAGTTGTGACCACATCTGCAACCTGACAGATGAGCAGCTCCTGCTATTGTAGCTCCAGCTGTTAAGGCGGCCCCTCATTGCCCCACAGCTAGCAGAATGGTAACTTTCTGCTCTGCTGGGGTAACCACATGAACATTCTCTCTCTTCTACACTGAAGCCACTTAGTCTACTTAATCTTCCTTAAATCCAGTAATTTGTAAGATTATGATCAAGCCTGTCTGTACTATTCTGAAGTTTTCTACAGATGCTGAATGTGTTGGTTGATCCAAATATGTTCGGTGAAATCCTAGTATATGCCTTCTTTACAAAATCTGAAGAGAGATAACTCCTTAGTTTAAATTCTGTTCTATAAACTAATAAACTAATCATCTTGCTACTTGAAAATGGAACCTTTTTAAACAATACTAAGGACTTTCATTTCTTCAAGTTAAAACTTGTTTACTAAAATGTTCTAATGACAAAATGAAGCTATTAAACCTCCAAATTCCCCTACAATTTTTAAGTGATTCGAAGGACAAGACTTTCTATTATTGAGCTTCTAATCAATCCCATACAATGTTCTTAAGCACTACTGTAATTAATTAGGTTTATCAAGGAATGACTTTAAGATATTTTATCCATTTCAGTGGAGTCTGGAAGTAACCATCAATTTTTCTACATTGATTTTTTTATTTTTTTAAATATTATTTAAAGTGGTTTTTGTGCATTGTTTGGAGAAGGTTTCATTGGAATTGACTGTATTGCAGCAGATGATGTTCAAGGTTCATAGCTATCACTTAGTGTATCCTAATGCTTGGACAGCATCAGATGCATCTGAGGACTGTGCAGTATTTGTTATATACAAAGGCAATTTTCATTTGTTTGTCGTAAATCTGTCAGAACATGTTGCAGCCAGTGATATGAAGTTAGAAGCTACTATACATAGAACTTCACAGTGAGGGCAGGGGAAGAAAAGTGTTGTTACTAGCTTGTGGCTGATTTCACCTACCCAGTAGTAGGGTATCAGGTCTGGAAGGAAGAATGTCGGTCTCTTTCCCCACATAACAGTACGATCAACAGGTGTAAGACCTTTTCCTGAAAATAAGTGAAAAATCTTTGGCACTGAACACCAGTGATGCAGTCTTAGTAACTAAAGAAGGCTGTAGAAGAAAGTCACACAATGTACTCTTACTTATAATAATCAGTGAGTGTTGATAAAGCTGTATGTTCAGTGGATTAAGAGTGTATGCTAACAAGAATACGTAGGAAATTTTCTAATATTAACAAAGCTGTTTTTGTTTGTCATGTCCAAGATAAATTTCCAGTACTTCCTGGCAAGGACATAAAAGCAAGCAATTATCTATACAAACCATGTGTTTTAAAATACAGGTGCTGTACTGGAAACACTTGAAAAGCCATCATTTTGTCTTATAACTTTTTTTATTCAAGCAGTTGCTAGTAAGCTGTGAGGATCAATGTCCTTGATCCTCCAGTCCTTGAACAATGCACTTTTCTATCTTGGGTAGAAATATGTTGGAAAAGCATAGGGATGGGGAAGAGTTTAAAGGAACAAGTAATTTAATGTTGGCATGGAGGCAAACAAGGGTTTAGCAAAGTAGTAATGCTTTTGCTTTGCATTCTGTTTTTACTGTATGTTTTCTTTAAAGGGAAGATGTCTGCAAATACATAAACTGCTCAAAAATTATTTTAAAATGGAGATGTACATCATCTGAACTACTTGCAAATAAACTTGAGCTTAATTTATTCTTCAGTATATTAATTCAGTTCTAATCACTGAATTCCACATGGCTGAGTTCAAAAGGAGATCACGCACCCCTGCTCCTTCCCTAAATTTTAATTTCTTCTTAGTTTGCTTCAAACACTGAACTGCTTAGAAATACCCTACTTGACCTTTAAATCTACAGTGTCAGGAGAATCATGATAATTAGACGAATCCATACAGTTATATGTCTAGAGTGTGCCGGTATAAACACTGAAAGCCACATGTGAGCAGTTTGTGAGAATGTTGCGTCTTCACGGGCATCTGTTTGGGCCACTGTTGTAAGCTGTATCTTCATTCGTGATGCTATTACTGAAGATGTTTGCTGAATTTCAGGCCTGTGCTTTGCAGAAGTTGTTTCTGTTTTTCACTTATGACATTTGAAAACAGTGAGCTTTACTTAGCTGGCTGTGTCCTGTACTCCTTTTGCATGGTTTAAGGTTAGGAATAAATCTGTGCTTAAAAACATTTGTTCTAAGCATAGGTGATCGGTTTCTCTTTTCCGTTTCCCCCTCTTACCCACTGTTGTTGGACTGTGGTTCCTCTTTGTGGTATGCCACTTCTTAACAAAGAATATTTTCTGAACAATGTCTGCTGTAAAGATAAATATATTGCATGTTACATACAGGAGACCTACGCCTACAAAGCTATTTCAAATAGCAGCTGTGCTACATTGAATTTGGCACACAATAACTTTGTTGCAGCCCTCTGAATTTCCAGTAAAAATAGCAGTTAACCGTTAGACTACGTTAATACTCGTGAGTTGGAATACTTAGTGTGGAGGCATAGCAGGGGGTTGGACTTGATGACCTCTGGAAGTCCCTTCCAAGCCTTGCAATTCTGTGATTCTGTGATTAGTAACTTTTTTGTTAAGGGAATAGATCAGTTTTTCTTTCTGTCAGTGTAGATGTAAACCAATAGTGAAAAATTAGTGTGCCTAATCCATTAATTCCATGGAAGCTATTTGATAAGGGTTTTAGGATTTTCTACGCATTTGCTAAATCTCAGGAATGTGTAACTAGAGGGACCTAGCAGGATGACGAGAGCTATAGAAAATACAGCAGTTATTAAAAAAAAAAAAAAAAAACAAAAAAAAAACCCTAAAAATAAACACGCCAAAAACAAACAAAAAAACCCTTTAAAAGCGAAATAATTAGTGATTAGTACAGAATATGCTTCTTAGTTTTCAGCTCAGCAGCTTGGTGTAAATACATGGAGAATTTTGTGCATCTCGTCAGATTAAAATATGTTTCAGTAAGAACCATCTCTTAACCTTCTGCTTCTATGAACGGGTTACCATGGAAGACACAGTATAGTACTGGGCTTCAGTGATGATACTGATTCTGCTTTAAAGAATTTTAACTCAGAGAAGTTGCATCCTGAGGAATAACTTATATGAGCAACAAGATGTATTATACTGGTCAATTATGATAATTTAAAATATCTTTGCCTAAATTTTTGGAGTATTTTTGGAGTTTTTTTTAAATTACTCTCATGGAAATAATTTTTCCTTAAGTAGGTTTTTTTTTTTTTGTTGTTGTTGTTTGGTTTTTTTTTGTTTTGTTTTGTTTTGTTTTTTTTTAATCATCTCAAATTTAAGAAATTTGACTTCTCCAAATGGGCTACAGAGCTTTATAATGAGTAACTTGGGAACAGTCATATCTTGCAGGGTTTTTGTCAAAGTACAAAAAACCCTAAGAAGGATGTGGATGGTTCCTCTGGCCTGTCAGTAGATAACTGGATCTCTCCTCTTACTCTGTGTTCAAAGGTCAGTAGTGTGTCATCCCACAAACTGGCTTAGAGAAAGTGGTGGATCAGCCACAAGTGTGTGTCCTGGTGCGAGACGTTTGCCTTTAACCTAGATGTAGATATGAAGGGTAGGAATGACACGAGCAACTCCCAAAACCTTTTGATAATTTTTATTACAACATCTTGCTTAATAGACTTGGTGATCTGTAACACTTAGTTGAAACAATTAAAAAAAAAGGGGGGGGTGGAGGGGAGGGGAGGGGAGGGACGGACAAAACATAAAATGAAGCTAAACGTAGCCTGCTATGAATAGTCTGAAAACTGGAGAATGGTGAGGTGTGTTCACCCATACTATACTCCTCTATGAAGGACCTGCTTATTAATTAGCTTTGTTACTGAGGCAATGATGCTCTGATAATTCAGAGCTTCTGGATCAGACTGAATATGCTGCTTGGTGGTGAAGGGAGGTGGGTGATGATTTGAATTGCTTGTACTTGAGCCTGTATGCCATGAGATGGTTTCATTTATATATTTTTTTAATAACTGATGAAATTCAGGTATAGGAATATGTACTGTACTACTTGTACAACAGAGCTCAGATCTTTTATTCTGTGCTAATATAGCTGAAATAAGGAAATTACCAGTATGGTTTCATCATTTCCTGTGGATTTCTGGGCATATCTCAATCATAGTCAAGCTCTTAAAAATACTTTATTCAACCCTCTTCTTGAATTTGAGTATATTTTATAAAGGAAGACAGTTGAAATTGGGAAGGCCAAACTGGGAGGAAAAAACAGACACAACATAGAAACTGCTTCAGAAATGGAGAGTAGTTGAGGGAAAATGACATGCTTTGGTGTGGATCAAAAATATCTTCTTTTGTCAGTATATGCAGCTATGTCTTCATTGCCATGATATCGGTTACAAAACATAACTCATTATGTCTCTTGTTAAATAGGATTTTCCTATCAGTAGAAACAGAACATTGTGGTGGAGAAGAGTCAAGGGACAGCTACTGTCCCAGTGTTCCTGTGGATGCTTTTTTCCTCCCACTCCTGCAATGGAGAGCTGCCTGTAGGACAAACTTCCACCGAGGTGGTGTCCAATTCTGTCACAGCAATTTTGAGAATAAAAAATAATTAAGATGATTGAAGTTTAAACAAAGTTATTTGTAAAGAAAATTGTGGCAGTCTGCCTTCATTAGGTAGGTTGCCTTTTGCATTTATTTATAGCCTCTTTTCTTAGTATGAGCAGCAGGAATCTAATCAAATGTTATCCCCACCTCCGTTCCCTCCTCCCCTCAACCCGGAACTCAGATCCTGGTGTAGGATTTTGGTCTCTTGGATAAACAATCTGCAAATATTCTAGCACTGATCTTTGGGCTTACTTAAAGTTTGCTTGAATACTTTTGTCTTTAATGGCTGAAACGGTGGGGGGGCACACACAGCCCCTACTTATAGGGGCTATAGGGGGCTATGGTCTGAATTTTTAAATAAGCACAGAAAACAATTAAGCAAACTAAAAGCAAACAAAACTGCAAATAACAAAACAACTCTACATCTTTAGAATGATTCAGACTCATGGCGTAAGTCATCCTCCACTCACCATGTGACAGATATGAAATGGAGACTGCTAAACGGAGCAAAAAGGTTTTCCCAAGACAGTTTTTAACGTTGGCAAGGCTGACTGGGGAGAAAGTATGTAATCAGTTAGGGATGTGTGACTAAGATTTGGTCTTGTAGTGTATGTGAGCAGTGTATTGCAGAATGTCAGAAGTTGGAGTTGCATGTGGTAATTAACTAAATCTTCCTTATTTGAATTGCATAAATGACTGAAGCTTCAGAGTTTCCTACAAACAAAACCTTGTTAGAACAGTTTATTTCATAGCTATTTCACTGTGCCACTCAAAGGCTGTACTTCAAAATCCTTTGCTTAAGTAAATCACTTTCTTTTCATAGATCTGTATTCAGTAAAATGTGAAACTGACCCTTGCAAAGCTGAAGCCTCTTTTGGCCTCACTATTTAGGCTTACTAAAATCTGAATAAAAGCTTATGTCAGGCAACTAGATGAAAATCTTCTGATGACAAAAGACATAATTTGTGGGTGATATAAGCATTTTTCTTCCGCGTGAGTCAGGGAAAAAATATGCTAGATCCTGCTAATGTCAAAAGATCTATTTTTAAGTATGTAGAAATATATAAATAGATATAATTAAGAGCAAAATACGCTTGAGATTGGATTCATGTTATTGAGTCATCTGATAGCAAAATGTATTGCATCAGGTATAGTTTCCATATGTGTTTGTCGTGCACATGCAGTTCTATATTACTTAGCACATGTAACACTTTTAATGTGTTTATGAAACCTAGGAAGCCTTCTGAAGCATTAAAATTCACTGTAAGTGATAGGCTGTGCCTTTCTGAAAGAGTAGATGCTAAATATAAGCTCACAATAATACCGAGGTCACTACAGTCTGTAAATTCACTAGTGCAATTCATGTTAAGCAAAGTTTGTAAAAAATTTTCTGCTGCTGCTTTTCCACAGAGCTTGTGGGTGCTGCCTGCAGCAGGAGCATAACTGTGAGGGCACAGCAGGACTGCTGTGCTGAGCTCTGCTACTCCTCAGCCTGAGTGAGCTGTCTGAAGGACACCAAGTGCTTCCCACAAGCAGCAGAAAGTGATTTCACACCTCATCTATCGGCTTCGGGTTTGTCCAGTACAGAATGGGTGGGAGGAGTACGGAAGTGGGCTGTGAAATCAGTGCATAGCTGCTTCACTGTAAGCCTGGCATCAAGTGCAGCTAGGCAACCTGCAACAGTATTTCTAGCAGAAGCTTTGGTACAGCATTGTTTTGGATGAGTATTTGGACTTGCTTCCAAATTCTTTTCATAAAGAATTCATTAGATTAGGAAGATGGTGTTCAGTTGCTTTACATTAAAAGCATCAGACAAAAACTTTAAATTAAAGAATTTAGGTGAAAAATTAGAGATCATTGTGCCTAAGTGTTGTGATGTTAACTTTGCATATGGCAGGCTTAACACTATGTTCCTCTAAGTGCAGTTCTAGGGAAAAGTATGTCTCAGGCTCATTTCTGAATCATAATTCCTTTTTTCTTCCCCTGTTCTTGAAAGACAAGATAAAAACTTCAGCACTTGTGAAATAGGTCTTTCTTTCATTTTCTAAGGTAAGAAATACTCCACTGAGAACAGTGGTCATATTCGTATTTGCACAGACATTAAAATGATTTCAGATGTGGGGACATTTTGTTCTTGCTTATGTCTGTTTCTGAGTTCTGCTCACTATTACCTCCACAGACCTTCAGCTGCTCTCAGCAGCTGGAAAACTTCGGTCAAAGCCCCACTTAGCTCTTGCTTTTTAGGCTGTTTGCAAGCACTGAGTGAGACTATTTCCTTTTTTCTCCTAGATGGGTCTTTATAACCACTCTGTGTAGTCTCTTTTGATTCTCACACCTGTTTCTTACCTCATCTTCTATGCATGCTTTTTCTGCTTTCTCTATTACTTGGATCTGGAATGAATCACTGAACATGCGAGGTGTATTTCATCTCCTTTGCCTCAGAAACACCAGCTAAATCAGAAATCATATTCTGTATAATACTTCTGAGTTGTTGATGTTTTTCTTGTCTGTGTAAAAATAACACAAAGTAATCTTGGAAATGTGTTGACTCCTCTGTCAATTTGTCAGTGCCTGTTAGAAAACACACTGCTTTTTGGGGTTTGAATTTATTTATTTTTTAATTGGAGAGTGAGGAGGAAGAATGATATACTTTTTTTTTTTTTTTTTTTTTTTTTTTTTTTTTTAAACATTGGGTTGTCCTTCAAGTAGTCTTCAGTGTATATTTGTTTGCACCAGTGTGTTTTCAGTCATGACATGTACAGGCTCCTACATGTATGAAATTTAAGCTGATGTTGTTCAAAATCATAGAATCATAGAATCATAGAATTACTCAGGTTGGAAAAGACCTTGAAGATCATCAAGTCCAACCGCAGCCTAACCAGTAGCCTATCTCTTAAAAAACAACCACAAAACAATACTACAACAACAAACCTCTGCTAAATCATATCCCTGAGTACCACATCCAAACGGCTCTTAAACACATCCAGGGATGGCGATTCAACCACCTCCTTGGGGAGCCCATTCCAGTATCTAACCACCCTTTCTGTAAAGAAGTTCTTTCTAATATCCAACCTAAACTTGCCCTGACGCAACTTGAGGCCATTTCCCCTCGTCCTGTCACAAGTCAGTAGTGAGAAGAGACCTGCCCCACTCTCACTGTAAGAACCTTTCAGGTACTGGAAGACAGCAATAAGGTCTCCCCTCAGCCTCCTCTTCCTCAGACTAAACAGCCCCAGCTTCCTTAGTCTCTCCTCATAGGGCTGATTCTCCAAGCCCTTAACGAGCCTCGTTGCCCTTCTCTGGACCTGCTCCAGTACCTCCATGTCCTTCATGACAAGTTTAGAAATGTTTTGGTCAACTCCATGCTGTTCAGGGAAATCAACATTACAACACAATGATGTCCTGCATCAGGGTGTTCCAAATTGCATTTTCAAATGTTCCTTTTCCTTTCAGGAGTTTTAAAAGACCTTCTCCCATGAGCTCTTCTTTGAGTGCCTGTTTGAAAGGCAGACTGTGTTTTAGATGTTCATAGATTTCTGGAAGGGTAAATTTTATGAACATGTGAATGAGCACTGTGCTGCTTATACTACCCTAGGTATGTATTTATTTGTCTTTTAGAAACTCTGAGCACGGCAAAATGTTCAGGATTTCCTATGCTTTACAAATAAAGGCATTGCTTCTAAGTACATAGGCTGTGTTGGATATGTTTGTAGTATACTTTAGGGACTGGGCTCTGGATTCTGTTTCTGCAATTCAAATCTCATAAGGCAAAGTGGTGGTTGGAGCTTGGAGAAGATAAACAATAGCAATATTAGCAACTGTTTTACATCAAAGAATGCAAGATATGCCTCCTGGGCCTAGGGCTGTATATGAAGTAAATGTATACCAATTTCTAAGTGCTTCTTTTCCTTCTGACTGTGATTATACTCTGTGTAGAAACTTGGGTATGTACAGAGATTGGAACAATTGATTTAATATTACAGCTAACATGAAGATGTTATCAGTAGCAACCTTGAATTAAAAACTGACCTCTGCTTTGAAGTTTTGATTTATTTACACTTGAGATAAATGTTGCAGTTGTGATTTATTAATCAGAAATGCATTTGCTTTTTACACATTAAAGGGAAAAAAACGTGTTTATTATGTCTGGGCTTCAAATCTCAGAAGTCTGTACAGAATGGTAGAAAGGGTTTTAAGGGGAGTGTTTAGTATCTTAGCAGTGTCTCTAATGGCACATTCAGCCTTGATGGCTGAAAGCTATATAAAAGTGATCAAACACCCATAAAGGATTATTTAAACCATTAGACCAGCTTCTGAGCAAGTGCCTGGCACAGCCTGTCCCTCACCCTTCACTTGTACCAACAAGTTGCTTTCTCATCAGGCTTCATGCATGATGAGAAAACAACAGTCTGTAAAGTTTAGAAGTTAAGTATGTATTTGTCAGGTAAATAAGTTACCGAGGCACTACTGCTATATTGCTATTTCAACATGAGTTTTTCAGGTTATATTAAGTAGTAGCAGTGTCTGGCGTGCCACAGGAGTGCACCTTCTCATCCTTAGGCAGAGGGTGGCGTCACAATGCTTCTGAGTTCTCTTGTCAGGTTGGCTGGTTACTTGTCTTCTGTGCCCAGGTTATGAGAGAAATGTTTTGAATATCAACATTTGTGCTTTTTTGTTTCCAAAAGGAAGAGGAGCATCTCCTCTTTCACTGGAGTGGATAAACTGGTGGTTATTTGTTTAGCACAACTACATAATCACCTCATAATCTCAAACCTGGAGAAGTTTTGTTTAAACGCTTGAATTGAGTACATCTTTAAGGGTATTGTTAGTTGGCTTCCATTAGGTAAAAATCTTCTGAAATATTAGACTAAGAGTGTGGTTTTGATAACTGATTTTGTGGATTTCTAGTCCCACAAACTACCTACTCCTATTCTCGGAAGTGCGTTCTGGTGAATTATTTGTAAGAAAAGGCAAAAGACAGGAAACAGGAGTGATATACTTGTCATGTGAAGCGCTTTTTAAGGGGAAAAAAAAAAACAAACAAAAAAAAAGCAGGGAGACAAAAGAGCTGTCTTGCCTTTATTTCACTCCACAGGTTTGTATTAGCAGAGACTTGGGAAAGTAGTTCAAGAATCGTGTTTGTGAAATGAAGACTGTTACCATAGCTGTTCTAGGGGGAACTGAGCTATTGCTGACTTGTTAAGCAGCTTTTACTCTTCAAAAGACAAAGCTGTGGTGGAGCCTTTGAGAGAAGAATTCTAATGAGGCTGCCACACTTACACTTTTTTTCCCCCTGTCAATCCCAAAACTGTATAGCACATTGTGATCTATTGAGAGATTAATTTAAAATGTGAAAGGTGGACGGGGCAAAGGCAGGGTGGGAACACTGCCGTTCTCAGCTCTGTCCCCAGCTACATCACTGCCCTCTTGTGCCTGGGGCTGTGCAGGGGCATAGCCCAGCTTCAGCTCTTTTCACTCTATTGTGTTTCAGAGAAAGAGGCATCCAGTGAGTGCTTTGCATCTGAGGGATGCTGCTGCTGCTTTGTGGAGATAACATCGTATCAATACCAGAATTCCTAACTGTAAAAGTAATCCACAAAGTGCATCACATTAATCTAGGAAACCTCAAATACATGCATTTATTACTTGAAGAAATAAGAAATCCATTATATTTTTGGTAGTCTTAGTGTTTTGCTCTCATCATAGAGTTATTGCGATTTTTTCTTTTTTGGGGTGTTGTGAATTATAGTTGCTGATTTTATGTCTCTTGATATAGCTGGATTATTGTAAAGGCCCAAATTTTCTTCATATGTTTGCAGATATCAAGTTCTGCAGTGGCTGCACGACTAGGAAGTGTTGGTAGTACAGGGAAAGATTGAGAGGAGGACAATCAATGGCCTACAAAGGAGAGCAGAGAGAATTTCTTTTCCTTCTTTCTTTCTTTCTTTCTTTCTTTCTTTCTTTCTTTCTTTCTTTCTTTCTTTCTTTCTTTCTTTCTTTCTTTCTTTCTTTCTTTCTTTCTTTCTTTCTTTCTTTCTTTCTTTCTTTCTTTCTTTCTTTCTTTCTTTTTTTTTTTTTTTTTTTTTTTTAATGTAGGTTCTTTTATCTGGCAGATATGAGAAAAATGTCAGGTTGTCTTGGAATGTACATGGAATATGTGTGGACCACAACGTGACTTGCTGTGTGGTTGCTGTGATATAAATGGAAATCTAGGTCTGTCTACATCAGCGAGTATCAACATAGCTCATACTGCTTAGCTGCATTGGGTGGCATATGGACTTGGATAGATAAATGCATTCATTTGTGTTGGTGCAAGATTTGGGTAGCTGGTACTACAGGTACTGCTTATTCTCCTGCTAAGGAAGCTTTGAGATTATTTTGGATGTCCATCTAGTAAAGTGTCACAGTTGTATGCTAGGCAGAGGATCTGCTACCTATGAGCATTACATAAAAAGTATTTTTGAGGTTTCTGGCTGCAGTCTTACAAAACTCTACCTTTTATTCAAAAGAAAAAATCAATTTAAGAGGATTCCAGTATGTATCTGAAAAGTAGCCTGCTTTGCTGAATTTAATAGGATTATGCTATTGATTCCATCTTTACAATGCTAGCTACTATTTGGTACTTGTGAACTGCAGACTATTATGGGACTGAACACAAGGGAAGAGGGATTAGTTTGTAAAAGAATAAGCAGCTTTTCCTTAAACTGCCCTGAACTAAACCAATGTACCTGTTTTGGTCTCTGTTAGTAAATGCCGACTAACAAAACACCAGTGGTAGCACATTTTACAGCTGGGTATCTTCTTTTAATCACTGGCTTAGTCTCCAAGAAGAAGGTAATGAAACCTTTTGTGAGTTAGTAGCTGGTGCTGTCCTGCAGATATTTCCAGTCATTCAGGAACTTCTACCTCTATCTCTTGAACCAAATAAATGCTACTGAATAGCTGGAATCCCATGAAATGTATGGAGTCTAGTGTTTTTTGTTACAGTTGAAGGTACTTTCTGCTCTTGTTGAACTTATAAATGCACAACTGAAACAGTTTCCATAGAGATGCATTTTGGGGGTGAAAATAGCTAACAGAGAAAACAGTTTAACGTATTAAGTCACTTCTTCACATACCAGCAGCACTACTTGTTTGCATGTTGTGACACATACCATAATTCCTACATGTTTGTGCAATAAACCAATTGGTCTCTGAACTCTGATAACCTTCATGAAGGTAATTATTATATTTGTAAGATTTTTATGACATAAACGGTCTTTTTTAAATGAATTTTATTTGGAGGAGTCCTCATCCTTTTCTCCTATCCCTCAGCCCCTTTTCCATACTGAAATTTGTTTATTTCTGTCTTGCAACTATTATTTCTTCACAGTTCTAGAAATCTCTTCCAGAGAACAGGTGGCCTGCCTGGAGAATACCAGTACAGCAGATATGCATCAAACATTTTAAGGATAAAACTCCATTGGAATGTGAAGATTTTAGAAAACAGAGATTACATGTCTCTAGAGTAAGCTTTTAAGTGAGGGAAGACTACAAATGTCAAGGTTATGTTGAACAGCATTATAACAGCATTGGGTTGAGAAGTGGTTGTAATATTGCCTTTACCCCCTACCAGAGTAGGGGGGCTACAAGCTGTTTTGCCAAGGAGGATTTCCCTGTTTGCTTCTCTTGGTTCTGTTAGTAAATAGGCAAGGATGTAGAGAAAGGTTTTTCAACACGTCACACTTCATGCTTGCTCTGCCTTAGCTTTCTGAAGGGCTGTGGGTGTTAGTGAGTTTCAGATCTCAAGAAAGGAAGTGGTGAACAAAGAACAAGTTGACGCAGAATATCAGAGGTGCTGTGAACTCAGTGAATGGCACACAGCTGGTTAGCTGGCTTTGTCTAAGTGCTCTCTCCTTCCCAGCCAGTTTGGCCTTGTTGTCAGTTTCCTGCTGGGTGACTTGGAGCTTGGCCTGCTTGCCAATCTTGTCCACCCAGTGTGGTGCAGTCAACATCTCACCTGGCCTAACACCGGGAGAGATTTCTAGACTTTGTGCGTAGAGGCTGTAATCTTTTGCTTAGTTTCTTTTCAGCTGATGTTGGCATCAGTTTCTCTCCTTAGATGTGTTATGTCCTTATTGAGAAGAAAACCTGTGGTAATATGAGGCAGAAGTGAAAGCAAGCCAGTGACCTTTGCTATGTTTTGTAGAGATTAAAACTGTATGGGATTTGAATGTTTCCATAAATCTCACTGGAGGAACTGTTTTTATTTGAAACAAAATGAACATAGATAAGAAGTTCCTATCATCTGTGCGACTTTATTATGTTAGTGTTTGAAGTACTTTCATAACTCAAGACAATTTGCTGAGTAACCTGTGCTGGGATTGTTTTATCAACCCCATTTTTTGAGTAGATACACCAGAATACTGGTAAACTGTTGCTTTTGTTAAACAGCACATGGACAGCACTTCTGATTCCTGTAATTTTTTTTTCTAAAAGAAATTGTGTTTTCTCAGTACTCCGTATGCAATTAATGTTAATACAACTCACATCAACTTGAGCAGCAAAAAGTATGGGCTCCAGCTTTGCCAAGCACAAGGGACATGGTGCAGTTCTGCCTCATCAGTCATGGTGGAGGGACAGTCCAGCACTGATGACTGTGGAAATGTTTCTGGAAACAAAATGCTTGAGTGCATGGGCGTGGAGAGAACACTGAAAAAACACTGTGGAATGTATTCTGTCTTTCATATGTTTCTGGTAAAGCAAGCTGTATTTATTAGGAGTTTGCTGCTACAGTAAAAAGCATTCACAAGATTTATGGTTGAAATAATAGCTGTAGATGTTCAGTCCCATCTTATTTATTGAAGATTTTGTTGAACTCATGGCATCCTTTGATTAATTGCTGTCTGAGACATATTTTGTAACAAGGACTGTCAGAGTTTGTGTCACTGTATTTCATAAAGTCATGCTAGGCTGTAGGGAGAGCAAATGCATTACCGTAACAACAGGTGTGTGGGCAGGTGGTAAGAGTAACAATTAATTGACTGCCAGCCAGATTTTTTTTAGAGAGCTGGCACTTTCCCCTCCTCAAGGAATGATGGGTTTCATGTTTTACTTAATGCAGAATAGCCAGTGTCTTCTTACTGCAGGAATGAGCTTCTGGAGCACACACAGTAGCATAGTGCTACAGAACTTCTCAACCAATTAAATGAATGAAGTACTATATTGAATTCCACAGTATTTTCCTTTATAACAATGTGTACAAATCACAGTAGTAGAATAAGCTTGCAAAAATCTCTGTAGTATTTGAGGAAGTGCTTTTAGAAAACTGAAGATCCTAAGGTTTATGTGAACCCCATGGAACAGTATTGGAGGATTATGTTTAATTTTCTTCAATTATAGACAGTTCAATCTATTGATAAGATTTTCTTTTAAAGGCTATATCCGCCTTTATAATTCTTGAAATGTAATTTAACCTAGAACCTAAAGATGTAGCTAGGTCCCTCCTTTTGGCAAAGTAATGGTCTCAATTTCATTGTTACTGCTTTTGCACAACTGCCACTGATTTGGTATTTAGCAGAGAATAGAAGATAGATCAGTGATGTCATTTTGTGATTTTGCTCCTAAATAAGTGTGTAATGCATTCTACAGGAATATATTTGCTGTATGGCTATTTAATTCCACAGCTCATTAGTACATGAACAAAGGAGTTATTTATTTTGTAGAATTCAAGTTTGGTGGCTTTTTATTTTTTGATTGTACCCTGACTTTTTTACTTTTATGACATTACCTGAAATGAAAATGACCCTTAGTAATTTGTATCTTAACTTACTTGAATTGTTTGTTTCCTTCTGTATCTCTAATGGTGTTTGCCTTTAGGGTCTTGTGATCTGAAAATGCAAATACCAGTCAGTTATCACTTCACTCTTATCTTTCAAAGCTTAAAATATATTGTTGACTAATTCCCTGTTATTTGAGACAGTTAATGTCTTCTGTCATTGTGATATGAAAGAAACATAATGAAAGAAATTAAGCCCCAAGCTTGAGAAAGCAAGGGTTGAAATACTATCGTGTATTTCAGACTTCTTATTGAATGAATTGCAGTGTGCTGTGCTAAATGCCTCAAACACCACATCAGTGCATGTCTATCTTCATGTGTTCTGTACTGTCAAGGGCTTGGTCACAGCTGAGATGATTGTATTTATTTACACGTATTAAATAACACCAGAACTAAACTAAGGCTGCACTGATTTGAGTATACGCTTAAAGACTGCGTACAGTGTACAGAATGCAAGATTTGATGCTGGAAATTAGATATTTTCTTTATTCTCGCATGTAATGCCCAATTGAACACAGGAAAAACAAACCAAACCAAACTCCAGTAACATAGGGAATATGCCTTTCTCTTTTGCTTTTCCTCCCTTCCTTAAGCTAGGTAAATGTGGGCTTATAGGTGGTGGCATGCCCTGCTCATTGCATGAAATAAGTGAGAAACCTTTGCTGTGTGAGCGTAAGAAAGACCTGGCAGCGTGTTTTTTTTTTTTTTTTGTTTTGTTTTGTTTTGTTTTGTTTTTTTTTGTTTTTGTTTTTGTTTTTTTGTTTTGTTTTGTTTTTTCTGGTTAGAGATATACAAATCTATGTAAGTAGGCAGAAATCCAAATGCAAGGTCTTGTACCTGATTGAGGCAACATCCACTACTAATGGAAGCTGGCGGATAAAGGGATTGAGTGCAGCCCTTGCCAAAAAGGACCTGGGAGTACTGGTGGATAGGAAGTTGGATATGAGCTAGCAATGTGCCCGTGCAGCCCAACAGTATCCTGGGCTGCATCCAAAGTAGCATGGCCAACAGGTCAAGGGAGGTGATCTTGCCCCTCTGCTCTGTGCTGGTGGGGCCTCACCTGGAGTACTGTGTCTAGATGTGGAGTCCTCAGTATAGGAGACATGGACCTGTTGGAGTGTGTCCAGAGGAGGACCACAAAGATGATCCAAGGGCTGGAACCCCTCTTCTACAAGGACAGGCTGAGAGAGCTAAGGCTTTTCAGTTGGAGAAGAGAAGGCTCCAGGAAGACCTGAGGTCGGTCTTTCAGTATGTAAAGGGAAGCTGCAAGAAAGAAGGGTACAGACTCTTTAGCAGGGTCTGTTGCTGTAGAACAAAGGGAAATGCTTTCGAGGTTAAAGTGGGAGATTTAGGTTAGATATAAGGAAAATGTCTTTTACACTGAGGCTGGTGAGGCACTGGAATAGGTTGCACAGTGATGTGGTGGATGCTCCATCCCTGGAGACTTTCAAGGCCAGACTGGATGAGGCCCTGGGCAGCCTGATCTAGTTGTGGTGTCCCTGCTCATTGGGAGGTTGGAAGTTGGACTAGATGGCCTTTAAAGGTCCCATCCAACTCCAAGGATTGTATGATTCTGTGTTCCATGATATTTAAATCTTTATCTTTAAACAAAAGGACTTTCATGGAAAGGTATAGAGTTCCAGTAGGAAAACTCATAGTGGTAATGTTAGGGTAGTATGGAACTTGTTACTATCATGCTGGTCTAAACTATCACGCTGATCTAAAATAGCTTTTCTAGATAACTTTTTCCAGTCCTTTGTTAATAATAAAATGTATTTTCAAGAGACAGAAAATACAAGTTATTTTAACCACGAATTTAGATCTGCATAAGCTTTTCTGGTTTGCAGAAGATTACATTTAGAATAGCTTTTGTGTGCTTGTTCATTATCAGTGTGCTGTTCGTGAGTGAATATTCATGGATCGTTTCTTTTCAAATATTTACTGGGTTGTCTGTTTTCATATGTTAAGTCTTTGTATGAAATACGCAAGATAATTTTGAGAAAACATTTTAATTAGAGTGTTACAGGCTATAAATATTTCAGTATTTAATAAAATAGTACTGCAAGATGTAAGTGATTAAGTGGAAAATATTCTAAATATTTTAAATGGCATAACATGAAATTATATATGTTTCATTCTTCCAGATGGGACAAAATCTTGTTATATTGCAATTTTTTTTTTTCTTAATGACTGAAACATTTTAAAAATTCTTTACTGTGCTGCTATACAACATGGTCCTTTGAAAGCTTAGTATAAGGGTTAAGCTTTTGGAAAAGGAAGTGACTTGTTTTACACTTTTATCTTCAGCTTATATAGTTTCATGATGTACAAAATGATGCAATACTTTTTATTATCTTGAAAGATCATAAAGAAATTCATATGTAATAAAGAAGCTGATAATGAGAAACATCAGGATCAAGTAGTATGACTTGGTAGAGTTTTGAATATAATTGAAGTCTCATTGTACCTCACCTTACCAAAAAGGTGAGGAATGATTTTAAAAAACAAAACAAAAAAAGTTTTAAATCCTGAATACTTTCTATTAATGTGTTTTAATGAAAATGGCAAATTAAAAGAAAAAATATGGCTAATACAAAGCAGTTATAAATGTATGTTTTCCTTCAGTACCGTCAGAAGGTTTGCATTTCAAGAATTATACTATTTTTGCAGTTTATTTACATCTGCACTCAATTTCTGGTGCTTTTCTTTCTGAACCACAAAGCTCAGTATGCATTACTGTGCTGTGAGAATTTCTTCAAAATGGAGTATTTGCATTTTGGCAATCTGGGAGGAGAGTCACACATTTGCAATAAGTACAAAGCTGTTCAGTATTCTTTTTCATCGCTGAAAACATGGCAGACTGCATAAATAGTTTTGATAGTTTTTTTCATACAAGTCTTATGTGGAACCAAGCTGCAGACCCTGCTTTGAAGCAAAGATGATGATGAGAGAGAGCAGATTTCCAGTTAAAAATCAGAAGATGAAGTAAATGACTACAGATATAAAGGTTGATGATAGGAATGTTGATTATGCAAAGTAAGAAAACAATTTGACTAGGATTCTTATCATTCCACATTTTCTCAAGAATTTTTTTATTTTTTTTTCTTTTTTCCTGCTGAAATAGATCTGTCAACATCAATTAGTTTTTATTCTCTTTGTTGAGTTTTTCTGCTTTTTTAATATTTAATAAATTTAGTGGGACATTGACTTGCAGTAAAAACAAGCAAAAAAAATATAAAAAATAAAATCATGAAATGAAAAACTCAAACCAAACTGTTACATTCCCTGGTGAGCATTCTAAGGTAACATGAGAATATTTCCCCATGAAGTAGAAATATGTATGTTGCAAATACATTTTGATAATACAGCTGCACAGCTGATGTTCAGATGTTATTTGATACCTTTATTCTGATCTTGTATGCAAGATGACAGAAAAACTAAAGAATATACTTTTTTTTTTTTTTTTTTTTTAACACCACGTGGCATTTCTCAAATGGTATTTTGACATTACCTTCTATAAATATAAGTAGTAGTTAATTTAGGAATGGCTTTACTACCAGGAATTGTAAAATAAATAATTCACTAGCTGTGAACTAAGAAAACCAAGAAAAATATAAACTAATTTCTAGTTCTAAGATCAAAACAAGTTTTTGCTTAGCTCAAAGGTAATTTATAAAGTTAATATCTAGTAAATACTGTAGAGGTATTAGGTTTAAAGTTAGTGGCAGTATAGAAGGAAATGAAGTGTTTAGTTCTTATTTGTTCCTTAATAGATATTGACAGCAGAATAGTTGAAGAAAAAAGAATAGACATCTCTGTCCTTCATTGCGTTTTTATCTGGGGGAGGAAGTAGAAGTAGATTTCTGATTACAAAGAACAGTTGCTAAATCCCAGCAATTCATCTCAGGGCAGCTCAGAATTCTATGAGGTAAACAGTATTATGCAGAGACATATAAGACCATCGTAGCAACATTACATCATAAGACAGATGGCAGCACTTACCTGCACCTGACATGGGCAGATGAGCAATATTTCTTCTGAAATTTTGTGTTCCTTTAGATAAGGATTTCTGGAAGTTTGGTTGTGAGTAACTTTTGATGTTATTGTGAAATAGAAACATTAGTACTACCAGTGAGCTCATCAGAATTGTGTGCTTACATCAGCTGAATACAATTTATTTTATTAATCTTCAGGATCCCTGGCTGATAGCAATTTTTAATAACTTTTAACTGCCAAACACATTGTGGTACTCACACAAATCATTACAGTGCTACTGTCTTATGCATACCTTGGATACCTTGAATATTGTACTGACATAAGTCTATATTGAATTGATAATTCTTTTAACATTAAAACAACTCCATTAAGATGAATGGTGTCCAGCAGAAGGAGGAGGAATGTTGAATTTGTCCAAAAGACTTTGCCATGATGTTAGGATAGGTAAGTGAGCAAATAACATATGAAGGGGAGTACAGAATTGAAGTGATAATGAGTCATAAACTTACAATAGAACAGATGCCCTGCAATCAATATAAGATGAGATGGGTATTTAATTTTTTTAAACTTTTTTAAAGGCTTCAGCTAAAAATAACATCTGTAAAATGTATTTTGTGATGTATAGCAGCAGCTGTTATTACATAGTTTCAGTTTTACTGTTTTGGCAAAGTATTTTGCACAAGTTAGAGTGAGACAGCTGGAATGTGCTTTGCTCCAAAAGTGGTCCCATTAACTTCACTTGAATTCAAGGTATGTTGCCCGTGAGTTCGAAGAGAGTACCTGTTTCTGTATGAGCATTAGAAACTGAGTTAAGTATTATAAGTCAGCTAGAACTGGAGAGACTGAGATTCTGCAGGCCTTTCATGGCTATTGCTTTTCCACAGAGCAAGTAGAGTGAATGTTAACTGTAAGTGAACCACATCCAGCATATCTTAAGTTTAGGAAAAATAAAAGTACTCATTTTTTCCTTTTTAACAATAGTTTGTCACTTCATACTATTCTAATGAAAATTTAGAAGTGGTTAGAAACTTAAGTCCTTTGCTTCTGGGAATAGAATATGTCAAAATGCCAGCTAAGGGCTTTATCTGCCACCCTAGCAATGTTGAACATAGTTCTTTTTAAGTCATTATCCAGATAACTGGTAGCTGTAAAAAGTCAGTTACAGTCAGAGCAGAGTCAGGACCTTGAACTTGAGGAGAGGAAACTTGCAGCTGTTTATGGAATTATAGGATGAGATCCCCTGGGAAAGTTTCCTCAGGGACACAGGAACAAAAAATGCTGGCAGTTCATTAAGGATACCATTCTGAGAGCATGAGAGCTCTCTATCTGCCAGCAGAGAAGGCAGGAAACTAATGTGTGTCTGAGAAGTGACCTACTGATAAAACTGGGGGAAATGAAGGAAAAGTTACAGGCAGTGGAAGGAGAGACACGTTGTCTGGGAGGAATACATGTATGCTAATCTGGACCTGCAGATGGATCAGGGAAGCCAAGGCACAGGTGAAATTCAGTTCAGTAAAGGATGTGGAAAAATAACAACAGATTAAATAGGTACTTTGGTCAGAAGAGAAAGACAAAGAAGAGTGTACCCTTTCAAAAGAAAATGGAGAGATGGCTTCAACAGATACAGAGAAAGCTGAGGTTCTCAAACAGTTCTTTGTGTTGGTCTTCACTGGCAGTCAGACTTCCCATGCCTCTTGGGCTTTTGAACTTTCAGGTATGGGTTAGGAGAGCAAAATCCCTCTTGCTATAAGAACAGGGCAAGTATGCTACCTCCTCTTGAGGCTGGATATGCGCAAGTCTGAGGGACTGGACAAGATAAATCCCAGGGTCCTGAAGGAACTTGCTGATGTAGTTGTCAAGCTACTCTCCATCACATTTGAAAATTTTGGGCTGTCAGGTGAAGTCCAAAGTGAGTGGAAAAAGGGAAACGTTACTCCCATTTTTAAGAAGGGGAGAAAGGAAGACTCAGGAAACTACAGGTCAACAAAGCTTATGTCTGTGATTCTACGGATGTCTGAGAGATCCTTCCTTGAGCAGGCTCCAACTGCAGTATTAGTAACAGGAGTTTTAGACTAAAGTGAGGAAACTTGCTGTAACAAACATAGTATTATGTGAGCATAATATTAGCTAAGAGTCCTTAGGAAATTAAGAAATGAAGTGACTGAGCATGATTTTTCACAAAGAAGGGGTTTAGTTTCAAAGAAATAAAATGTGTTAGCTGCAATGCAGTGTTTTGTTATGATATTCTGCAATAGAATAGGGTTCCTGTTGAAAACTTACAGAACATATGCAGGAAAACCATTGTATATAATCTGGGAAAAAAGGGGTAAATGGTAACATGATGGTTAAGTACACAGCTGTTCAGTCAGCTTTATATTTGACTTTCTAAAGAATGCTCTTAGGATGTGACTGAAAGGCATGCAGAACTACAGTATTCATAAATGCAAAGTAATGCACTTAAGGACAAGATAAAACAGCTGCATCAACATATATGCAATGTTGGGCTCTAATTTAGTTCTCAGCATTTAGGAAAGAGATTCTCAGCACTTAGGAAAGAAAGCATGGAATTACATTTAAGTCCCAGAATAGGCCCAAAGTTGGGAAGACTGGAGGTGTGGCAGAGGAGAGCCTTAAAGAACAATGAAACAAACTGACTCTACAAATTAGAAGAAAAATTACAGAAGAGGTGCAATGTGATGGAGGTTTATTAAAATCATGGGAGTATAGAAGAGGTGAATAGAGAATGATTGCTCTCTTTTTCTGACAATCCAGTTCTAAGAAGAGCTCAATGACATTATTCAGGCAACAGTTCTAACACAGAAAAAAATACCCTTCTTTCCACTTTGAAGGAAGAAGTTAGGAATTTAAACTTACTGTTTCCAGGGTTGAGGATCAAAAGAATGAGGAAAAAAATTGTGGACGTTCAGTGTCTGCTGGTGATAAAAACAGTGGCTTTCAGATGCATTGCCTGGAAGAATCTCTTTCTTGGTATTACTGTGAATCCTTCTTATGCTCTTTCCTGAAACTCCTATGAATTAAAAACCTATGAAAAGCCATTGTTGAATGTCATATAACAGGGTCTCTGCACCCTTGCTCTGACATAGGTGGCTTCTCTATTCATGTATTTTAAGTCTGTTGGAAAAATTTTGGGCTTCCTGAAGATGAAAATGCAATAATGAGCAATTTTGTATTTAATCAGGAGAGCATTCAGAGTTGCAGCTGATGGAAAGATGTTGCTCAGTTCCAGTGGTTAAAGGAAAGTAAGGTCTCATGCTTCAGCACTAGGTCTGGGCATCAGCAGAATAAAAGCTTGCAAAACCATTGAGTACACTGTCATCTAAATAACAGTTCAGTGCCTAATGTCAGTTGTGGCTTTATCACTTTATGCTAAATAAAATCTTCCTCTAATCCTCCAGTGTTAACCCTGTCTCAGTAGATACTGAAAGAAAGGTCTTCCAAAGCTATTTTTCACTTGTCCTCAAGGATAATTGTGTGCCCCGGTGGCGCAGCGGTAGAATTCCCGTCTGCAACACCAGGGGGCCCGGGTTCAAATCCCCCCTGTGGAGCAGGGGGTAGAAGTGCCGCTCTGCTACACAGAGGGCTCGAATCCCGGGAGTTGGACTCGATGATCTCTAAGGTCCCTTCCAACTCGCACAATACTATGATACTATGATATGATGATATGATAATTCAGAATACATGAATGATAACCAATTTGCCTTCAAGGGTTGAGTTCATTTTCTTTAGATTTCTGTTATTTTTTCTTGTCTGTAGGTGGCTTTCTTGACTGGCTATAATGCTTAAGCCCCTAGTACTCTCCCCAAACACTGTGTAACTCTTGAACACTAGAGCAATCAAATAGTTTTCACACAGAGCTATAGTATGTGGCGGGTAGGCAGGTGTAAGGCATGCCTATATACATATTTTTCTTCCATACTGGTGCATTTTCAGTGCAAGTATTTCAGCCATATTTAACCCTAATGTAATGGGATTCAAATTCTGCAGGCCTCTGTGCTGCTTCTCTAATGCAACTGGAGACTCTTGAAACAGCTTTCATTAACAGGGCTCTGAGAGACTTGGGATATTTTATCTTGGATTATGACAATTGTTCTTATTCTTTTTCTTAATTACCTTAATTCTGTTTTTGTCTTCTGTCAAATGGCTTGCTGGTGAACTTCAACATAAGAAACTCTTAAAACATCCAGTTCTTCCCATTTGCCATAAAGCAATTTCAGTGTCATGCTCTGATGTCATTCTACCCATCTGTACTTAGGAGAAATAGCTTTTCTGTACCCTTCCTTGCAGCTCATTTTGAACACCTATAACAATCTTATGCGTTCATCTGATGACTGTATTATTTGAGTAGGGAACTGCATGGACTAATAAAAAATAACTTTTAAATTGCATTCTCAGCTAAACCGCTAGAAAACTGTAGATACATCAGGTATATCAAGACCATTTCTATAGCCTGTTTTTTCACAGAGCAAATGAAAATGCATTTTTGGGTTCTAAAATTTATTACGTCTGTTAACACAAGGAGTTTTAAGTTTAACCATTTTATTACTTTTTATAGACAATTTTCTTTCTGTATGCACTTCACAGATGTTTAAATATTCTTTATTGCTTTTTTATGTATTTTTTTAAAGTTTATATTAACTGGGCTTGATTCAGGTAAATTAAAAATTTTTACACAGTTTAATATTCTGCTGATCCTCATGGTTTACTGTTGTAACATTTACAAAGCCTGTTTTCCTGACCTTATACACTAACTCAGGCTTTTGTCTAGAGGCCTATAGAATAAATGTTAAGCACAGGTTTATGCTAATATGCACATTAGTTTGCAAGCTAAATGTTAAGGCAATTCTTCAAAAGGAAAAAGTAGAATCAAAGGAAGCATCATCGCAGTAGAAAAACTGAACAAACATATACAGTGTAATACATAAATATTATTCTGTCTAATTGTACTGAAGGAGTGTAGCCCCTAATATACAGTCTTTACTATTCTCTGACTTCAGCTGAAATGATACTTTGTGGTACTTTTTTTTTTTAATTTTTATTTTTTAGACTTTTGATAATTATAATGGCCATTTCTCTTGATCCTTTAGTAACTGGAGAGTATTTACTAATGAGTGGAAAGCATTGGAAAAGTTCTTTGAGTAATTAGTCATATCTACTACTGGAAAAGAAAATAGTAGGATGCAAACAGACTCTGCCCTTCATGCTTATTTTATATTCCTTAGATGCAGATATCTTATTAAGGCTGATTGATCAGAAATTTCAGATGCATGTTGTTTATTCATATCAGAATTGTTTGCATGAATGGAATTTGAGGAACATCTTCAAGGTAAGCCTGGAGATCACCTGGTGGTCTCTGGCCCCTGGGGAAGATCTGCCATTTTAAGCAATGTGGAAAGTATCTGCCCAAGGCTGTGTCCCAAAGCGTGCTGTGTTTGAGGTTGGCTGTTGCGGGACAGTCTGTCTTGCAGGGTGTAGAGAGCAGGGAAGTGGGGGAATATATCCATGATCAAGGAAGTGTCACATTGTTCTGTGATTTGTATCCTGATATGCCTGGTACGCAGGGACAACACTTAAATGGATGGCTGGACTTAGCTGGGTGCGTGTTTTAGCTTTTCTTTATTTAGTAATGAGGAAAATAAACCCAGCAGTATTACATATTACACATATGTGCCTTGGCAAAGGTTTGGCCTTAAACCTACTGAATGATTCATACAGGAGATACTTTCTGTTGCTTGCAGTGAGAGTGAGGCTGAATGTCTACAGCAGGTAAAAAGGTAGGATTAAATACAGATTGTGCACATCATTCTTCCTCGCCCTCAAGCTATTCTTGTTTGTGTGGTCATAGCCTATAAATAAGTAATGGAATACTGTCTTAAGATAGTATTTAATAGAATATGATTACATTACAAGCTAAGAGCTTAAAAAAAAAAGTTACTAAAATATATGACTGGAAGCACAAAGGAGGTGTTAGATTCTGCATTTTAAAACAAGTCAACCCATTTTTACTGTTAGAAATCTCCAGATGAAGTGAAATGTCATTATGTTTAGTAAATTATGAGTTAAATCTATCTCCAGAATTCTAATATCTTCTATGGAAAACATACGAAAACTCTTAAGTATTCCTTATAAGCTAAAAATATAAATTCAATTTTTTCTTGTTATCCCACGTATGCTTAGCAGCGATGATGATACACTTAATGTATTGCTAAACAAACAAAAAAGTTACACAGAAATCATTAATATCACTGCTTAGGCAGTTGAATTAAACAAAAGTCTTAAGCATTTACTTTTTAAAATTGTGTTTAGCTGATAATTATTAGCAGCTGAAAATTGGTTCTGCATTGCATTGTTATAGGCTGTTGTTTGCTGCCTATTGAGTTATCTGTTACAATAAAATTCTAAAGTGTACTCAAGCAAATGAACAGTTCAAGAAAAGTATTTGATCTGTAAATATATATATACAGATTTTAATTTTCTAGATCTTGGAGGTAGTGAGCTTATTATATCTGTAATGTAGGAGCTGAACACGATTTGAATGTGCTCTATGTATGAAGATTGTACCAAGAGAAGAAGATGAAAACATTTTGTCTCTGCAGAAGTGAGCATCTGCCCTTTCATGCAAGCAAATGTGATTTGTCACACTATATATGAAGCAGGTCATATGCTGCCAAATCAAGTCTTGCTACTCTGTAGTAATCAATGACCAAAATTAAAATAGTTAATAAGAAGTTGAATTGCAGTAATTAGTTGTCAGCATCTCAAAGACTTTAAATTCACACAGCATTTATTTGTTGAATGCTCTATCACTGGATATCTTACTATTTCACCCAAGTGTATTGTTTGACTTCTTTAATTTCATTCTGTGATACTTCCATACACCTGGTCTTTATCTGAAGATGTTTTGACTTGTTGCACACAGTCTGTGGAAGCTCTTGCAGAAGAATGAAGCAGGCTTAAGGAAGGGGTATTCATCCAGGATCCGCTTCCATTTTGATAGAGCTTGATGAAAGCAGGGAGGGGAGCGCTTCTGTGTCAATGCTATGTAGCAGTAAGCTGATGGAAATAATATGGGATCAGAAATAAAAAATGCATAGTTGCCCATGACATCAGATTCATATTCTTCTGTATGACAAAGTAGGCATTACAATTCTAAAGTAAGAATGGAATTACTTATTTATTTCTCCTCTGCTAAAATGAAATTTAGTTTTTGGTATGTTTCCATTTTTCAATTACACTAATAAAATTTCAGCAATAACTTTTTTACTGGCTAAATTTTCAATTATTAATGACTGCGTGACTTAGGATTATTCAATTTTGGGTGTTATTTTTAGAATCTGTTGTCAATCCAACAATTAATACAAACTTTATCACAAAGAGACTTGATTGTGTCTAATTTTAAAACCGTGTAATTAGGGAACTTTTTAGTGAGGTCATGCTTCCTTTCTTCAAGCTCTGTTTATACAATATCTTGCTTTAAGGTTCTGTTTTCTTCCTCCTGGAACATACGACCTCTCTTTTCTGCAGTTTGTACGTAGTTTTAGAATTTTTCCCATCTGCTCCTCTTACACAGCTTCCTTATTCCAGTCTTACTGGGGATTTTAGGGGACTTCATGCATTAGTCTCATTAGACTGTGCTGGCTGGTGATGTTTCCCTTTCCTTGAAGCTTTCAGCTGGATGGTTTTGGTTTTATTTTTCTCCTCAGCATTCTGTTCCTTCAGCAGCTTCAGAGGTTGTGCTCCTTCTTCCGTAGTGCTAGGAGAGGGGCAGGCAGTGAGTCAATCCTATTCCACTAAAGTAGGAAGTGGGTGTCTGATTTCTAGAGAGTACTTTTGTACAAATTCTGTCATTAGCTTTTTTCCTTATGTTTCTGACTCCCCCATGCAAATACTGGTTGCAGTATACATTGGTGTTTGTGAGCAAAAATTAATGGAGGGCAAATTACAGTCCTGCACTAGCTTAAGCTGGTTCTGCCTCCATATCTTCCATTATTCTCATAATGTAAGATTGTGACAGCTTTATATTACGTAATCCATTTGAATCCACCTGGGACAAATGAAAAATGACTTTTCTTGCAGAGAGAGTTTGTTGGCAACTTGAAACTTCGTGTTTATATAGGGCTTTTAAACATTGCTTTTTATGTCTTAATATCAATTAAGGAGGAGGAAGTTCTGAGTTTTAGAGATTTTAATAGAAATCAATGATATATATAAACTGACTTTAGATGAAGTGTTTAGGACTTTTGAATTCAGCATCTCTAGAACTTGTTCTTCCTCATCTGTCTGGTATGATTATACATACTGTAATCATGTAATAATCCTACATGAGAACCACTTGTTTTCTTGACTTTTGTGGGAAATTTGAGCATTTTGTGCCACAAGACTTCATCAAATTGGTAATTTAAATGTATTAAAAAACAAAATGCTATTTCAAAATGGACTTAGCATGCCAGGTGGCATTGCAATTCCATTTTTTTGAAAACTTAACCTTAAACTAGTCTTTTTCTTTTGGAAAGTGTCCAGTGTTCCCAGCTGTTCAGGATTTCTTAATCTGAAACTAAGTGAACTTGCAGCTTAACTTTTCCCAAACTGCTTCAGCTAGCGAAAGTGATTTATTAAAATCTTGTTGATTCTGATAGTGGAAATAATTTGCTTTTAAATATATGCATTTATATTCTATAGAGGAGTTACACAAATGTAAGTTGTGTTACTGTTGTGTTGAGTTGTTGCTTCTCAGATAAAAATCAGGGTGTGGTTTTTTTTTTCCTCAAAAACAGTGTAATTTTCTTTCCTCTGGAGGATTTAGGGAAAATACCTCACAAAGATGGAAGTCCCCATATTTTTCATGTTATTGAAAGAAGTCATTTCTTCAGCAATAGGTAACAGAGTGTTTCTGAATCTGCGGAGTTCCATGTGGATTTACGAGAGAAAATGTAGAAAATCATAATTTGTATGATGAGGAAAATTTTCATGTGAAACATGGTTAAAAAAAAAAAAAAAAAAAAAAGGCATTCTTTATGATAATGGTTTCAGAAACATTGAAAAAAAACACTCAGTGCTTATTACATGCAGGTTATTTGTTACATATACTCTAAGTGGATTTTTTAAGTGTGGTGAAACAAACTGAATTTTGGGGAGAGAGATTAAAGAACTGAAATACATCCAGCTTCTTGTCATCATTATGTGTTTTGGGTACTGCAGAGGGAACTGCAACAGACCTATGTTATAGTTAATGAAATGGAATATAGTGATGAGTCATGCTTTAAAAAAATAAATATGTGTGACTGTCTAGTTCCTTTTATTTTAAAAGCAGTAGCTCTAGGTGAGGAAAACAAATTTATCAGAATGTTCAAGCTGAGGGTGGCAAGGGAAGAAAGTTTTGGAGATGCTCTTCAGGTGAGTGTCCAGTAGCAGCAGCATGTTACCTGGCTCTGTGCCTGTCTTCTTGGCCACCTGCAGCTTGTTGAGCCTTGTATTTCAAATTGCAGAGAAATCCTGCTGTGATGTAATTCACATTTTTCCTACTCTGGGTATTGTGCATATTGATGTACACTTTCTTTCATTGCTTCTTTGATCACATGAGGAGATTAACTGCTACGTGTTTTTTGCATTTGATCTGAAGTTGGTTGTCCAGTCAAATTTGGGGATATTGAGTCTTGCTGGCTGAACAGTGTCTTAGGTTGTTTCCTAACAGTTATGGTTGCTTCGTGTTTATTTTGCTTGAAAAGCTATGTTTGCAAATAATCAATAATGAACACATCTTGAGCTCTGGAAAATGAGTAATATATTTCACTAATAGTAGTGGCAGATAAAGGAGTTATGTGTGAATAGGATATTAACCTAAAGTAGATCCTAGCTGTTTTCATGAGTGGTGACTACATTGCTGAAACTTCTGAGGAAATCATTCATGCATAAATTTAAGTGTATGTCTGGGAGAGTAGTTGGTTTGTCAATACTTCTGTGTCTGTCCTCTGTTGTTAAGGGTAGTGCAGGACATATGCCTATGATGGGGAGGTGTTTTGCAGTGGAAAAATTCAGTTTTCTTGTTATCTCTCTGCTTGATAGATACGTTAGGTGATTCATAATAAATTATATGACAAGCATAGCTATAGGCTCAGCTTCAAAAAAAAATTAGAACTCATTAATCAATTTTCATTTTTTACATAAAAGCATTATTGTTTTGAGGCATCTAAAGGCCATGAATACTCAAGAGTCAACATATATTATTAAAACTGTTGAGTATCACAGTCATTCATTTGTTTCACTTTAAATGCTGACAAAAAAAAAATTCTGCTGGAATAACTGAATCAGAATTTCATGTGCCTGTTTTCAACAACAGAACACCCTAATAATAAAGTGCAAGGCTATGTAATAGAAACGAATGAAGTGTAAAATAAAATAATAGAAAAACATGACAAGCTAAATGCTTTCTGCAATGCAGTGTTCTTGAAGTGAGTCCATTACAAAAAAGAAAAAAGTTACTTCCACGTTTGCTAATTTCAAACGAGGTATTTCTGACTTGTCATTTTCTTGTTGAAGAATATTCTGTTGTTGTTGTTGTTTTTCTGATTTAGAATATCTCTGTCCACAAGATTTAATAGCCACAGTAGCTGACATGGAATAGTTCTTAACCAAATAGTAGATCAGATCTAAGTATTTTATGTTTCATCTATATACTAGTTGTATAATTTGCAGTGTGTTTACGTAGTTCCAATGTAGAGGAGTAAAGTCCCAATGAAATTGCAGCTTGCCTGCCTATTTTAAATACTCCAGAAGCACAGCACTGTGCCATATTCATTGAAAAGCCTAAGACTGTAGAGGTGAGACCACAAAAACACAGCAGGCTAAGAAATAATGAAGGAACAGCCATGTAAGTTGGAAAATAATTACAACCTTAGTTTTATTTAAATGGTTTTGGGGTCACTAATCTTTCTTTATTCCCAGTTAAATTCTGCTCAGCCTGTACAATTAGGCAGCAATTAGGGAAATGAGATGGTTTTACCAAACGAACAAAGCGTGTGCTTTGAAGCCTTTCCCACCTAGGTCGCACTGCCCCTCCCAGGGAGGGCAGTGAGACCACCATGTCTGACCAAAAACATTATATTCCCAAACTTTTGCAGTCCCGGAGTGCACCTGATACTCTTGGGGACATTTATTTTCTTGGAAGTACAGCACATCTCCCTGTTACAGATAGATTAGAAAAGTGCCAAAGCCATAGACTTGCCTTCTGAAGGATGCAGGGATGATAGGGAGATTTTAGAGGTTTCCCATACCTAGCTCTTAAGATGCTCTAAGAATGGACTATGGTTCAGATCAGTTCTGATAAAAAGTAGTTTTCTTTGCCATCCACACCAATTTTCTCATCCTTGTACCCTGTCACTTTCCCTTTTCCTGTAGTGACAGGCTGTTGAATCTTCAGCACTGTGCCTAAGCCTGAGGTGGTGGGGATTCCTTTCTGATAGCCACAGGTGTTTGTCTTATGAGCCTGAGATTCGATTACCCATGTCATTGGCTTAGCTTGCATAGCTGCAAATGCTATTAAAGGTAATAAAATTTATCCAACCCTGGCATTGCTGTGCTGTGGGCAAAGGATATTGTTCTCAGCAATCCCCATTTACTTCTGCCAATTTAACTCTGTTGAAGCTAGGCTAATGGCTTCCTATGACATTTTTGAAAGGACAGCCATTAGATCAAATGAACAGATATCCACCTAGCAAAATGTAACTTTCAAATATTTATGAAGAAATGAAATTACCAAGTTTGTCATCAGTGACATTGGTAAACAAGGCTGTTCGGGGCTCAGACGCAGAATCAGATTTTTTCATGTTTCTTTTTCCAGGCTAAGAACTCTCTGCCATGGGCTGGAATGTGGACTGTCCTGATGTTGTGATTGGATAGGAAGAGTTTGTAAGGCTTTAAGTAGGTAGAAAACACTTAAATGAAATTACAAACAGCTAGACAAGATAGGCAAGAAAATTAGGCATTACACTGCTTTAATTATGAGAAGTGCTATGGAAAAAGAGGGCTTTGAAGTCTGTTTTACAGACCATTCCAATCGGTGCTGGATTGAAAGTGGTGGTTCTGCAGGGGCAAGGTACAGTGTTGTAGCCATAACACTGTCATCTTATGGGCCGGCATTGTTACGTGTTGCCTGGTTTTGCTTACTCTGTTTAAATAAGAATTCTTTCCAGAAATTTTGTTCAAAGGGACGAAGTGTTCAAGATGTTGTGTTTCAGGGGACCAAATCAAGCCATTACATTTTAAGGGATGCTTCTCCTGTCCTCCATAACCAAACAAAGTAAGCATGATTTGTTAAAGCACAATGCTTGTGTGATGCAGAATGTTCATACGGTTTATTCTGTACTCTCTGCAGAACCTAACATACTGTGTGTGCTTTTCAAATACTAAATAATTCTTGTATATTATAGAATAGTGTTTTAGATCAACAAAGATTTGCTGTTGTATATTAGTACAGCTAAATGAAATATTTGAGAATAAACAAGCAGCATAAATGGCAGTCTCTCTGAACTTAAAAATCCAATTTGAACTATATTAAGCAGCCAGGATTATGGTTTGACTTGGGATCTCATCCTGCAAACATTTATTCGTTAGACTTCAACAATAACAAAAAACCTTCCAGTCATTACTTAATCCTTAACTAACATTGGCAATCCTACTAGGATCAGCTTGTATTCATAGCAACCAGAGTTAATATTGCAGTGAAAGTCTTCAGAAATGACATTTTCTGTCTTAGCAGAGTAAAGGAAAAAAAAAAAACAAAACACAAACTTCTGCTGTATCTTTTTGTAATTTTGAAAATATTAAGAGTATGTGAATACTGTGCCATAAAACATGGCTATTAACACCGTAACTTCAGAGTGTATGTGATAATGTGATTAGAAGGTTATAGGGATCCCATTTTGTAAATACTTATGTGAATCATCTGTTCATGAATTCTTCTGCACTTGAGCAGAAACGGTCATTTCATTAAGCATTACTCTTGGGAATTAGAAGAATCGGCCCTTCAGTGCTGTGTAATGAGTTCCTGCTCATTACATAATGCCACTCCGATAAATTTTTTTAATCTGTTTTTCTTGATGATCTGTTTAGTTCCCAAAACAACTGAACTGGAAATCAGTCCCATTCCAAAATGTGATGCAAATGTAGTTCAATTAGAAGGTACAATAGTATTAGTCTTGGTTGTAGTATTGAGTTGAACATTGCATGCTGTTGAAAAGCAGCTGATTCGTGATCCATGGGAATTGATACCTCCCTACCAGCTGCTTTAATGTGCAGCTTTACTGGTGATAAAATATAAATCTTCTCTCTACTTGGCAAATCAGTTTTATATGTATGTTTCTAACAACTGGAGAGTTTTCCTATTGAGGATCAAATTTTCAATCCATTTCTAGTTTTCAAAACTTGGTGGTTTACATTGAACCTTCTCTACATGCAAGTGCCAAAAAAGTGTATTATCTCCTACTGTTTTCAGTAGGAGATCTGACTTTTTCAGTAACTTTGGTCAACTTTGAAGACAACGAGTGTTACGAAAGTGTGAAAGAGGGATATATACGTATCTACACACACACACACACACACACACACACACACATGATATGTGATATATAGATGTATGTATATATGTATGTGTATGAAGTATGTTTAATTTGTGTTGTTCTGTGTTTTTTCATCCTTTATTCTACTGTAATTCATATAACCCATAAAAAAATCAAATATACATGCATGAAAAGTGTTTAATAAAATCAAAGACATTTGGGATTTCTTAAATGTTATTCCTCATTTCTTCCAGAATCCTGGAATATGTGTACTCTGCCAAAAATGAGAAATAAGAATACTGTGTTACTCTATCAGAAATGGATGTGTTCAATAAGCTTTTTTTTTTTGTCTCCATACTTGTAATCTTTTAATGATTATTGAATCATTAGTCTAATTTATCCCAAGGGTCTTACTGTAGAAAATTGAAGATAAAATACCCATTTCCCACAGCTTTAATGGTTCAGTAAGTAGTACTTTACTTGCAAAACCTTATGCATATGCTTGTCCTAAATGTACTCTTTATGAATAGCTTCATTATCAAAATTAATGGTATCCTAATATAAAAGATTTAATGCAGAGGAAAAGTAAAAAATAAAATAAAATAAATCAGTCATTTTGTGGCTTTTTACTTAAATTAAGTATTTTTCTAGAGGGAAGTTCAATTTCCTCTTTGCTTTGTGTTTAAGGTCTGATGATTGGTTACCTGTGTTGGCACTTGAGTGCTCATCTTGAAATGAATGAGACTTTTCACATTTCAAAGTTACTTCAGGATCTTTTTGAATGTTGGCAGAAATTTCTGTGCCAAACTGCTTTCAAAGTTATTGTTCCTATTTGCATAGGAAAGGAAACAGAGCACTGAGAGTTAAGCAGTTTGTGCACATGTATGTGATGAGTCAGTAGAACAATGAACTTTATTCCAAATGATATTTTTAGAGTCTATTGTGTCAGATTTTTAACATTCTTGTATTTGATGAGCTGAAGAAATAAACATAGTTAAACTGGCAAAATATGTTATTTTATAACTAGAATGTAACTAGTATATTTGGGGAATGCTTGAGGTTGCATGTCTGAACTATATTTAAATCTGATGTGCAAATCAACCTGTTTTTTTACCATATGCTGTGGTTGCACTTTGACAGTAAACTATTGTGTAATACTGTAGATGCCTACACTATTGTCATTACATTGAAAAGTGTTGTGAAGCCAAATATTTAGTTCTAAATGTACCTCTGGAAGATATAGATTTTATATAGGTAAAAGTCTGATGCAGTTCATAATTACAAAGCCATGTTTGTAAAATTTTCCAGTGACCAGCAAAAATAAACCGGAACAAATAGATTGTATAAAGATCAGTGTTTAGAAAAGAAAATGTGTAGGGAAAAAGGAAAAATCAGAAGAAAAAAAATACCCTATAGCCCACAATTATTGTAATTAAATTTCTTTTATAGTTGTTTACACAGTGCTACAAGGGGAATAGACACAGGAAAATAAAGAAAATGCATCTTCTGAAGAGACACCTTTTCTATCAACCTTCCTTTATCACATCTGCTGCACTCTTACCTTCCTTTGCCCTACACAGTGCTCCATACTAAAAATTGGATATGATGTGATTTTGTGCCTTTCTAATAGAAATACTGGAAGTTTCTGTCTTCATATTTAAGACTTTCCCTCAAATCTAGAATGGTGCTGGGTTATAAGGAAAGGAAAAAAGACACAAGTGAAAAAAATTGACTGCACTCGCTCTCAATAACCTCCAGTCCTTCTTTTCTAGTCATTCTTGGATTTCCTTTAAGAACAAGAACTTGTGAATAAAAGGTCAGATGCTTTATCTGTTGAGATCAATAACAGACTGTCCACTTACTGCAGTGAACAGTGAATCTTGTCCAAGATTTCCACAGCTGAGAATGGCATAAATGTATAGCAACTCTTGTGGCTATGTGAGAATGGGGGAAAATCTTGATGAAAGCATCACTCTTTGTGGTGAAACATGAACAAATTATAGGAAAGCAGTCCAGAAAAGAAGATGAGGTTTCTTGGCAATTAGTTACTGTTTATCTTGGAGATGAAGAAAGCCATAGTTAATTCTGGTTGGTCAATAGAAGTGTAGAACAGCCTCAGGTCTACATATAAGGATTGTGTGTCTTATGAGTCAGCTTGCTTGTTATGCTGTTGCTGCTAACAAAATGTAGGAGTGCTTGGTAACAGGAATGTGCCACAATTTCTATACTTTATGGCTGCAGAGAAGGGGATAGTATTTCATACTGAGTCTTCATCCTGGATCTGTACTGATGTAAAGTAGTGCAAGAAGATATGTAGCAGTTCTGAGGTAGGGAAACATCTACTCTGATTTAAAGCAAAAGGATATTTCTGTATGCATAATCTTATACCAAATATTGGCATTTATTTCACTCAGTATTTATTTTTTTTTCTCTTACAGATATTGTCCTACAGCTTAATCATAGCCAATTTCCACCTTTTTGTTAGCCAGAAGTAAAGTTGATAATTGTTAATGGAAATACTAGTATCAAAATAACATGGCACTGGTACTAGTGATTTCATTTCACAGTGCTTATGGTACAGGACCATACTAAGTTATATACATCATGTATATAATGAATTTCTGAATACTGTAAAGAGAAGTATGCAGCATGGTCTCAAAAAGATTTTTATTCTGGTTTTGTTGAACCCTTTTCTTAAGAAGAATTCAGAATGAAAATATATGGTTACTATTCGCAAATGCAAAAACATAACAATTACATACCCAATTATTTAGTAAAGATTAAGCTTTTAAAAAACCTTTTGTCTTATAGTTTGTCAAAGAAGCTGTAAGATGAAATATGATCAAGAGCATTCATAATTTGAAACTGACTGAACGCTGAATACTTTGATTCATAATTGATGCTTCAGATACATTATAAGTGTGAAAACTTCAGATAACTATGGTAGTTTACACACACATAAAGAACTGCGCACTAAAAGCTCTGTTTTAAGGGACCTGATACCGTCAAAGCATCTGCATGCAAGAAATATTACTACTAAATATTGAGTTCTATTTCATCCTATTGCTGAAATTCTGAAGATAACAGTTTCTTAGAAGAGTCATTTTTTTTTTTGAAGAAAGCTTGTTGTGTTTCATAATTAAGCAATAGATGCCATCCTTTAGAAATAGATCTATGATAAAGGAGATCCTATTTTGTCACTCAGTGCACTCCCATGAACTTACTGACACTAATTGTTCCATAGGTGTTTGACAGAAAAAAAAATAAAAATTAAAAAAAAAAAAAATATATATATATATATATATATATAGTGAGATTACTGGTGTTTGTGCTGAGATTTCACATATTCCTGCCTTGAGAAAATTATGGCTGAGATGTGCATATCCTTGAATGGAAGAATGTGGGCAGTCTCTTTAGAGAGAGGTGGATTGGTGAGAACAAATGTTCCAAGGAGAACTGAATACTTGACAGAGGCAGGTAAGAGTACTTGTGTACTTGTAAAGAGTCAACTGGGAAACAATGTCTTCCAACAGAAAGGTATTGAAGAGATCTATGTTGGCTGCACATAAAAATGCAAAAGATGCATGAGAACAGCATATGTTTTGGAGAGAGAACTGTGTGTGCAACTATGGCAGTTCCAGAGAGTGAGATGCTACCCATTGCTGAAAGCTTCAAACTCAGTTCTGGGTCCTAATTTGAACTAGGCGTGGCTTGGCATTCTGCAGTGTATGTTGAAGATTTTCTAGTAACTTACATCCAAAAGATAGAAAATCTTTGAAAATTAAGCTTTTGGTTCTAGTTTAGTTTAAAACTCAGTCTTTTGCAATTTTAGTGAAAATGAAAAGCAGATTTATAATAAAGGAGCTAATTACTGTTAAAACTCTAGTGTCAGCATAATGCTTCATTCTTACAGACACGAATGAAATAGTAGTTCAGATATTTGCTCTAAGTTTCCAATGAGAAGTTGGCAAAAATTCAATAATATTCATTAAATACATAAATGGAAATATTAAAAATAAAGATTTTCCCCTGTGATTTATTGTACAATGTGCTTGAAAAGCAAAATTGAAGAAAGAAGTCATTAGCTGTTTAAAAAAAAAAAAAAAATAGTGCTACAAAAATGTTAATTAAATCATGTAGTCCTAAGTAAGCTAGTGAGCGGGAAAAAGGCTTCTCTGCTTAGAACTGGAAGCCATATTTGTTCTGACTGGCTGGGTAAAGACATGAAAAGATTATCTTTAAATAAGGCAAACAGAGCAATATAGTTAGGTACTTTCTCTTTTGGATTACACTGAATCCAAAAAGTAAAGCAAATGAGCAAGTGGCTCTTTAGAAAATGAACTTGGAAGCCTTGTCATAGTTGAGAAGTTAAAACAAACAACAGAGACAAGTGTTTTCAAGCATGTCTAAAATGTATCTTATATTATAGAGCACTTTGAAAAGAGGCTAAGTGGTGCACGAGGGACTGTCCTCCCTCTGGAGATATTGGAGAGTTTATCTGCATATGCTGGATTTGCTTTTTTTGTGTCCTGCCCCCCTCCCTGATTTGCAAGAGTCCAGTTCATGAGTTATCAATATGGGATCACATTCCCAAGTGCTTCAGATACATGAGGTTTCTGTACTCTGCTCATCCATGGCTGAGCGTGAAGCCAGAATTCTTTATTATTAGTGCTTGAATAATAGTTTATGAATTTTATTTTGTTCTATGTAATACTAGATTTTGAGGGCTGTGTTTCTTCTGTGTCTCAAATACCTTGAGCATTACCTTGTGCTATTGGTCACGTGGGCATTTAATATCTGATTAAATATAAAATTCATTTATATAGCTTACAAGCTATATACCTTCTTTAAAAGAACCTTCTCATCAGTGTAGCAAGAGTCTATGCCCCCTTCCAACCCTGAATTGCTTAATTCAGTGGAACTTCTGAGTAGCACAGATCTCTGCTTTGGGGGGAGGGGAGATGACCCGTTTTAGTTTGCAAGTTTGTATTCCAAAATAATTGTTTAATTGTTAACTTACATCAAAAGGACTCATGAGAAGGAAGGTTTCCATCTGCTTCTGGACACCTGGTTAACATTAAGAACAGTTTACCAGAGAGTTTTGCCTAGGAATATGGAACTTTGAGAATTTAGTCAAATATTTTACCATTCTTCTTTGAATAGGCCAGTTGCACGGATTAATGTTCCTCAGTAGGATTATGGTGGTTGTCCCTAAGAAGATATACAGCTTTCCTTTTAAAACACCATAAGGTTTTGTAGCACTTTTTTAATAATAAAAATTCTTCTCTGTTAAAGGTACTGCTTCACACAACTTTAACCTTCAGATCAGCAGTGTTTATTGGCAGTGCTGTGGTTTTAATAAAAAACAGTATGAGAGGATTTTGTTCTAAAGCATATTTTAAGAGTAAAATTTTATAGGGTTATTCTGCACAGGCTCTTTTCTCTGAAACTTAACATTTGTAGAAGTGATTTGTATTTTTGGAATGAGCTTATTGATCCATTCACAAGGATTTCTTATCTCCTTTTAATGTAAGGGATATGTTTGATAAATCTAATATGAAATAACTTCCAACTTCAGGAAACTATTGCAGTTATTTTTTTTTTTCCCCACAATGAATGGATGGACCTCAAAACATTGTTCTTGGTCATTTTTTTTTGCCTACAAATTAGACAAAGTTAGCTTTTAATACTTGTCTATATAACTAATACCAACCCTATCTGTTACATTTCAAAAACCAAGTCCTTGGACAAAGAAATTGACAACCATAGGTAAAGGCAACCTATTCTATGTGGTACTGATCACCTTTAAAGTGACAGATTTGGGAATTATTTTGTTTGGCAGATCAACTTTAGGATTTGGTTTTTAATTTTTCTTGAAAAATCAGAAAAATATCTGCTCCTTAAGCTACTTAAGAGTTATTTTAATTTTGGAGGCAGAAACTTCTGATTAACTGGCATGAGAGATTGCAAATGTTTCTTTCTTTTACTTCCCTGGGAATCAAAGGTATTTTCAGAAATTGTCTAGATAAAACCTAAATGTCAGCTTCTCCAAGGCAGTTTAAGTATCAAGTTCAGTGGGAGTTAAGTGACATATAGAAGACAGTAACACCTTCTGAGGTATGAGCTTATGTACCTTTTCATATCTCAAGGAAAAAAAAAAGAGATCAAGGCCTTATATTATTTGTGTTCCATAAACAGATGCTCTTTCAGTGTGGATATTACAGTTCTTCAGAGCCTACTGGAATTTTGTCTGCAGTTGTAGTGCTAAAATATAAAAATGTTACTACTACAGATAATGTCAGTGAAAAAGCCTGAGGATCACTTGTACCACAATCCAGGTGCCCTCTGCTGCGATGCTGTGTTCTCTGGTTGCTTTGTTGGGTAGGGGTGAATGAGGTTAGAGATTGAAGGAACTTGTCCTTCCTGCCCTCCTGTGTTAGCTAGCTGTACTGTAGAAGATCTTTTGTGGATATGTGCTACAGGCGCAATGAGGAAGACTTTGTTTGCTAGCCAATACTTGTATGTCTTGCCCTTTTCCCGGGCTCTTTCTTGGGGTCCTTGTATGATCGAATCCTCTGGCTCTTACCAGAACCAGAAGACCATAGAGCCTTCACTTGTAACAAAACCTCTTCTAGCTTGTCTCACTCCTTGGTTGTGGTGCGATGTAACACAACAGCATCTCCTGAGGATGCTATGAAGCATGCTCTCCTAAGTTAAGACATTAGGGTCTACTGTGACATAGCCTGACCTGTTTATGCTCAAAGGCCTCAGAGTTGCGCGCAACAAAGAAGAAATAACATTGTAACATTGTTGTTGGCTGTCTGCAGGCACCAGTAATACAGTATTTGCCTTTGACATTATTTTTCTAAGTGGATAAAGTGACAACAGACGCCTTCAAAGCAATTTACTTTTACTTTGCTCTTCTCTTCTGAGTTTTAGGTGGTGCCAGGAACGGATGTGGCAATCTACCTCTTGGGATTAATATGTTATATCACATCTGTCTCCCTAATGCAGAGGAGTCTCTGGCAATGTCAAGTGCCTGACACTTCAAAGGAAGTTAGAAATCACCAGTAGAGATATTTATAGAGCCCTTCTGTAGAGATATGTCTGAGTGTCTCCAGATCAGTTACTGCCTCAGAACTGAAGCAGGAGAAATACGTCTATGTTATTATCTACACCAATGCTCAATTCTTCTTTCTAGCCACACAATGTGTACAGAAAAGCACTGGATCTAGAAAAGTTGATATAAAATAACGTAGAAGTGTAAGGTAGTGAGAGAGATGAGTAGGAAAGAGAAGAATGGGCATCACGTGGGGCAGGAACAAGACATATTGCCCAGGAAACCAACACATTGAGCCCTGAAGTGTGGTCATGTAACAAAATGGTGCCTGTGTGTGTAGCCCTGACCAAGGCATCTGGGAGCTCTTGTTGTGCTCCTTGTTGAATGTGTCCAGATGGACTCAGGCCCTTGTGCTGCCCAGATGGCTACCAGGCAGGGTTAAGTGAAGAGAGATAGAAATAAACACAACTGAATGTTTCAGCTTTCTGCTCTGTGCTGAGGAAGTCTGTTGTGGGAGCAGTAGACCTTTGGAGAAGCCTGGTGAGTGCTGCATTGTCAAGCCACCCCAGAGAAGCAGGTAGAGGATGTTCCACAGCTTCCTACAGGTGGTGAGCTGGGCAGGAGGTTGGCTAGCTCAGGACCAAGGCTGCTACCTTCCCAACAGCTACCAGGTACCAAATTAACTCAGAAGGGTAAATGTGCCTGTATAGCAGTGGATGAGGAGGGTGCCTGGTGTTTTCCTCCTGTAGAGGTGCAAAAGAGCCTTTGCAACTGTAAGAGGTCTGCTATTTGGAGTGGTGCCAGTGGCTGGGAGTTAAATCCTTGTGTATATCTCTGTCCAGATGTTCCCTGGATTTACATGTTGAAAATGTAAATGGTGCAATATAACTTCGTATTTCATTGCTGGTATGGGTTTAGGAGAATGTAAAAATGTATTCTGGGATTTCAGTGTTTCGGAGGTATATGATGCTGAGAATGCAATGTATTTAAAAACTGAGAGTAATTCTAGATTTACATTTGCATCACTTTAATTTTGCCTAATAGTGCAGTTGTATTTGCTCTTTGAAGGTCTGTATGTGCCCATGCTACTGCTAAATATCTTTCTACTGGTTTTCTTTTGAAATGGCTGTGGAAGCTGGTACAGTGCTAGTAGCAGTGATTCTACCATGTGCTGACAGCATTTTTTTTTTTTTTTTCATTTTTTTTTTTACTGGATCATGTATTACAGTCTATAATTTAATCTTTCTGTAAAGGTTATTTGTCACCCAGTTTTGACTACCAGAAGAGTTTTTTTTTTTTGTTTTTTTGTTTTTTTGTTTTTTTATCTTAGATTTATTTTTTTTTTTACCCATATAAAACAAAAAATTCATTTTAGTAGTTTTTTTTTTTCCCCCCAGCATTATATATGGATATGCCACTACATATATACATGCATTCTTACAAAACCAAAGTTTCTGTTTTATACTAATGGTTGCCTGATATTGCACTATCAAGAACCAGTATTTATGAGGATATTGGATTTACTGGATAGTGATAGGACAAAGGGGAATGGTTTTAAACTGAGATGGGGAAGGTTTAGGTTGGATATTAGGAGGAAGTTTTTCACACAGACGGTGGTGAAGCACTAGAACAGGTTGCCTGATGAGGTTGTGGATGCCCCATCCCTGGATGCATGTGGCTCTGGGCAGCCTGGTCTAGTGGTTGGTGATCCTGCCCATAGCAGGGAGGTTGAAACTAGATGATCTTTGAGGTCCTTTTCAACCCAGGCCATTCTATGACTCTATGACCCTATTTTTTATGCAGAAATTCTCTAACAAATAGTTACTATTTGAGTAGACTTAGGACAAAATTGGAGTATTTCAACTGCTGTATTCCCATTCTAGTGCTTAGAGTATAGTTCACACAAATAAGAATAAGCTTTGATTTTCATATTCATACAGCAGAGCACTGTAAGGGACACTGTAAGTATCTCTGTAAGTAAACTATTCTTGTCTTTTTTTTTTTTTTTTTTTTTTTTTTTTTTGAATATTCATTTTGATTGAATTCATTCCTCTGTGTTTGAAGGTATTTGCAGAGCCTCCATGTTGTCTCATCTGAGTTTCTTGACCTTGAAGGTAATCCTTTTTTTAGGAGCATCATTGTGAATGTTGATTCTTTCTAGCTTTGCTTCCTTAAGGCATCCTTACTAAGGGGAGGAAATGAACCCTAAAGAAATTCATCTTCTTCTGACCCCCCTTTTTTTTTTTTTTAAAAAAAAATATATGTAGATGAAGTAGTTTCTACCTTCTTTTCCTACTGAATGGAACTCAGGTTTCCAGTTCAGTGGCCAAGCACAGAGCATGGCTGCCTGGTGCAATTGTACACTGTATACATTGTAATTCCTTTGGAGAAACCATTTTACATACTGTTCAGATGCTATAATGTTGACATTTTAATAATCTTTAATGCTTTGCTACCTGTGGCTGATGCATAAATATTTTACTCCAGCAGATGTTGTCCTCTGAGTTGACTAGACAAACCATTGACACTTACTTCCAAACACACTTCTCAAGCCAAAGCATAGGTGTTTGTTTTACTGTGTTCTCCATTTTAAGTTGAAGAGTTTCACTTCAGATGAAGATCAAAGATTTGCTTCAGTTAAATCAATGTAATAATCTAGACTTACTCATTTTAGAGTAACCCTGAATAAACAAATAGAAATAAGGCAGGACTAAGCAACAATTCAAAGGTAGCATGTTTTTTTTTTTTATTATTATTTCTCATCTGAACCAAGCAAGAAAGTAGAATTGTTTATGGTGGTGGCACACTGCAATAGTTTAGTAATCAAGCTTTTGTGAAAGAACAATAAATTCTTTAATGTCCCAAGTTAGAGCAGACAAAAATGTGAATGCAAACGTATTGCAAATATTTTTCCGGTATGATCTGTGTTTTGCTAAATTACTGCTTGTAAGGTCAGTATGCAAAAATATTTACGCAGAAATCATTTGTTTAATCTGTCTTTATTGCTAACATTGCTTAAAGTTCCTTAATTCTTTTGGGTATCAGAAAGTAACCTGAATAAGATTTTCCTCTCCTTGTGTCTAAAAGAAACAGATTCTAAGGTTCTCTTGTTTAACAACTGTGCAACTGCTTGCATCAAGATTAAACACTTTGTTTTGTCCCCAGGCAGTTGTATATTTATTACTCTTGAGGTGGTGGTATTTGAAATAAATAGAATTGAAGGATCCTGAGAAATGGTTTCTGAAACACATATATTGAATTATTCTCTCCTGTGTGAACAGAAAGTGCTTCTGATGCTTCTCCCCGTGCCCTTGCAAAGGAAAACAGCTGATACAAGAATGCCACATGATAGGGGTAGTGAATAGAAAAGCATTTTTACTCGTAGTCACTGAGGATTTTGCTGCTTGTTCTCCTGAAAGTAATTAAGTTGTCTTTATGGAATGCATTACTATTCATTTAAGATAATATAGGTAAGGGAAGAAAACAGGACAAAAGAAAAAAATATTTATTCTTCAAAAAGTTATGCTATGAAAAAAAAATAATCCTTGGCTAGCAAATAGTCTTAGAAGCTTCTCTGCAGTCAGCTATATTTTGGCTGGTAACAGGACTCACTCTTTATCACTGTCTAAAAAACCAGATGTTCGTAAAGAGAAAAAGCTCTTTTGTGTAGCAAGAGAAACAGTCTCCATGTAGTGTGTGTGTGTACAGATATTCATAAAATATGGATTAGCAGCACTAGTATTCAGCTAAGTAAATATTCATAAAATAAAGGTGGAATTGATATGCATTTCCCAGTAGAGAGTAATAAGTATATTTTGATTTCTTAGTAAGAAATCAAACTAAGGAGAGAAAAAGCACTTTATTTTTTCAGGGCATTTTTACTTCTTATTCTTTCTATGTTGATCCCACTGGCAAAGATTGTCTTTACTGACATTTTGAATGCACAGTATTGTTCATGTTAAATGTTCAAGAATCTGGAGTTCTGCTTAAACCATGAAATGAGAAAGAATCTAACATGTCTTTTTCTATTTGTGTTCTCATTTGTGTCTTTGGGGTACATTAAAGTTGCATGTTTGAGAGTGTCTTTATAACCATGAGAGGTAGGTACCTGCTTTTTTTGTTTGTTTCTTTCCTTCTTTAGAAGTGCAGGAGCTGAGTCCTTGTTAGCAAGTATCGCTAAGAAGTATTGGAAGACTCAGTAAACAAATTATGACCTGAATTGTGTATTTATCCTTCCCTTTGTGACACTGGCTAGTAATTAATTTCACATTGTTAATATCACCCAGTGTGTAATGGTTTTTTTTTTTTTTTCCCCCACAATTTTTTAGAGAACATTCACTATTAGCATCTGATTTATACTGGATTTAATGAAATAAGTATGTTGCAGAGTCCTGGACTACATATTTATATGTATGTTTGACAGCTTCCTTTTCAGTACACCTTGTCATTTAGAGCAGTAGAATGGAATTGTTTTTGAATAAACTGAAAATTAAGTACATACTCTAAAGTGTTAGCTGAGAGATCTCAAGAATGGTTCTATTTCAAGCAGCTGGAATCAGGGAAAATTACGTTTTGATATCCAGACAGGCAATTAGTTAATAAGAATTGATTCCCTGAATTAAATCAGAACAGAAGTAGATTTTTTTGTTGTTCTGTTTATTTATTTTTTATTCTTTTCTAATTTTTATTATTTATTTATTTAATTTATTTATTTTAATTATTTATTTTATTATTTATTTATTTTTTACTCTAATCAGAGAGCTGCCTAATGCTTCTGGGGTCTAGAATCAGAATGTTTAACTCCTTAAATCGAAGAATAGTTGACCTAGAATTAATATCTGATATCATAACTTAAAATATATGTTGATATTGATACTTACTTTGATACTTACTTTGATATTGTTTCTTTCTGCTGGAACTGTTTTTGTTAAAAACTCTTTTTTCCCTTCCTTTTGTTTAACCCCCTAGCTTGGATCAGTCATGTCTGGTAGTTCTTTCTGAGATGGAAGGACAGGCTTAATCAGGCATATAAGGAGTAGACAGCTTACATCTTCATCTCCCTCTTCTATGTTGATGTTTCATTTTTTGAGCAGTGTTACCACATTTGGGACGGTCAGGAAATACAGTATGCCTGTTCTACTTATTTTGTGGACACTACTTGATTTATTAATGCATGGCATGTTTTAATTCAGTAGTGGCATTTTTAGCGTGTTCATTGCTAATCAGGAGAATAAAAATAAAGATCTTCAGCTACTGGCTAGGTGAACCAGGAAAAAATGCCATGTAGTTGAAGAGAGATTTTGTTACCTCACAGCTGCTAGAGGAAGGGAGGAGATAACCATTGTAGTTAGAGAAATACATCCAAATTACGTCATGTAAAAGCTATCAACAGGATGTCACTGATCATTTCCATGGTCTGAATAAATTAAAGCCATCATAAAGTGTGGCAGCAATCTCCATTAATACAGCTTGTTGATATCTGCTTGTTGAAGTCTATTATTTAAAATCGTTTGTTTGGCTTTGTCAATGTTTACACAGACTAGCATCATTAATGTTGACTTAGGGTTATCTCTGTGCTCCATAACTAGAATACAGAACATTTCTATCGATTTCTTAGCCACACTCCTCTACTTTACTATCACTAAATGAATTTTGATTCATAAAAGAAAATCCCTGGGAGTCAAATGTCAGCTATTATCCAATATATTGCTCTTTCCTGCTACTAAAATAGTCTGCATCTCATCTTGAAAATATAATGTATATAAGTCTTCTCTGAAAGAATTTCAATAAAATATTGATGTCAAGTACTTTTCTTATTTTGCATGATAAGATGTTTTGAAGACATAGATGAAGGCACAAAACAAAGCCTGGAGCCTGTATCATCTTTTATATTTTGTATGCTTTGTCACTGAGCAATAATAGCCACAAAATGTGTTTTTTTCCTTGTGTTTAAATAAGAAAATAGTCTGTGGTATTGTTTTAAGTGATCTGTCTTTGTTGATTTTGTTCTGGGAGTTATGATAAAGGCAAACAAAATCTAATAGCAAATGAAACCAGTACTTGCACACATTCCTTTGCATATCATACCGGTTACTTCCAATCATATTCAGGTACCACATTTTAAATGAATGTATTTCTACACTGTTGTTTTTTTTCTTTCTCATAAGTGTATGGATAGTATCACACATAATTACAAAAATTTGTTTTGCTTAATGTCAAGTTTGTGATTTTGTGATGATTTGTGATTTGATGATTCCTCCCAACCTGTGATCAGATTAGTAAAGGTACCGTGTAAGAAAGTGGCTGATGCAACCTAGAAAACTTAGAACACCATAGGAATGAGAAAAATAGTGTTTCTCAGGGACAGACAGTTGTGAACAGATGTCTTAGAATTGATTTATTTTTTGATCATGCCAAATTGCTTACTAAATACTGTAAAAATAGGACAATCTCAGTTTTCTTGGGAAATGTGAGCTAGTACATCTGTACATTTGCACTAGAAGCGTGTGCTCTTTTGGTTTCCCCTAGTGAGGTAACACTAATCATTGCTTGCCAACAGGAAAGAGAGGCTTCAGAGATGTTAACCAGAGACCAGCAGTGACAATGTTTTTTGTTTATTTCAGCGCATGTAGGGAAAACAAAAACAAAAACCCAAAACAAATTAAACAAAACAAACAAACAAGAAAAAATCCCACAACAGAAACCAGCAAGCTTCAAGAGTGAATTATAGAAATGATTCCTGTGCAGAAAGTAAAGGTAAAATGTACAGTTTTTTATGGGGGAAAATATGGGGAAAAATATGAAAAAATGGTGATAACTAGCATTACAATGAATATCAAGTGAATGTATAATAACAGAACATCAGGAAACAATTAGAAGAAGTGGCTAGACATTATTAATTCATGTGCTTTTCATTGTACCAACATTGATCACATAAAATAAGTGTGGCATTAGTTACATTTTAATCATCCAGAGTGAGAGAACGACTAATTATTTTCAAATGGAGATGGGAAGAATCCAGGCTTATAAGAAATCATTGAATGTCTAATTCAAAATGCAATATTTTTGTAGGCAGATAGGTTAATGCCTATGTTAGAAGAACAATGGAAAATGAAATAGCGATTGCCCATATTTAAATTATCACAGAAAAGAATAGACCTTCTGTTGTCATGAGAGCTTACCTGAACTGCAAGTTGTGTAGCACTTCCTCCTCCATCCAGGTAAGGCATTTGGCCAAACTGAGCTTTATGTCCTTTCCAGCCAACTGATTAGATCTCTTCTGTACATAAACAAACATACTGGGAAATGAGAGCACAAAGCAGTCTTCCCTGTAGACTGAGTGGCCAAAGCAAAGAAATTTGAGAAGGACTCACAAGGACTCCACAGTTGGAGTTGGTGAGGGGTGCCCCTGCTGTGGACAGAAGTTGAAGAGTAAAGGGAGGAGGGTTGGCTCTGTCCCCTGTCACAATTATCTTCCACTTCTGAAAGCTTGCAGGGGCTTCAGTCACCTCTGAAGAAAAAAATCATGTATTTCTCCTTGGAAAGCCATGTACAGACTTATACCTGAGAGAAAACTTGAAGTTCTGGATACTCTTTTTCTATGGGAAAGGTTTCCTTGATTGGTTTAAGGTTTAGATAAGGAACTCAGGGAATGGAGAGTCTGGTGGAGCTATGGAAGCCAAAATGAACATACTTCACAATCAGGCTTCCCAACAGCAAACTTGTCTGGATCTTTTGTAAGCAATAGCTGTCCTGTCTTTTTTCTTCTTTCTTCCTTTCTCCAGTTTAAAAGTCTCCTAAATGCTTCTGACTGATGAAATGTATCTGCAGTTGCTTCTGTGTTACTGAGGTGCAGTTTTATGAGCTTTTCTTCATGAACTGGAGCACTCGTAGGTGGCATCTTTGCAGATGTATTTTAAAATGGCTTGCATCTTTCTCCTGTGTTTTGTCATGTCTTGTACATTTAGAGATCTCTGGTCAGTTGTAATAATACAGTGAAAACAGAGAAAGGCATTTGAAAGATTGAAGTCAGTACACCACCACTTAAGTCATTTCAGATTTAATTTCTGTTTAGATGAATAGTTTTGGGGAAATTTGTAAGAATGTGAGTTCAGTGAGTGTGTAAACAAATTGCATTGTGGCTCTGGGCTTTGTACGTTCTTTGGGTTAGTTTGTGTCATATTAGAAGAATAATAAAGATCAACTGTGGTAACATAGAATTATATTGGATTTGCTTTGGTGTATTGCTTTTCTGTAACCTCTGGGTTTGGTTTATTTGTTATCCCAGGACAAGAGTAACCTGTATTTCTTATGAGTGCATCAGTTAGTTTTAATTCACAGAAGGAGCATCATGCTCCTGCTTCAGTAATGGAGTCCAAATGGACACTCTTTATTCTATTATCTTCCTTAGTTTTATGTAGTATTGATGAAATTGAAAATCAGTGACCTGACAAAAACAAAATAATATGGCTTGAAAATTGCTACTATGATTTCATACTGTGTTAATGCAAGGATGTCATTCTCACTTCAGAATAATAACAGTGTTTTGCTTCTAAACTCATGGCACCTCTCCCTCCTCCCCCTTTCATTCTTTGGAAGAGAGAGAATGCCACAGGGAAATTCTCTATAATTGCCTCTCTTGGCAGTTTGTAATGGAATAGCCACTATTAACAGTTATTAACATTTTTCAGTATCTGTATTAAAAAGAAATGAAGAAATTCAGCATGGATACCATCCACACTATACTGCAGTGGTTAAGACATTAAAAAAATCATCATAACATGGTTAAACACAGAATTCAGAATTTTCTTTTAATATTTTTTTCACACTGGGATGCCAGGGCCAGGCTGCCAAGAAACATTCTGAATCTGCCATGGGCACTGATTGCCCTGGGGTGTCCAGAGATGGGATTCACTCTCATACTCCATCTACTGCTGCACCTAGAGAAGAATCCCAAAGTTTTAACTGATTCCTCTTGTCCCAGGGGTGTCAGAAAAGATGCAAAGAAGGAAGCTAAATTCTGATAATGGTGCTCCCTGAGCTTGCAGTGGTGTGATTTACCTTCAGGTAGCTTATTAATTACAGAGCCCTCCTTAATGACCCTTCCTAGATTGCTGTTGATGGTAGAACCTGCCAAATTTATGGTTCAACTCAGGTGCTTTTTTCTCAAAGATAACAAATTAATTGGTTTTTTTTGTTTGTTTGTTCATTTGTTTTTTTTTCATATTGAAAGAATGTCCTCTAGATTCCAGATGTATGCAAACTCTTCACTCATGAAGACTTACCTGTTTAAGTAAGGAGGAAGTAAGTGCTGAGGCACAAGTTTGAGGCTAGCATTAGCAACAGCCCCATGTTCCTCTCCCAGATCTTTGTTCCCTTGCAGCTTGCAGGAGGGGTGAACCTGGCTGGTACATACCCATCCCTACCATTTTTGGTGTAGGAGATGGAAAGGGGTGGGAAGAAGCAGAGCTCTGTGCCCTCTCCTTCCTGCTCTGCTTGCCTTGCTTACCTCAAGATCACTCATTAAATGTCAATTTTTAAAAAAAGCAATAAATGCTTCCTTAGATTTAAGAAAGTGGGCTAAAGGGCTGCTGATGTGAAATTCTCCCAGTGTATGCACTTGCTTTATGGTTTAATAATTCATTCACATTACTGTAATTCAGACTTCCTTCTCACGTATGAGGGTTTTCCTTAACCCCACATATTCTCTGATAGGAAATAATTCATGATTCAGTGGGATGGAGAAAATATGTGGGAGCATGATGTTTAATGTTGAGGTTTCCAGTCTCCATCCTAAAGGACAACTTCAGCAGTACTGTCATCTTTTGAAACAGGAATTTGAAGCTCCATTTCTCACTAAGCTGGCAAATGTGCTGCAGGATGACCCAGCTGAGCACTGTTCTCTGTGTTTTCAGAGGCTCCTAAGTGAGAATGTTTCAGATAGATATGGTACGTGACCCCTTTATAGACAGGTGGGAACACTGGCTTGAGTTCCCCTAGCATAGGAAATGATTCAGGCAGCCTGGAGAATTGCTCTTACTGTGCTCAATAGTTGTTTCATGTGGGGAAAGTAGCAGTACCTCATCCTGTGGCTGTAACTTGAGAAACAAGCACATCCTCTCATTTTGAAAGAGGTGACATGGAGTTCCTGGGTGTTTCTTCTTAGCTAGCTTTAATGCTGTCTTGCAGAGCAGAGCAGCTCCATTAACCAGCTTGGCTGTCATGCTGTCATGTCCTCTTTTCAAAAGAGAATAATTTTGAAAATTTTGAACTCTAACCAATAGTACCAGGATAAGTATAAAATATATGACTAATGGAAAAATACAGCTTCTTCCAAAGAAAAATTCTATTTGCTGAGTGGATACTTCATTTTAATTTGTTTGTAATCGGCTGTTTGATACTCAGAGCTAGCTTCCGGCTGTCTGTAACAGTTCAGGGATTTATCAGACCTTTGTGTTCTTCTGAAATGAGTTGTCTACTTCATTTTTGGGTTTGTTTCTTAAACTGCTCTTGCTTGTTGCTGCTTTTTTTTTAGAACACTCTGGTTTTGTCTTCATTCCCCCACCCCCAAGCCTCTCCTTCTTTGCAGCTGCTTGTGGGCTTTGCTATGAACTGCCCATGTCTAGTTCTCTGCTGGTTTTCCTTGATCACTGGAGCTCCATTGTCAGCTGCATTAGGAAAATATGCATAGGACAAGGGTAAACAGAGATAGAGATAATGAAAAGATACATGTTATTTAGTCACAATAGTTTGTAACAAAGATGTGTAGGCAACAAGAACTACCCCTGCACTCTAAAACAGCTAAGTAGTGATACTGAACTAACCAGCATGAATGTAGCATGAAGACAGAGCAAACGAAAAGAAAGACAAGTACAGTGGCTGCAGGTATTATATTAGTATCTCTGGAGTTTATTTTATGTTGTGCTTTATTTTTCTTACTTTTTATTTGAAAATTTGTGTTTTTCAGGGATTGTGGAGTTTTGACTTTTTAATGTTTTCACGGAATTTCAAGGAGAGGATTCTATAGTCATAATGAGGAGAAGAGAGAGACCACAGAGAGGGCATGGTGAGTGGAGAAGGCCGGGGGAGATGGGAAAAGAGTGCATGGGAAACACAAGGGATAGGAGCAAGAGTAGGGGTGTGGGATGGCTGGCAAATGAAAAAATGGCAGAAGTTCAAGAGCAGAGTGGTTGCACATAGAACAAAACCACCAGTATCAGTGGAATCTCTCTGTGTAGTTTCTCAAATGTTTTTGTAAATGGAATACAGCTTTGGGATGGTTGGAGGGAAGCTACAGGTCCTACAGGTCACGTTCTTGACAAGAAAATACAGGGTCTGAACATGGGAGATAAAGGATTTTCCAGTGGTTCCTATTTTCTTCTTTTGCTGCCAATGTACATTTGAGCAGAAATGAACCATGAGTATGGGTTCTGTAACTTCTCTCTCTATATAATCAGTGGATCTAAAATAGCAAGATCCATACCTCTGGTTTCTACAAAACCAACCCTAAGGCCAGGTATGGGTTTCAGGCTCTGTGAGTAGATCATCTTGCTGATGATTCCTGATAATCTTTTTTTTCTTGATAATTTCCAATTCTTGATTATCTTTCTCAACTCTAGGGATGCAAAAATAACTTTTCTGCTGTCAAATTAACTCCTCACAAAATTCTCACACAAAGATAGGTGAGGAGCCCTGAAGTACTCAGAACGTTCATCTGGTTCTGAAGAATTGGTCATTTTCTTATTTTTTTTACTTCTTTATAATATATCTTTCTGTTTAAAAGGAGGTATAGGTTGTATTTAATAACTGTACTGTTAATGGTCTGAATTTGGAGAACAAAAGTGTTTTTATATGGGTTTAATTCATTTTTGAAACACTACATCTTGAAATGTGGTGGTTTGTTATCTGTCACTGGATCCCTGAAATAGTCTGCAACTCTTCCTGAAAGATGTAGCAGTTGAATTTTGGTATCTTGGTTTGATGCAGAAATTCTTAGAATTTAGGGAAATTGTATAGACTCAATATCAGGCTGTATGAACACCATTGTAATTTCTTGTCTTTTCATTATTGAAACTCAAACTCATGCAAAGACTTTACAACTGACTTGAAACAATTAAATGAGGCCACTGGGTCACTAAATCGAGTGTTCCGGGAGAGAGAAGAGGCAGAGGTTGCCTTGAGCCCTGCTGAGGATTACTCAGCTGGAGAGAGGTGCAACACTTGTAGGTTTTATCATGCTTCCGCTGTGTTGCTTAAAGGACAGTATGGAGTGGTGTTTTCACCCATGGTGTTCCAAAAACTTTCCAGACATCTTTGTTCCATCAAACTCTGTGGCATATTGGTCCTATTTTCCAGTGTATGGTAATGCCATCCTTCCTGGTGTACAGAGGTTTCTTTGCTTTACTGATGCTACTTCTTGTCCTTTCTTTTATTAAACATGACACATTCAGATAAGTTTAATCCAGAAGCAGTCCATGCGCTTCCCAGAAATAGGAATTACAGTTTTGGCCAGTTACTGATATGGGGTTTAAAGAGCAAGTAGAAAATTCTTTCTACTTTTGATGAGGGAGTATCTAGCAGTAATTCTTCGTAGGTTCAGACTGGTCACAGTAAATGGTGAAGAAGTAAATCTGCTACAGGGATTAATGTTTTGCTTTCGGTTGCAGAAAATAACCACATTTCCACCACTTTGTTACATTACCTCTTAATGGTTGTCTGATTATGAATTAAGAAGTTAGATGAAATTATAAAAAGCAACATAAAATAGATAGCAGTATGAATTAACATAGTGCAAAGTGCTTATCTCAGCAGGTGTTTGTTAATGTATACATCTGCTTTGTTGTTGCTGGAATAAATGTGTAGTGATACAAAGCTTTGTGAAGCACATATTAATACTTACTTTTATGAAAATAAAAATACAAGATATTTTGCTCTGATTTATTCCATTTTAGGAATTAGAGAAATTAAGCTTCCTTCTCTTTTAATTATATCTTGCAGAGAAACTGTAATCTCTTAATCACTGTAAAGCTTCTCTTTTTTTTTTTTTTTTTTCTTTTTTTTTTCATTAGCCACTGGCACCCATTGCCCTGAAATCTATATAGCTTACAATAGGAACTGAACTCTGCAGCTTAAAAAGAAAAGCCAAATTTTGCCAGCATATATACTGCTTGATTTGACTTCAGGGCAGGATATCTGCACTTGGGCTGCACAGTAAATTGATTTGTCAGTTCAGTGACCGACTAAAAAATAAATGAAAATGTTCCAGATGACAAGAAACAGATCTCTTTGCTCCTTCCTCTTTTTTTTTTTTCCTTTTTTTTTTTTTTTTCCCCCAACTAATCAAAGCTACATGCTTTATTCCACCAAAACTGCATTTACAGACATTTCAGATAAGAGCAAAAGCTAAATTTGCAAGAGGCTGGAGCTGCTATCACAGAACAGGTGCTGCAGCTTTCTTCTGTGTTCAGATCAGGAGCAGTACCAATCTCTAGCGGTTTTAAGATGTGCTTTTTCCCCCCCCTCTCCTGACTTGGAAGAAAATGTCCTTACTGTGGAACTACATGCTATTATAGAATGTCTTACTTTTCTGGTGAAACAGCTCCACTATGTATGTAATGCTTAAGCATCTATTTTGGTCAGCAATACAAAAAGTAACTCCATAGCCTGCTGCTTAGAGCACCCTCTGGGGATGCCCAGGTTACTGCATGAATGAATGTTTAAGTGCCTAATAGAAAAAATAAGAGACTGAGTGGGCCCCAGCCCACAATACTTTATTATTTGGTGTGTAAGGTATTTTCCTAAATGATGATTTTAATTCAGAGAGAGATTAGTTTTGAGTCTAAGCCTCTTACAACCCACTGTAATTGCTGGGTTGTAAGGGGAGAAAGCTTCTTTTCATGTGAAATAGTCTGAAACTAAGAACCACGGTTGTATTGTAGGGAACAAAGAAATAGCAACTTTGAAATCAGTAAATAATCACTAGCATGATTAAGACTTTATTTCTTTTTTACTATTTGATTGAAGTTACGAATTCAGTGGGACTGGTCCAAGATGTTTTTTTCAAAGAACTATTTACCTTTGAAATACTTAATCCAAATCTGTGGAGATGTTTTACCCTTTATCTCAAAATGTAGCACGCAAAGACATAAATCTGTAGTCAGTCAGGAGAGTTCTCACCAGACTGAAGTGAGAGCATCTCTTCATGAGGGTGAAGGTGTAGGCATCATTTCTGTCATATTTCACCTTCTGTCTTTGCGTCCTACAGGGGGGAGCATGTTGTAGTTAGGATCCTTGCAGAAGGAACATCAAAACCTCGAAAAAAAAGAAAAGGGTCAGAGCCAGAACAAGTGGATGGCTGACATTTCTTTCCCTAAGTCGGATAGAAATCTGCTCAAGCATTAAGGAAACTGAGAGGAAATGATCTGAACTCAGGAAAATATCATGTTGTATGACCCAGCCAGCTCTATCAGAAATGAAACATGCTTGGTTTTGGTGTTGAAAGTGCTGTCATATGTTGTTTATTCTCTCTCAGTTTCAGACTTTTACTGTGATCTGTGGTGTTTCACTTGAAACATTTTAAGAGAGAGCCTAATAGTATCTGTTTATCTGTTAATGCATGCAAATAGGATTGCTGTATGACCAGAAATGTAAGTTTTGTGAAGATCTGTCTTGATTTTCTTTTTCCTTGAGTTTAGAAAGCAAAATAAGTATACTTTCCAGTCCAGGGAATAACTATACTTGAAATGTGTGTTGAAAGCTATTTTGGTCACAAAAATGACATTATTCTACATTATTGTTAGTTTAGTGTGGTGCAATTTTTAATTTGTGCAGCATTCAGTGTAGCACTTTTGTACTCAAAGACAGTTTTCACTTTTAGATGTGGTAAGTGAACACATTTCTTAAATAACTTAGGTAAAATTATGGGAATTAGCTCCTGAAAATGTTCCTGAAAGTAAACTTGGTCACTAAAAATAATGGTGTATTTGACCATACAAAATCTTCTATATTTTATCCATTCCTTTGCTGAGATAAGTCAGCTCAGTATTTTACCCATCAAGTAGTCTGATGTAGTGTGTGATAACATCAAGGGAAAAACTGCTCTGATTTCAGTAAGCATTGGGTCAGGTATAAGGTGTGTATTTATCATGCTGGATGGTAGAATTGCCTAAAAATTTGAGAAAGAGGTTCTCGAAAAGAAAGGCTGACACTTCATCAGCTGAAGAAGGAATTCATGGTAAAATTTCTTGCATTTGATTCTTCATTAAAGTGCACTTGGACATTTTTATCATCTTCCTGTATTGTTTTCAGTTTGAGTGCAGTATGCAGGGCAACCTATGCTTAGGAGAATAATTGCTGAGAAGTGCTTAATCTCAATACTAGAATTGTCATCATTTTGAAATTAAAATGTTAAATTTTTGAAATTAAAATGTTCAATTCTTGAAATTAAAATGAGATTTAATTTTAGGTAGCTTCATAACTGTGCTTTTTAACATTAGCCTTTTCTTGTGATGTGGGCAGTTTTCCGTTGTGTAACAGTCCACTTAAATTCTGTGGGCAAGTTGTAGGGCAATTTTGTGCTTTTTCACGTGGGCAGCTTTGCACACGAACCCACAAGATGTTCACTTTTGCTATAGAAATCTCATAAAAACAATTCCACGTAGTTCTTTGATATATTCTTTACAAAGTTTCATGAGCAAAGTATGTCCTCAAAAGCCGTTGGTTTTAAGAAAATTATAACTGTAAGCATTAACTCCTTGTGGCAGCACTGTTCCTTCACTGGGAGCTTGCCATGTTGTGTCTGGTGTTGAGCAGCACAGGGGTTCTGAACAGCTACAGGGCTATAAGATGGTTTAAGAGTTTAAGGACTTCTTCTGAGTCAGGTTGCCTAGATTGTCCTGTGCTCTTTTCCTCCCATATAAATGGCTCAGGGGTGGAGAAGCTTAGCAATTTATGGCAGAACAACACTTCTGTGACTGTAACCAGTACTGAACTCGGTGGGTTAAATTTGTGTGACTCTCTGAGCAGGAAAGTAGAAGAAAGTTTGTTGACTAGTGGATATTATTATCATGCAAAATATCAGTGATCTCATATACATATAGGGTATAAGTATGGCCATCTAAAAATGTCCTGAAGTGATCAAATGCATTTACTCTTTCTAATTATGTCTATAATTTTCTAGAAATGTACTTAATTCTGCTCAGTATATCTTCTCCCATACATGGTAGGTTTTTTTTTGGTCTTTGTATGTGTAGCAAAAGCTCAGTAAGCAACCTAAGGTTTTTAAAGCTAAAGAAGATCCTGAGGATCGCTGTGGTGTTACTACAGGAGAGTACCGGGAAAGATGTTCCAGAAGAGATAGTGTAATACGTCCAAGGAAGCCTTTGCTGTTGATTGTATTTATCCCATAGAGCACAGGTTAATATCAATGACAGGTGAAATTTAATCATGGAGGTGAAGTGGAGGAGGATGGAGTGTTCATGTTGAGCAACTTGGTCTTAGCCAAGAGCCAGACTATAGCAACAAAAAGGCCAAGAGGCCTGAACTGGAGCTGGCTTGCAGCAAGGCCTGAGCTTACAGGGTGACAGAAGGCAGGCAGTGAGCCAGAGATCTTTTTTTGGACTGCAGGATGCAGGAGTGAGGCAGGGTAGTGTAGGGTAAGATTGGGATTAGTTGTGTGTGTGGCCAGTGGGCAACATGGTCGTCCCATTTGTGAGCCAAACACAGCATAGGCATATTCCAGAGTAAAGATGTGTGCCAGAATTAGGCACTTGCCTATAGCACTCACCAGCTTTAATAAATACATAAACAAAAAAGAATATGAAAGGAAAGAAAAAATACTTTTTGCATAATAATGAAGAACTGTATCGAAGTCTATAAATTAAGCACAACTTTATATTCACATATAATTTCAGTTATAGCCATCTGTCTCTACTTGGGAAGTATGACATGAGATCAACATCTAAACATTTTACAACCATAAAGATTCAGTGGTATTTTATAAGCTATATGCATGCGTGATTTGTAAGAAACTAATTTTCATGTAAAATTTCCCATTTGAGCATTCATCCCTTTTGTCATGCAAACACTAAGGTTTTTGTTTTCTTTTTTTTAAACTCATGGCTTTGAAGTGGAATGAATAGACTTATTTCAGCCTAATGTTATTGCTCCTTCTTTCTCTCCCCTCCCCCCCCCCTATTCTTTTTTCATTTTAATGAATTGATATTTCTTAGATCATGAAGAAAAGTATTTGTATACCTTCAACTTTCTAATGCCTTGACAGTGGAGGAAACTGCTGGCATAGATTTTCTTCTGGACAGGTATATGGAAGGTTTCTGAACCATTTGACAAAGATTTTAAAAAATTTATATATAAAACCTTAGAAGAATTTCTTTTGGGGGAAGACTCAAGTTAGAAGATTTAAAACGCCTTTGAGTTGTCTGTAGTAATTTATTTGAGAGTGGCATTTATGTTCTTGCAAGTACTATTCACAGAGTCCATTATGCTTAGCTGTGAATGTCTTGGTATGACCTTGGTGAGGATTATGTCCACGATATGACATATGTCAATTTTCAAATTATTTCATTGAAGATGATGACTTCATTGGAAAGTTTGTTGTTACGCAAAATCATGTGGAAATGTGTCTTACATTCATACTTAAAGTATGTTGCCATGTATTCACCTTCCTAGAGCCAGAAGATTTTTTTAATTCCTCAAATATGGAAAGATGAACAAAGTCTTAAGCTTTTCCAGCAATAAATTGAACAATATTCCATGACTCTGCATTCTGTGTACATCTTGAATAATTAAACATAAAGCCTTCATGCACAAAATGTAAATGCTCAATGGTTTATAGCAGGCAATCATGTTGTATAAACCCCTAAGCTTTTCATTTGTTAACAGACGCTGGAGTGCATGCTTAAGTGACCACTGCTTACAGCAGTGCTCTTGTCCGCTTCCATCAAGATAATCCCATAGTAAAATCTTGTAAAAGAGAGAATTTGACAAGTTTGGATAATGTCAATAATTAGTAAATGTCCCAGGAAATGTCAAGGACAGCAAGTTTAAATACTGCAGGCTATCGTAGCCCTCCTTAGCCTAGGGTTTCAAGTTATTTACATAGGCCCCAAGGGCTGAGCTCTGATTTCAGTTCCAGATGTGAACCCAACAACAGTTTATGTGCATTTGAATGCAAAACTGTCTAATCTTGATCTGTGACGTTTCTCAGACTGCTATTCTGGAAAATACTTGTTTCTACAGAAAGGTATATTGAGTCACGTACTGAGTACAATCTTTGCTGAGTGCAAGTCTAGTGAACCAGAGCACACCATAAACATCACTGTTTCCAATTACCATTTCCTTCTTTGTGGCTTGAGTAGACACAGGGCTGGTTCCAGTTCACTCTGTCTCATGTCAACAGTGTATTTGATCATAACTCTTGGGAGAGGATGCCTGTATGCTGTAGATCACAATACAAATTAAGTCTCTGAAAGATTTTTCTTGGAATATGTTAGGTTCTGGACAAATCATTGAAAAAGACAGTCACACATTAAACCTCTGTAAATAAGCATGCTCTTCTTTTCTACTCTAGATTAATTGCAGCTGAATATGATTTGTGCTTGCAGGTTGGTGCTCTTTATTGGCAATCGCTTTTCAAAATGTAAGGCATTTCTCTCTCCACCGCAGTCCCTCCTTGTTTTAAATAACATTCACATAATTAACTCTTGTTGAATGTTTACGAGATAGATGATAGTAAGAAACATAGAATGTAAATGAAATAGAAGGTTCTCAACTAATCTTAGATGGCTACATTTTAAAAGGCTGGATCTTGCTCATTCTTGAAATTTTCCTAGGCTGAAGGAAATTGCTCTGTGAAATCCCTTTTTTTCTCTCTGCCACCTGGTGCTGATTCACACAACAATGTGGTAGTCATCCAAAGTTAGTGAGATGAGTCTTGCCCAAAGTTAAATTGAGCAAGTATTCTTTTTGAGAGGTTAACAGGATGGGTGCCTTTCCAACTACCTGGAGCAGTGTAGCATTAGAACCCTGTGAAGAATCAGTGGGCATGGAAAAAAAAAAAAAACACAACGGAAAATGTGAACACATTTATGAGGATGAAGTTCACATTGACATAAAAATTGCATAAAAGCCTTTGTTTTAATACAGGGATTAGCTTTCTTAAATAGAATATGGCAAAGTTATGATGATGCTTGATCACAGTGTCAGATGAGAGTTCATTATTCAATTAGCTCTTTGTTCAATTTAGCCACTAGGCATTGTATGTCTCAAGGAAATAGCCAAAAACCTGATCATCGGTGAGGCAGCATTAACAAATAAGCAAGGAAGCATGAGGAAATATGCCAAGCTAAGACATATCTTTAATGAAGGGTTACCTGGGTTTTTACATTTTAGTTTTTAAAGGTAGAAGAAATTAAAAAAAAAAAAAAAAAAAAAAAAAAAAAGGGATGCAAATTGAGAAACTGTTCTATAATAATCTATAATAAAAAATAAGATAGGAGTTATCACATGAATGAGCATTCTACCAGTAGAGCTTCTAAACTATAATTAAATAGCTTAATTGCTTAAGTTTTTTTTTTTTTTTTTTAAAACCAACGGAGACTTAAAATTTGTACAGTGCCTTAAGCACAAAACAGACAAAATACATAATTCTAACACTGGACTGAGATGGATGACAGCTGCTTTCATTTTGTGCTTCATTTTAATTTTGTGTCTCTGTAAGTTAAATGTTGATGGGCAACATATGCTTGAATGGAAATGACCATGAAAGGATGTGAGAGCTTCCATGCCTTTGAGGCAGCCAAACTCTGGAGCTTCATTTATCTGGGAATAGAGTTTTTTTGCATGTATACACTTGAAATAAGTGCGTGTTGATGTGAAAGAAAGTTGTGCCTTATGCTCTATTCTGGGTCAACTTGTTGAGTTGGTCTTTACTATTGCTAGTGTACTGAGCAGTGCCACGGCATGTTCACTAACCTCCAGGGTAAGGTTTTGTACCCTGTTCGTGGCAGCCCTTACTATCAATATAAGCTGTCCCTACTGGAAGGGACTTGGGAAGTACTGGTGGATAGTAAGCTATGCATGAACTAGGAAGGTGCCCTCACTGCTCAGAATGAGAATCGTATCCTGGGCTGTATCAAAAGAAGTGGCCAGCAGGTCGAGGGTAGTCCTCTACTTTGTGCTGGTGAGACCTCGCCTGTAGTAACACATCCTGATGTTGAGTCTTCAGTACAGGAGAGACACAGACCTGCTGAAATGGATCCAGAGGAGGGCCACAAGATGATCTGAAGGATGGAACACCTCCCCCATGAGGACAGACCGAATGAGCTAGGGTAGTTCAGCCTGGAGAAGAGAAGGCTCCAAGGTGACCTTGTAGCAGCCTTTCAGTATCTAAAGGGGAGCTATGAGAAGGAAGAGGACAGATTCTTTAACTGTATCTGTTGTGTTAGGACAAGTAGAAATGGTTTCAAACTAAAATAGGGGAGATTTAGATTAGAGGTAAATGTTTTGTTTGTTTGTTTGTTTTTGTTTTTTGTTTTTGTTTGTTTGTTTGTTTGTTTTCATTATAAGGTTAGTGAAGTCCTGGAACAGGATACCCAGAGATGTGCTGGGTGTCCCATCCCTGGAGATAACCAAGGTCAGGCTGGATGGGGCTCTGAGTAACCTCATATAGCTGTAGGTGTTCATTGCAGGGGAACTGAACTAGATGGTCTTTAAAGGTCCCTTCCAGCTCAAATGATTCTGTGAACATCTGGCCACATCTCTGCCATTGAGCTCTTTCAGACCCAGATGTGTAGGGCAGTGTCCCCTCAGCCCCATCTGTGGCCTTGACTGAAGGTGCTACGATTATGAGATGGCAGAAAATGTTTTCACTCAAGTGTCAGTGTTTCTTAAGCATAGTATTATTTATTTATTTTTATTTTCAATTGTGGTAATTAATGGCAAGTTTAGAAATGATATTTAACTATAAGTGGAGTATTTACTAAAGTTGTGATTGCTGGAAATGGTGATACTCCATGAAAAGGATCACTCTGAACTTGCTTTGTCTTTGCTGTGTCCCCAGGCATAATCTGCTGGTGGCTGCTGGAGGTAGGAGTTAGCCATGTTTGTCCATCCAGAATGAATGCTTACTTCTCTGCCCCATATCATACGTGTGGAGAGCATGAAGGGAATGGGCAATGCAGTGGCAGTGTTCTATTCTTTATCACTGCTTGTCAGCAGCACTGAGATGGTATTAGCACTCAGGGAGCAACAGAAGCGTGGCAGAAGCACTGGAGGGGAAGTTATATCTCTGGAGCATTTGTTTGCCTCATTATGTTAATTCCTCCATTATCTGTAGGGTAGTGCATCATCTTGAGCCAGGTGAATTTAGTTAAGTCCTACATTCAGCTCTTAATTCGTTTGTTCTTAGTTCCTCAGTCTGTAAAATTGAGATGCTGTTGATAGAAATAATAATGGCAAGCACACCATCTGTGAGATTTGCAGCTTGTGTTGCATTGAAGGCCATCAAATGAGGTGGAGGAATTCTCCACAGCACAGGTTTCTGAATAGTGTGCCACAATATGTAATCAGGTAATCACCCTTACAGCCTAATGTTTTTGAACTCAGACTCTCAAAGTGTCAAACTGCAGGTACATACTTGCAAACAAAGTGAGGACAGCTTGGCTGATGCTACTGACAGGGAGACTTCGTTACTCATGCATATATCACTGTAAATTAAGGGTGTTTGGCACCTCTGTGGTTCTGGCCACTGTTTTTTATTCAGGAATATGCAAAATGTCTGAAGATGCCACCATTTTCCTAGTTTTGTAGTAAAAATAATATTTTTTTTTCAGAAAGTTGAAATTGTTCAATTTGTTTTGAGATTTGTAGAACAAAGACACAGTGGAAGCACAAAGTATTTCTGTGTTCGTGTGCTTTCAGAGCGAAGAGTCTGTAAATGGTGTACAGATAGTTAAAAGAATAATGGAGTTCATATGTAATTTCTATAGACAACTGCCATTATCCCATGAGGCAAAAGTATTTCCAAATTATTAAACTAATTACAGATATTAAAACAAATATCAGTCTTCAAACCCTTTGTTGCCTTTCTTCTTCCTTTGAAGGCTTTCTATTTTTTTTTTTTTTATTTTTTTCATGGACACCTATAAGAACTTTTAATTTGAATAATTTAGTGCTTTGTATTTAATTTTATTATATTTCTTTTCATGTTTCTGCAATGTTGTCTTTGGGCTTTTAATTGATTTTTTTGTTGTTGTCAAACACTTTGAAACTTCAGAAATGAACTGCATGAAAAGAATAGATAATGACATAGTTGTAGGAAAAAAAAAAACAGCAATATTTTATTAAAGAGACTCTTTCACAGAACTAAATTCTGTGATTTTTAGTATTTCCTGAACAATTACAATGGAATTAGTACCAGGTTCTTATGAAAGTAATGTATCTGTATCTATAGAGCAGGCATGGAAAATGCTGCAAATACATGCCTTTGATCTAAATGACAGAAATAAATTTGCTAGGGACACGGTAACATTAAGCATATTTAAACTGACCCATATTGCTTGAATTGCAGGTAGAGTATTCCTCCTTTTGATCAGGCCATTTGATTTAAAGTATAAATGAAATAAAGTTATGTGCATAATATGTGTAATATAATTTGGCAAGTTAACTCTTACAGATGTAGGTTAATATTTTATTTGCATATATCCCCCAGTTTTTTCCTGTTCTTCGGTTGAATTTATCACAAGCCTGCAGGCATGCCTTGCTGCTCAGAGTGGGCAGGAACAATTAAGATTTCAGTCAGAACTCCAGTGAGCACTTTCACTCAGGCTGCATTTGCTAAGCTTTGTGGTAGCTGCATTGATAAGGCAGAGAGAAGTTCAAGTGTGAGAAATCTGAAGTGAAGATGCAAATCTCACGCTTAGCTGGTATTTTGTTATCTGAGAGTACACTGATCCTGAGTGGCATCACAGTAGTTTTGGGTTAGAGAATGTTTCTGTTTCTTCTCTTGTGAAAGTATATGAATTCCTTTGATAGAATTACTACTTCTTTATCATTACTGAGAACTCAAACAAACTTGATAATGCTGTGATTAGAATTAACATTTCATAAGGTTTTAAATGTATTTTTAGAAAATGTTCATTAATATTCAGAGCTTTAAAAAAAATAGATTTGAATCTCACATTGTCAGACATCCTTTTGTGACAATTCACAGATTTGGATAGTTGATATGAGGGTTCTAGTTTGAAACAGTCATAAATGCCCTCAATCATTATCATTAAATAAATAAATTGTGTGTGCGTGTGCATCTGTATATATATATATCTATATATGCACACATATATGTATATATACACACATATATATAACATAGCAAGCTTGCATTTACTTTCTCACTACATATCCAGGGGCTTTAGGATTCTAAAGTAAATGACATTTAAGGATAATGGAAATATGCATTCAGGTGTTTTAGTTATTTCTCAAGCTAGCGTAATTAGTTTTTGAGCAGGAACTGCTGTGTTTAGTGCAGTGTTTTCACCTTCTTTCAAAAGTGAATGAATCAGCCATCTAGATTTCTGCAGAGGTATAATATTATAAACTTCTTGAAGAAATAACTGTAAGTGTAAAGAGAAGCATGTTAGACTCTTATAAATGATATATTATTGTGTATTAGGTTACTTGCGCATAACATCCAGGATATGTTTTTTCTAACTTCAGGCTTTAAGATTTTCTCCACATGTACTTTTTCAGCTGGAACACAAATTTCAAATGTAGCAAACTTCTATATTCTGTCACTGGTGCATGTGGACTAGAATGCAGGAGTACAGTCTCATTTCATGCATTTTGAAGAGGCAGACCAATTCTGAACAGTACAGGCTGAAGTCTGATGTGTTTGAAGGTTCCTCCCTCACTTCACCAGTTCACAGATCTCTTCTGGGCTTCTCCTTTGCTTAGGATGCTCAGCATGTCTAGCTCCTCCTCTTAACACAGCAAGATCCTGGAGCTGCCCAATTCTTTGTTATGTCATAGAATCATAGAATTGTTTGTGCTGTAAGGGACCCTTAAATGCTGTCTAGTTCAACTCCCATGCAATGAACTGGGACACCTAGAGCTAGATAAGGCTACTCAGAGCCTGGTCCAGCCTGACCTTGAGTGTCTTCAGGGATCGGGCTCCTACCACCTTTCTGGGCAACCTGTTCCAGTGCCTTACCACCCTTGCTGTACGGTTGAAGCACTCACAGTATTTGCTTCTAGGTTCAGTCTCCAACTCCTGAATTGAGAAGATTACCTTTTCAGATTTTTTATGCAGCCTGCAGAGACTGGGATGTTCCTCTAGGAAGAAGAGCAAGTCCAACCTCGGGTTTAAACTGAGGTGATTGAGTTGAATTATGTTCAGAAAATTGTTCTTCCAGCAGTCCTAGTACTAGGTAGACTGTTTCTTTTCTTCAGCTTTTACAACCCCCTTGTTATGTGCAGGTGATGTTGTGTTTAGGTGTAGTATTAAGTTTTGACAGTTTGCACAAACACCTGAGGCTAGAAGGCAGTGAAATGCTAGCCTTTAAAAGGGTCAGAGTATAGTCTGTATGGGAACGATAATAAGGACACTTACTAGCCTAATGAAGCCATAGCATTTTACCTACAGGGATGACTTCAAAGCTGTGTCAACATAAGTTTGTTGTGAGAATATTTGGAATGATTTTTGGTTAGTGATATGCAGTCTCCGGGGAAATAAAGAACTAATATTAGAGATACAAAACTTGAACAAAGCTCTCCGAATATTGCCGAGAGAGTACCAGAGTGATGAAGAGACTCTTCTATGAGACTTGATTTGTAATTATGGATCATAAGATACTGTCTGTCCTCAATTCTTGAATAAATAATTCATGAGTAGAGCTTAAGTAAGTTTTTAACCAATAAAAACTGCACTGAGATTGGAATTTAGGGGATTATCAGCACAATGAATTTGATGAATAGTTATCACTTTTCAGTCTTTTCTTTTTTAATGGGAGAAGCAGGAAGAAGTTCATATAACCTGGAAGATAAAGTAGTGATATTTCCACCTAAGAGCTTTTATGGAAAGGCACAGTTAGATACAAAGATTAATGTGAGCGAAACTTAAGTGGCATTTAATTTAATAGACACAGTAATCTGAAAATGAAGAATGGTTAAACTGAAATAACTTGCTTGTTCTGTTTAAAGCAAACATGCTTTCTGTTCTCTGCTCATGGATTTGTACACAATAAAAGCAAGACACAAAAGCAAATCTCCCAATCATGCGCAGTCTTTGAAAGTTTATAGTGCTTTTTTACAAAGAAGTATATGGTTAATGCTTTTCCACAGTCTGAAAGAATGTTCATTCTGGTTTTATCAGTTTTTACTCCATGGTGATATTGAGAAGACCTTAGTTCTTGCTCTGAGTGTGTACATGACATGCATGCAACAGAGAGATAAAGCTCTAACCATAAATGTGCTTAGTGCTTGTTTGCTTTTTTAAAGAAAAAACTGATACAAAGTGTACGGCTTGTTCAGAAAAGTTTCAGTTGTGAGATTAATTAAAAAATATCTGCTGCGGAGTTAACGATCATTTCCTTAATGACCTGAAAAGCTTTTACATTTGTCTAGGAAGAGGGGATGCAAATAGTGAAGCAGATGAACCTTTCAAATTTGGATAAAGCTTTCAAAAATTTGTAGAAAAAGTCTGTTGAAAACCATGAACATAAGTGGATTTTTTTTTTCTTAATATTTTCTGGGAAGCATTGAATGTAGAAAAAGGTTCATTTCATAAGCTAAAGTACTGAAAATATTAATTAGACTGATTTAAAATGAAGTCATTAAAATTGGGAAATATAATCTCTATTAAATCAATAAGGCACTTTCCTAACAGAATTTGAAAAGGCAAATCACATTCAAAGATGTTTTTATAAGAAATAAAAACAAAACAAAACCAAAAAAGAAGGGAGAATGGGAGACACTGTGTGAGGGTTTGGCTGTGTATTTAAAATTGAATATACCCTAACAGCCTTTGGAAGTCTTCTGGAAAAGCTTTAGATGTCAAATCAGAAACACTTGAAGGCCTCCTATTATCAAAACGTAGCCTCTGTAGTCTGTGAACTTGGCAGAAGCAAGATGACTGGTCTCTGATGACATGGGGCTGATGGATTTTGCTGGCAGCCAGTGACTGGTGAGACGTGACTTGATAATGAGCGGTTTTATAAGCTCTTTTGCCTATTTAAGGGCCTAAAATGGATTTTGGATCATAGGCAGAGATTCAGGGCCAGGCATCCAAAGATGGATTCCCTGCTATTTTTAAGAACTCCTCTGACTGTGGCTTTGCACCATATTTATGCACTTTTTTGCTTAACTGGTAAAAACTTATCTTTAGTGAACAAGGGGATAGTTATTCTCTAACTTTTAATATGACTTTGGAAAATGTAACTTACAGTGAAAACCTGATTGAACCACCTTAGAGATAATAGGCGTTCATTAAAAAATAACAGTTCTTTGTAGTGCCTTGCCATGAGGAACTTCAGTGATGGACAATGGATCTGTTCTGCTAGGTGGAACAAGCCTCCACCTCGGCACAAAGACCATTTGAATTCTCAATGTGATGCCACAGGCTGATACAGAAGATGAGAGAGAAGGTAAAATGCAATACGAGTTCTTTTTTTGGTTCTATTTCATGTCCTTTAACCAGTAACATACATATTCTGCAGATTTTGAAGTACATGAGTGTGATAAAAAATCTGGTTATGGATTTCAAAGACTAGCTCAGCTTGTTGGATGCGTTGTATTGATTTGAGATCGAAAAAAAAAATCAAGCTCATATTAAATGAGCAAGTATTTCATTCTGACTAATCAGTTTTGTTTTACAAACATTATAAAAAAAACTTACTATAGCCTTGTCATTCATTATTATCATTAAAAATATTGGTATTATTTCTTAGGAATAATTACAAAATAGCTATTATTCGTTAGATAAATGGGTAGGATTAAAAATAAGCACATACAAAGCTATTCATCAATTAAATAAATCGGCCTATTTCAAAAAGCTCCATGAGTAGATACCTTAGAGATTTTGTTAATGTCAAGGCACTAATTATAACAGGAACATTCATTGTTTGGACACAGTGGGAAGGAAATCTTAGAAGTATTGTCCAAATAAGACTGAAGGCTTATTTTCTTTTTAAAATACCAGGAAATCAGTATGCACATCAAGACTATGTGATTTATTTATTTTTTTCCTTGAGCAATTCTCATATATCTGTGATAAGTCAGATTATGCTGTGTAACAGCTTAAAGACGTGGGATGAAATGCCAATCCTCCTGAAAAAAAGTAACCCCCTGGTCTTAAAGTGTTGCATTTTGTGGCTCTGTTTGGGCTATTTCTTACTTAAAGATTTGGGACCATGAGCCCTGTCCAACCTCGGTGCCCCTGTTCCCAAGGCTTGTCTGTTGCTTTCCATGCTCTGCCTGTCTCCCGGACCCTGCCTTGGTGCACCACCATAAACTCCCACAGACCAAGCACTTTCTGAGCAACCTGTAATAGAGTTATATTCGTGTAAAAAGGAAAACCTGCTTGCTTACCTGACAAAATGCAAGGCTAAGCTGGGAAATCAGAGAGAGATTACTTTTCTTTGTCAAGTTATCCTCATAATCATTATAGTGTGAGTAAATTATAAGTATCTACCCACTAGTAGTGAAAAAAGGGCTTCTTTTCGTTCTGTATGCTTGATATTAATATTTCCACTTCTGATTTCAAAGGTAAAATGTGTTCCCTATTATCTAACTTTACAAAGTTGGATTTCTGTTGCTATATCTCTGCTGCATTGCACTTGAATGGCTGTCTGCAATCTGCTCCATATAAAGCCATCAGGAGTACTTAAGCCTTAAATCCATTGCTTCTGCCCCTCACTGTCCAGCTCAGTTACTGTGTGAAGGTGGTTGCTTAGCTGGGTAGGCCTGATGTGCAGGCTGAAGGGAGCAGGGATATTAGAAGAGCTGCCAAGCTTCACTTCCCTATGGAGGGAGCTTCATTTTCCCCACTTCAGCAAAGTGCCTGCTGAGAAATGCATGTCTGAACAGGAATGCAAATAGAGAAGCTGGTCTGCTGGTTTGTGCAAGCTTCGTTTGACCAAAAAACAAGAGGGACTGAGAACCAAAATAGTTTTTTGCTGCCTCAACCCTAATACAGACCAGAGTCCAGACCTGTCCCTAGTTTAAGATGGAAGCAGGGCTCCTGAGGCTTATTCCAGTATGTATGTGGCTGCAGGGAGTCACAGGGTGTCTGGGGTCTTGGGTGTTTGCCTTGTTTGGCTCAGCCTCATTCTTTTCGATGAAGGCTGAGAGGTAGTACAGAGTAAGAGACATTTTGAGGTCTGAGGTGATCTGCAGCATAGCCAATGCATTTGGCCTTTGCAGCGAGAAAATCCTTTGGTTCACAGAGGTAAAGTAGGATTTTTTTTATTTTTATTTATTTATTTATTTATTTATTTTTGCATCTTAAGCTTAATGATATTGACTTAAAGTGCATCGCTGAAAGTAGGTTTTTGTTGTTTTCCCTAAAGATCATAGAATCATAGAATTACTCAGGTTGGAAAAGACCTCAAAGATCATCAAGTCCAACCACAGGTTGATATGATACCCATTTTTAAGTTACAGATTTGTATAAAGAAAGAAATAACTTTATTTTAATTTAAAGACCCATATGTACCTTAGCTGGACGTCAGATGAAAAATTGTCTTATATGAAGAAAAGAGATGAAAAAATATGGGAAAAAGAGCTTGTTTCTTTGATTCTGGAGCTACAGAATTTATCCTAAGAATATCTGCCTTTCAGAATAGATAAGAGCAGGCTTAAGGCTGATGTGTGTCAGGTCAAGGGGAAAATCAGTCATGCCCTACCTGCCTCATGGACAGGCCATATTTATCCTCATGTATTTCATAAGGTACCTAAATTCACAGCTATGTAATCAAGAGCTTTGAGTGCTGGGAAAAAAAAAATAGTAAAGCTTCTGTGTCTTGCATTTGCTTTACATATTCGGTTTTTCTTGTGACAAGAAGAGATAACTACACAAAATGTCTTGCTAGCAGAATACAAGCATTCTGCTGTATGATGGGCTCACAGTCAGCAGTCTTCACTGCATATACATTTTTGAATCTGAATGTGTACAATTCAAAAAACAGGTTTATTAAGAATAATCAATCCCAGTTTATACAGAGAAGCGACAGTTTCTTTATGATGGTGTCTGCTTGCTTGTCTGTTACACAGCTGGGTATAGCTGAAGAACAAGTAGGAGACAAATTAGGAAGTTTGATTCTTGAAGTAACTGGAAATATCCAAGCAGAAATGTGCTCCAAATCACAGACTATTAACAAGAGACTAGGAGGTACAAGGTACATTCATCTGAGAAGCAGATCTCAAAGACAGCTCCTATGTCTTCTGAAAGAAGCTCTCCAGTCTGAACATCTCCAGAGATCACTGCTTCTGCAGATGGTGTTGGTAATGGTTTATGGGAAGAAAGAAGGATAATTTCAGATCCTCCAGCCAGCTATTAGTCACTATGTCCAGCTTTATCCATTTGCCTCATTCCTAAAAAGCCTCCAAATCTCCAACTGCAAAACCACCAATAACAAAGCACCTTGTTCCTGCAGAAGCTAAGCAATTGATGTTTGCTTCATTAAATCTTAGTGTCCACTTACATCCTAACAACCTTATGGTCTGTGTGCTAGTTAATCTCTGCCTGTGAGCTGTTCTGTTGACTTTCTTGGAGCTAACTCATAAATAAGCTGTTGGACAGTATAAAAAGTTGTGTGCGCTAGGAGTGCTTATCTCTGCTGTGTATAAAGGAACATTGTATAGTTATTTTTTGTTATGTATAGTTGGCTTTTACATAGATTCTTAACTAAATGGTGGTAGTTAAATGGTGGTAGTTAAATGGTGGTAGTTAAATGGTGGTATATGAACAGTTCTTGATGCAGGACAATATTTAATTTTTGTAAGGCAGTTTTTCCTGTTACTTTTCAGAGGCCTCTGTCCATTACAAATGGTAAACTGAGTGATGCCTGGGAAATCATTTCTAATTTCTTCAGAATTAGTAACATTGATAACTTTGAAAGACCATTAGTAGTCTGGTGAAAATGCTGTGTTTTCTGTCAAACAAAACAATATACACATCATATTTTTCTAATGGCATAAATTCTTAAGCTTCTTCAGAAAACTTGGATATACTTCTAGGGGTGCTGTTAAAAGTAACTCTGTAAGAAAACTAAGGCCCTTGACTCATAAATTATCTCTAACTAATCTCCTGAATAATCCCTTAATAAACAGTGGCTCTGTGGCATAATGCCACATAACAAAGCAAAAACAGACAAGTTATTATTATTTCTTTTCCCACTTAGCCAATTTACATGGGTTATGTATAATGTTTTGTTGGCATTTTATTGCAATAGTTTGACTGGAAACTTAGGAAAAAAGCAAAACCCAGATAGTTCTGATCATAGTGCTCATATCATCTTAATAGGGTCATAAGATACAATCAAATGACAACTACTTTGAACATTTTTTCTTGTTATACACATGAAATATCTTCCAGAACCAGCAGGTTGTCAGCTGAGCTCAAAGGGTTAAGTGTATGAAATCAAACAGATTTCACTGATGTTTTATGGAATTATAATGATTCATCATACTTGATTGAACATTTATGGAATTGCTGTAAACTCACCATAATGTTGGTAATGTGGTTGATAGTGAATGAATAAGCAGGCTAACAGGGGAAGCAGCCATTTTCTTAGAAAACTGTGATTTTTTTGTATAGATTCTAGATAATGGATAAATTATTTGTGCAGCTATTTCTAATTATTTCACAACCCTATCTATAGACTTAGGAAATTGATCAATCCCATAACTTCATTTTTTTATGCAAGCTAAGTAGACAGTCCTTTTCCTTATTCACAAACGATACAGTATTTGAATGATGTATAGTTACCTGTATTTCTGACCTATGTTTCTGTGCCTTTGTCTGTCTCTCCATAAGCAGAGCAGTCTGTGCCTCCTGAAAAAAACATAAAGCTGAAATGAGCTACTGGGAATCACTGTTAAATTCCATTGATTTTATTAGAGAAGCACTCTTCCTAGGTCAGCTGCTCTTGTTGAGACAGATTTGTTGTTGGCAAAATTTTATCTCATCTTGTCAAGTCCATGTTTTTCCATTTGCGATCTTTTCGTTAATATATTTCTTACTGCTCTTATGGCAGCAGCCGTGCACTCATGTGAATTATGTGGCTTTACTCTGTTTTTCATAATGGAACAGATATAACGTTCTGCGTATTTTCAGTTAATAATCCACACGTTCTCCTGTACAAGTAAAAATGTCGCCAAAAACCATGAACAAAACACTAACTGTACAAAACCCCCCCAAATGTCTGAAAACAGAACATCTAATAACAGAACATAAAGAACAGAAAATTGATTTTCTGTAATCTGCTGGCTGGGATATCAATAGAAAGCAGAAACTTACTTTCTGAATTAATTATCTAATTTTCTTTTCCTTATCCCTGCCCCATTTCATTATAGCTGATTCAGTACTGTTTATGTGCATGTGCTTGACCATGAAGTAGAACATTGCCTAGAGAACATCTACATTAAGACTTAGCAAAACCACTCTTCCAGTAAACATAGTTTTTGGCTCTTTAGCATGCTTACACTGAGTAAGTGAATATCCAGGATGGAATTTAGGTAAGTCTTGAATCAAAATGCCACTTAGGTGTTTTCTCAGAAGTGTCACTGTCTACTGTGACACTGAGTGCCAGCTTTCAAGCTGGTTCTAAATTAACAAGACACCTTTATTCCAATTTGAAGCTTTTTTGGGACTCTTGCCTAACAAACTTTAAGAACTGACAACTGGCTAGTTGTTTCCTGATTTTATTGCATGCTAGGAAGAAGCAAATTAAAATCTGATTCCCATAAAAAAAAGGAGGGAAGATAGCACCTGCTTACTAAATGGCATGAAATGACTCTAAAGTAAAGATGTATTTAATCTGTGAACATATGAACACAGATGTGCTTTTCTTCTTGTGAATTGATAATAATACTTTTGATACTTTTTGGAAACCTGTCTTTGTTGATCAGTTCATCAAAGAGTTAAAAGATCAACATTGTCAAAGAGTTTTGCTTCACATCAGTCATTTGCTTCACAATTTGAAGATGCCTGTTCGCTTTTAATCAGAGCATGGAATGTATTCTGTTTTCTTGGAGAGGGCAATTTGTGGTTTCATTACTAATTGAAGTAGACTAATTATAAATGATTAGCATTTGAAAAGGCTTTTAATTGCTATATAAGACTGGTTCAGCATGCCTTTCCCTGCACTTCATATGAGTGTAACTTAAAATACATAATTCAATATAGACTTTAGCATAAAATGGGATTAAGTATACTTGTAAGTCTTTATCAGTCATTACTGCTGGTCTCTAATCCTAAACAAAATGATGCTAAATATGCAGAATTGCAAAAGACAGAAATCAGGTAATTCAGTTTAAACAAACTTGTTTTTTATGTGAGATATTCTTTCAATTTTTCCATGTACCATTTTACTGCAAATACTGTTTCATGAAGAATATCATAATCTTTCAGTTCAAAATGGACAGCAGTGGGAGGTAAAAACTGATCTAGTAAATGCAGCTGAAAGGAATCATAAGAGTTGATGCTGAAGAGAATAGAAGAGATTCTGTAACTGCTTGCTGTGTCTGTAGCAGTATGATTACAGGCATCAGATTAGAATAAAATCATTAATATGTGTTAATTTACATGACCAAATTTGTAGAACAGAAATAGAATTGTTAGCCCTTTATTCTTCTCCTTGCTGGTTATGTATAATTGAGACCTTATTTCATATTTTAGAAAATTCTTTGTTTTCACCAATTTGAGCATGTGAGCATGAATGTAAGCTCTGCTTAGGAATGACTCACCTTTGCAAGCCCAGGTCAAGGAGGAGAGCAAAAAGGAGAAACAAAGTGACTTCTAGCTAGAGGGCCGGTAATGTAGTTAAATTTTAGTTTCTAGGTAGGAGTACCCTTAGATAATTCAATGGTGGGAGAGCTGATGTCCTGATTTTGACTGGGATAGAGTTAACTTTTTTCCCAGTAGCTGGTATGGTGCTCTGTTTTGGATTTAGAATGAGAACAATGTTGAAAAATGTAGGTTTTTTTGTTGTTTCAGACCAGTGTGGCACAAAGCCAATGATGTTCAGCTCCTCACACTGCTGGTGAGGAGGCTGTGGGTACACAAGAAGCTGGGCAGGGTCAGAACCAGGAAGGTTGACTTAAACTGGCCGAAAGAGTATCCTATGCCATATGGTGTCATGCGGAATGATAATACTGGGAGGAACTGGCTGGGGGTGGGCAGCTGCTACCTGGGGACTGGCTGGGCACAAATCAGCAGGTGGTGAGCAATGTCACTGTGCATCATTCTTTCTTTTTCTTTTTTTTCCTTTTGTTTCTTTATTATTAAACTGCCTTTATTCCAACCAATGTGTTTTTATGCTTTCACTTGCTTTGATTCTCTTCCCCCATCCCACTACCAGAGAGTATGTGGTACTTTGCTGCTGATTAGGCTAAACCAGAGCAGAAGGGAACAAATTACAATGTATTGCAGATTTCCCACCAGGAACTGCAATAAAATCTTGAGGATTTGGGGGAGAGGATGGAGATCTTCAGTTTAAAAAACCCAACAAACTATAACGTACAGAGTTAGAGATACCAAGGAGAGACGTACTTTCAAAAGAAACTTAGTTGTGTTGAAGGGAGTTGACAGTACAAGGCAGGATATAGAGTGCTGTTTCTGAGAGTAAAGAGATTAAAGAGATAGGAGAAAAGGTAGTTAAAGAGGCAAAAGGGGGAAGCAAACATGTTTGTATTGTGACGTGAAAGGATGTGAAAGTAAGGCAAAGATTAAAAGAAGGAATAAGAACAGACACTAGTGAAATCTGACGTTATTGTTCCAGATTCATTATAGGGAAAAAGAAAGTAAGTAGCAGGGAGAAAAGACAAAAGTTTGCAATTAAAGCAAATGGAGAAGACTGAAATAAGTTATAAAAAGAAGTCAGGGATCTTTCTTGAATAAGCAGATGATGATATTTCTGTCTCCTAAGAATATTTACAGTAGTCAGGCCCAGGTACCAAAAGACAAACAGAATCATGGCTTCCCTTTGGCTTGTCTGTACTGCCCTGATCCACGCTGCCTTGTATTCTAGCTGAGGTACAAGAAAGTATTTTGAAGGATTAATTCCTTACAATGAATTTCAAATGGATCTGAACCTATATGTTTTGTTGGTAAGGCTATTCTACAAGATCAATGTCCACTAAAAAAAGTGGCTGAGACCATTTTTTAAAGAGAATTATCAGTGGATTGAACATGCTTTGAACATGTTTTTGAATGTGCCCAGATCACACACTGGCATAAAAACCTAGAAACCTTAACACGATCCTGTCCACTTTCTGTATTCTGCTGGGGCTTAAAAAGGCAAGACTGGGAGAAGTAAGTGTAAAAACTAAGTCTCAAGACAAAACCAGAAATGGAGTTTCCAAAACTTTTGTGTTTGGGGTGATGTTCAGTGTAGAAGTTACCTGGATCGCACAGTTCAGTGTCTAAAATCATTGTCTAGTTCAACCTACTTCTAAGTTTGAGTCCTTTTATAGACAGGCTTGTGTCTTTTCATTCCCTGCAGAATATATCTGCTGTTATTTGTTATTGTGTTGTCTTAACTAATGTTTACTGACTAAAGGGATGTTCTGAACAAGGAGATAGCTGAAGATGCCCTTCCTTTTCTGTCTTCATTGTAGAATGGTATCTGATATTGCATGACATGAGTTGACAGTGCTTCCATATTACTGTGTAGTATAGGAGTAATTTTAAATATATTGTTTACCAATATTGCATGTACACTGTATATCAAGGAAAACAAGTATAGGGAAATGAGATATAAATACTTCCTTTTAAGTATAACATGGGAAATAAGTGAAAAATACCACGGCAAAGGAAGCTGCAAGCAGTGTGCATAGCTTACTTTGTGTGTATTCTAACAAACACATGAAACAGAATATAGCTACTTAAGATTTGAACATTCTTGCTATCATGCAAAATTAAATAGTCATGCAATTTCTTTGTGAGATGAGCCTTTCATATACAAGTATTTACAATATATTTTTCCTAGTATATCTTAACTTTTTCTTCAAACTTAGAGCTTAACCTATATAAAAAAAACCAAACCAACAAAAACAAAACACTTAATTTCCTGTTCATTAATTTATCTGTTTCCTAACCCATATCAGAAGCAAAGTATACATGTATTTGCAGATTTCTCTTTTTACTCCTCTGCTTTTCTCTGCTGTCAGTCCTTTGATTTGAAACTGTAAGGCACTTAATCTTTTGCCAGCATACTTATAAACAGATTCAGCTTGTCCTTTTGCGGATGCTTCAGCTTGTAGCCAATTTCCTCTCTTTTCTTGTAGTTTAGAAGACCTCAGATAATTCTTCCCCTGTTCTCTCGCAAATACATGAAATTCTAAGTAGTCATCTAACTCATCACATTCATGAGGCAATTCTATCACCATCAAACTGCAGACTTGGCAAAATGTTGTCCATCTGCCTTTGAAATGATATCAGAAAGGACTGAATTTCTGAGATGCTGGTGCAGACAATCTAATCTACAGCATAGCTACTTGAACTTTTACAGAATAGGTTGTCCTTTTGCATATCCCGGCATGGAATGCTTAACCTATTATTCAGCTTAGTTAAAATCTCCTTTCAATAGTTTGCATTTTATTTGATGAAATATGTGGCCATTGGGATTTGTGGAATTTGGCCTAAAACAGATGATTTGCAGGAAACAATACAGTTCTGTAATAGATCTTTAGTAAGGACCAGTCTGATGTCAGTATGTGTTCAGATGGTGCCTGGGAGCAATCTTAACAGCTGTTGGAGTAAAAGTATTGAATGCTTTTCCTCAGGTTACAAACTCCCACTTAATACTCTCAGTGATAGGTTATCTAGCAATAGCCATGCCTTAATCCCTTAGGTTGAGTAAGATAGCACTTACAGAAGCTTTAAGCAGCTGCCTCCTCAGACTCTTCAGGCTGAATCCAGTTGGATCACCTGCAATTCATTTTGTTTTGCCTTTTCATTTTCAGGCTTTCTGTTTGCAAGCTGTGAGTATGCACACAAGGATGTATGTGAGCAGCTGCACTTATGGAGACATGTCTAGTAAGCAGCAGTGTATGAGTTGCAATGGCTCTGCCTGATGTGGGACATTCTTTGAAAAACATCATTTATCCTATCTCTTCAGTATTTAAAAGTAGGACAAGCAAAAATTCCATGTCCTGTCTCAGCAGTCCCTGTCTCTGGCAAAGTACTAGTCCAAATTTCCAATTAACTTTCAAGAGCACTAAATCTACTATTTAGGATATTTTAAATACTCAAAAAAAAAACCAAAAAAACCAAAAACAAACAAACAAACAAACAAAACAGAACAACAGCAAAAAAACTAAAGTGCTGTCTCTCTCATTCTGAACAGGCTCACACATCCTTTATGCTCTATGGCTTGAAAACTGGCATAAGAGAGGAAGAGAAGCCATGTACTTGGAGTAAAGATCAGAAATAAGTGGCTGAAAGTTGGTGTGTGGCTAGCATGCTTCCCTGGCTGGATTTGATGTCATTTGAAAAAGCAGAAATTTTGAGATATATCTGATAATTGATCCTGTATTATTTATTTTGAAAGCACAAATGTTTTCAAATAGATGAATTCAATTTGAAAACTGTCCTAAAGTAAGTAACTGGCAATAGACTGAAAACACTTCTGGCTATGTACCTAAGTCACAAACAACTCCACGCAATTTTCAGTTATAGAAGTATAGAATAGACTTGCAGAATCATTAAGGTTGGAAAAGGCCTCTAAGATCGTGTAATCCAACTGTCCACCTACCACTGCTAAACCTCATTGCTTGCTAAACCTCATTGCTTAGTACTGTATCTAAATGTTTCTTGAACACCTCCAGGGATGCTGACTAAGCAGTCTTCTTGAGTAGCCCATTCCAGTGCCTGACCGCTCTTTTAGAGAAGAATTTTTTCCTATTATCCAACTTGAACCTTTCCTGCAACTTGAAGCCATTCCCTGTTGTTTTATTCCTAGTTACCCGAGAAGAGGCTGACCTTTGCCCTTGCTAAAAGCTCCTTTCAGGTCTTTGTAGAGGGTGATAAAAATACTATTTTGAATGTATAGTGTCTGAATGCCTATGGACTTATTCTCTTCATGGATATTTATTGTGCTTGTTTTGCTATCAGATTAACCAAGGATATCACTGAGATAGGAATCAGTGCAGCAGTGTACCTACTGTTAACAAACTTGTGTGTACTTGAAAAATAGCAGTTTAGATCTTATCTATTCACTCTTATTCAAACAGTAACAGACTCCCAAATACATAACTGACTAGGAAGCTGCCCAAAGATATCCTACAGACCAGGGCAGTTTAGACATAATCCAAGAACATGTAGTAACAAACATAGATTTTCCTTTCTACCAGCTATATGTCTAAACTTATGCTTCTGAACTAAACTCAGGTGCTGTTATCTGCAATTGTAGTGATGGATTTATGGTCAGTGTATGAAACTTTATTTTTTGAGACCTTATGTGTGCCTTTGAGTGTTTATGGGCACCCTCTGATTTTTCAGCGGTTTTGAAACCTTACTCCTCAATTTCTGTTCTATGCATTAGGATAGCATTTATAAGTGTATATTTTAAGGGATTTAAAATTGTTTGGTCTGAATGTTTGAATTTTGCCCTTTATCTGTTACGTTGCCAAATAGTGTTTCAGAATTCTTAATAGTATATAATCAGAGTCATGCTTCTTTTATTTCTTTCTCCATCATCTTTGGAAAGAGCTTTTGTATGAACACATAGTAGATTGATCTTTTTAACAAAGTAAAAAATTAAAATAAATAAATAAAAAAAAATCTTTATGATTAGGAGCAGAGTAGCCCTAAGGTTATTTTCACCTGTCTGCTAAAATCCATCCAGGAATACCAAGAGCTCAAAAATGGATTTGAAGTATATCTTCAATCTTGACTTTCTCTGCAGTAGCTCATTTCCCTTTTCTGTGCTTCTTTGTAATGGCCTTCTTCCAAGCTGTGAGACTGAGGAGTCAGTACAAGCTCAACACTGATTTCAGCAGGGAACTGCAAAGACATTTGCCCTTTATTGTAGATGCAGAACATAAATTGAAACCAATGAGAGCAGCATTCTAAAATTACCCCAGGAGTAATTTTTCTAGATCAGACATTTAGATGATGAGCATTGTTCCCTTTCACTAAGCTTTTTTAATATCATAGAAAGTCAAGTATGTTCCTACTGTAAATACTGTATATCTCTTTTTTAAACATGATTTTGTACAGAAACCCTTTTGGGTGGCAATACAAATGCAAAATGCTTAGGATCCAAATTAATTCAGAAGTAGAAAATCCTATTTGGAACTTTGTCCAATAAGTAACTGCTGACTGTGGATTTTGTTGGAATATAATTTGTCAGATAAAACTGTGGGTCATGAAACATTTAAGGCATCTACTTCCAATACTGAGTTTTATTGTACAAATAGTTAATTGATTATTTAATTACAGGCAATCATTTATCATCCTAACGTAAAGTTATTTATTTATTTTTTTTCTCTTCTGAAGTCAGAATATGTCTCTCAGGAGTCTATCCACAGAACTTTTTATTCTATTTTATTTTATTAGTTTGGAAAGAAAGTAGGCAGACCCCAGAGCTGCACAGCAAGAGTAACCGATTGCTTTCCTTGCTGTACAAAAGCAAAAATCACAGACAACACTTTGATCTGGAAAGAGAGAGATAATAAGCCTAAGCTATAATCCTTAGTGTGTTGTTGTATTTTTCAAGTTGTACATAGGGATTGTGTTCAGAAGTAGTTGATAAGACATTTCACAATACTTAAAAGCCCAGTCAATATTGTCAGGATATTTTAGCAACAATCAGAAGTTTCTCTCAGCGTCCCTCCATTAAGAATGAAGCAACCTGCTAACACCACGTACCCATTAATACTCTTCCAGAACATAGCGTTTAGATTTGTACATTTTTGTTTTCCTGGAAATAGTTTGTTAAGGCTGGATTCAGAGATAGGTTGAAATATCATCATGTTTACAACTGCAGAATGGTTCCAGTTCAGTAGTATACACATTTCCAGGGGAGGCACACTGGCCTTTGTCCAAAAATTACTTGAGCAGCATGATATTAAATGTAGTAGGGGCTGTACTCAAAGTAAGTCATTACGCCTGAGATCTTTAACTCCTTTTATTTTCCTTATGTAATACACAGGAAGAGTTAGGTGTCTGAGAATTGGATCCAGATGTAATTGCATACAGTTAATATGAAATGCAAAAGACATGAATGTATTTAAGCAACTTCATAAGCTGTTTTATGCTGTTATTAGACTCTCTCCATTTATGCACTTGCCTACTTAACCTCAGTTTGCATAGCCAGAGATGTGGGATTGGAGGAGGTTTAAATCCGTATCCTCTGTGTGTATTTGTCTGTATTTGTCCTAAGGGTTTTCTATGATTGTGTTTGCTTCTGTCACTCCTTTTGAAATTGTTCATCTTGCTCAGAGTAATTAAATACTCAAGGAGACAAAAAGGAGGGGGAAAAAAAGAAGAAAAATGGAAATATCTGGTATGGGAATTTATCTGGAGTGGATACGGCCTTAGTTTATTCACAGTCTGATACTTGAATCTAGCATCAAACAGTTATTAGACCGGGTTTCTGTAGGCACCTTTAGATATCTTTTTATGATATGTCTTTATATCACAGTTAAAAATTAATCATCAAAGCTTCCATTGATACCTAGAGATGTTTTATCTAGCAGATGCTATAGACAAGCTTTCTTGGTAAGTTTTCAATTCCTGTTCTCCTTTCAGTGAAACAGTTAGTTTGATATATTTCTAATTATGAATACTTGTTTCTCTGCTGACATTGTTATACTGTATGTTTACAGATCAGTTCTTTGACCCTGTAATGCATTTCAGTTCTTTATTTCATATAAATTTAACTTTTCCATTTGAATCACAAAAAACAAACAAGCACTAAGTATTTATTAAATATTAATGCTTCTTTGGAAATAATTATTAATGACAGTCTGGTCTGTGTTGAAGTAATGTATTATTCTCCAAAATTATCTGCAAAGGCAATTAGAAGGAAGAATAGAAATTCTCTAGCTTATGTAAGTTGAATTTCACTGCCTTTTGAGATGGCCTTCATTGTGGAAATGCTTTATTTCTCAATGCGTGTGGCAAATTACATTATTAGAATCACAGCAGAGAACGTGTTTAGTGCAGAATAAAGTAGTAGTTATCCATGGGAAAAATTATATTCTCATCTTATTGTTTTGTGTTCACTGTAACCATGATGTAGTAAGGGAAGCATTTGCTACTGAGAGAGCATCTCCACATCTCTTCAGCTTTTAATCTCAGAGTACAGTTTATATGTAACTTTTTTGCCATGGTCTTCGTGTCTTACTGGAATCAAATAAGAAACACAGAGACAGGATTGCACTAGACAATACCTGTTTTCTTATGTTTCCACTTCTTCATACTCCCAGAAGAGCAAAATAATAGGGTATGTTTAGGCCAGAAGGCTTACAAATGTCAAGAGATGCTGCCTACATGGATTTTCCCTACTCAGGTCATTATTTTAGCACTTTCTCAAGCAATGGACATTTTTTCTTCAATAAGAACTCTTTTTCTTTTTTTTTTTTTATTTTTTTATTTTTTTATTTTGATGTGGGCTAAGATTTTTAAAATGCCAGACTACATTTAACTGTTCTCAAAAATGTTTAATAACACAGTCTGAAGTAGAGATTCACAGCCTTATTACTTTAGTATATAGTTTGTCAGCAGTCTTTTTTTCTCTTCTCAATAGGTGTTGCTGTAGGATATTTTTTAGACTTGAGAATCAAGCATGAGTTTATTGAGACTGAACTTCATTGTGGGAATATAGGGTGACTATGTTATGAAATTTATGCTATCATGTTTGAGGGAAATAGGTAAGTTATCTGTAAATACTTAGACCTATTGAAATACTTGATCCCTTTCATTTTCCATAAGGATGTCAGCATAGTTAATTTGGTCAAAAAACTCCTAAAATGACTTACAGTGAAACCCTTTTTTTCACGTTCTAAATTATGTTTGTAGGCCAAATACTGAAAAGCTCTGTTGTTATGTTGGCATACATTGTTGCTAATAACAGCTTCTGAAGGAGAGCTGGGCATTTAATACAACTCTAAGGTTTTTTAAATAGAAATTGGAGTTGCATGGAAATGCTAAATATATCCTAAATAAATAATTGGAATTTGCATATCGTAGAGAAGAGTCTGCCATAGAGAGGTTGATTATAATGAGATTTATTACACAGGGAAAACATTTTTATATGCTGATTCAATTAGCTTTGAAGACTTGCAGTAGTGTGCCAGTGTTGCTTATTCTGTTATTTGCTTCCCAGGCAGCAAATTCATTGAATGTGTTCAAGATAAGTCAGAAATCTGGAATGAAAGCAATGTCTTTGCAGAGAAAAAGTGGATAGAGGCTGGTGCTTAATTTTCTTTCAGTAAAGGCTGTGTCATCAAGTCTTTTAGTTTAGGCTCTTTTAGGGCTTGTTCCATCACTTTTTCAAAGTTTTGTCATTGAATTAAGTCAAACTGGACTGAAAATTGCTTTAGTATCCCATGGAGTTTTAGGAGATTAATAGAATATTTTCAAATAGCATATTCTTGCAGCTGGAATTACTAATGCCAGATCCAGTGCCCTTTGAAATCAATGTGATATTTTAAGGCTCTGAATTTCAGTCCACATTCTCAAAGACAAGGAAGTTAGTAAATGTAGCTGATTCCCTGTCCAAGATGAATACGTTTCAGATCATGCCTGTATGAAATATTTAGGTCCTAGTTTAAAGCACATCAGTGCTGTGTTAATGTTAAGCACATGAGTCTTCAGTCACACTGTTTAGGCTTAGAATTAGTTATGAAGCTAAATCTGCTGCTGAGAACTTAGTAATTAGAGAAGTTCTAAAAATAGCACTTAAGACTTTTCTTTTGGTTACGTAATATTTTCAACTAAAATTTCTTTTCTAATTCTCAAACTCTGAACTCAGGGTTTGCTAGCTCATTGCTAGCAAACTTCTTCAAAATTACGATAATGAAACTCTTTATATAAAGAGGCCTATTATCATAAGTGAATAAGGCACAGCCTTGCAAGCAAGTGAAGAAGATTGTATGAAGAGTAGATTTCAGTCACATACTGTAACTTCTTCAAATACAGGGAAATTTCATGAAAATCATAGTGCTTCAAAAATTCTCTTAATCTTTGCTAAAATGACATGACTTATGTCATAAATCACTTTTTCTAACTACCTAAGGTTATCTGCTTTAAATGGTAATGAGCTTTATGTTTGAAGCTTTACAGGATTGCTGGTAGGTAATTCTAGAAGAACATATTAAAATAGAATTTGGAACTCTAAGTGGTACAAAGCAGAATTAGTTATTTAAATTAACAAGTGAGCTGCTAGTCAGATGAACAATTAATGTAGTGAAGGAAATATCATAGCCAAACTTCATAAATGTGTTGCAGTAGACACAACCACTTATTATGGAAGATCCTATTATGGAAGATGCTGCAGGTCATTTAGATTCAGTGAAACAACAAAAGGTTGTATAATAGAGCACATCAACTTGCAGAGAATTGCTAATTCTTCATCAACAGATTATGGTAGGTTAGTTATGTTCACCTTCTCACTGAAATCCCAAGGTTCTGCTTAGTCTCTTGTGGCATTGAAGATCCTTGTGATCTATTACCAGATTATCCTTGAGAGAGCGCTATACATTTTGCTCCAGGAAATAAGCTATCTACTCCCTAGCATTCACCATTACAAGCAATCATTTATTATGATGGAACTTTGTCATTCAATTATGCTTTTATATAGAGTGCATGGCCAAAAATCTCAATCATATATGTCTGAAGTTGGTTAAAGAAGTTGTTGCTGTTCAAAACTCCAGATACTGATCCTGTGCTGATGTGCCTGAGCATGAGCTCCTGTAGTGGTGGAGAGTCCATAAATGGAAAAACTTCTGCAGGCAACTGATTCCCATCGCTTTCTCATTTTTCAGGTTATGAGCATTCTCCTATGGCATTTGAAATATCTTTCCTTCTTTTGTAAGTTATTTTTTCTCAGCATGCAGTGAACTGATAAAAGTGAACAAGTATTTAGCTAAGGCTTTAATTACTTTAGCCTACTTATTATGTTCAACATCGTGCTTCATGCCTCATTTCAACTTCTTTTGATCCACATTTTCATGAGAAAAACTGGTTATAGGTATTACAGGTAGAGAACTGATGAACAGTGAGAGACTTGTGGCAGAGTAGAAAACCTGTCAAATCCATAGCCTAGTTGTTTTGTGAGTATATGTTTTGTTGTGCTGTGTAGAAAGGGATTTAAATAACTAATCATTACTTTCCTCAAATAGGTCACCTTTCTTTGAGAGTTAACTGCTGTTGGTAGTCATACTTTACAACTGCTTTATGGCATAGTTTAGAACTGCTTTATGACTGGGACAGGAATTCAGCTGAAAGAACTACTTGCGTTTCTGTATGCAGTAAGTGGTAGTTGTTGGAGATAGATCCATGTGTTGACCTAGCATAATATCAGCAATGCCAGCTGAGCTTATGTAACCAAACTAGGCTTGGCTTGTGTTGAACCTTCCAAAATCCACTAGTCGGGAAATATCTTGTCTCACTTTTAACCCATTCCTTTCTCACAAGCTAAACAGAAGAATGTTTAGCAAAGGGAGGAGGAAGGTATAGAGGAGGTAACTGTATTTGCTTTGCTCATTCACAGGGTCTCAGAAGACTGGAACAAGAGCTTCTGTGATGGAAAGTCTTTGAGAATGTAGAGACATAGAGAGATCTAGCAAAAACTTAAAAAGTCATTTTTCAGGGAGGAACTTGGATTTTAGTCTTCTTTTGAGTCATTTGGTACTGGGTATTCTAAAGCTACTTCCCTCTTCAGTCCCTGCAGAACTTGTTTTATGCATTGCCCTTTTGTACTGATGCTGCCATGGGGTCAGTGGCTGACCCATATTCATTGAACACAGCAAAACAGAGAAAGATTTTCTCAAGCCTGCAGTGGAAGTGGTGCACATTCAGGATTTATTTATTTGTTTTTTCTTTCTATTTCATTGACTTGGATTGTGATTTGTTTGTATTTATACTCAACATAAAACATATACAGATGAAGTGTCAATCTTTCCGTGTAACGGCTTGGTCAACAGTATTATTAAGTCTTTTCTCTGCAACATAGTACTACAGACATGACCCGATTTTATATAATTGTTCCTATTTTATAATACAAGTTATTTGTTCTATTTGCCATTGTCTCTTGCTTAACTCCCCTCATTCTAATTGCATGTCATCCCTCTGTTTTTGTACTGAGAAAATGTACTCCATTAACTGTCTGAATCATTCAACAGTTATTAGTTTTCAGTGTTTCTATGGTGCTGATGCAGTAGCTGTTTTTTTACTGACTACTACTTTTGAGTTCTAGAATGCTATAGTGTGCTGATATTGGAACATATTAATTGTTCAAGTGTACAATTGTTGATTATTATTTCCAGAGAAGAATTTAAAAGTTGCATGAAGTAGTGAAGTTTTTGAATTTCTATCACTACTGTCCTGGGAACAAGACTCTTCAGTTCCTCTTTGTCTCGCTCCAATTTGCAGGAGGGAGGCAAGGTTCTTTGATATGTGTATATACCCGGCGTGAGATTAAGAAGCAACGGTTCAAATGTTGGTCCAACCAGTTTATTAAAGTCCTAGCCTTTTTAGGGAGATGGGGAAGGGAAGGTGGGCGATAGGAAAAGTAGGAAAAAATAAGCAAGGAGTCTGTAGAGAGCAAGAGAGATAGTCACCACCGTGGGTCCAGCGAGGTACACATTAGGTCCGTTGATTTCAGGAACTCGTCTAATCACCGCGGGGGATGGGAGAAAGTCAGGGAGCACTGCAGCAAGCCGGCCTTCCGAAAAGGTTTTCCCCTCAGGGAATTCTCCGTCAAAGGTGTTTTTGGGAGATCGTCTCCAAAGTTCGTCTCCATAGATCGTCTCCAAAGATCGTCTCTAAAAATCGTCTCCCAAAATCCCCAGTTTAGCAAGGGCCTTTTATCCCCCATTTCGGTGGGGTTGTTTTTTCTTCTTCTTTGAAGTTAGAGGATATCCCGAACAAACACTGAATGTCTAAACAAGCATCTTCTGAAGGCGTAAAATGGTTTAAAACCAGCTTTTGTGACATTCCTGGCCCACAGATAAGCCAGCAGGGGTTGGTGGTGCCTCTGTTTGCCAGACACAAGCATTATCGCCTTCTTGCAGTGGTCAGCTCCTTCAAGCAGCACCCCTGAAAAAGACTGCTTGTCCTGTCTCTGCTTATCTTTGCAATCATAAGCAGAGATGGCACAATAGCAACCACCATTCACCCTCCTAGATAGTTAGCAGTCGCCAGTCAGAATCTTATCATCAGGAAAACCTCCCGAAGCAAGCTTTGAGACAACAAAAGAAAACCAGATCTGTCCTTCACACCACCCCGTGGCTCAAAGGTTGCTTGAAACTGATGTGCAAATGACCATTCACGGTGGTGAGGAAAGGGAAAAAAAAAAAGTAAGCATAAGGGAAAAGAGGGATGGGGGATAATGGGGAATTAAATGTTAACATCATCATCATTATTCAATCCATAATTATTACATTCATACAGGCATGTATTTTAGATCTTTTTAAGATAAAAATTATACACAGAAAGTTATTTAGAGCTATAGTCACTTATTCCCATTGTTACTTGCTTTACCCTTAGCTCCCTCTTCTATTTAATTAGTAAGCTTTTTCTTGTTGACCTGCTCCTACTATTGTTAAAAAAATCATCAATGGGCAGTCATTCTTGATGCAGTACAGAGTGAGATGCACCCGTGTCTACCAGAAAACAAACATCTTTACACTGCTGTGTGCACAATGCGTTCAGTCCACTGGGGGCAAAACTCATCCTGGGATCTTCAGGTCCTGATCTAGTGCAGCTGCTATTGTTCTTCCCAATTCTTTCACTACAGTCCCTCTTTCAATATAATTTCCAAGCTCCATAAATAAATCTGTCCGGGTACCTTCAGTTCCTTTAATGTGTATGTTAATGGAAGAAAATGAAGACATTCTTGCTCGGACAAGCAAAAGGACCAGACAAGGAGGGATAAAACCGAAAGATTGTAACTATTCCTGCCAGACAGACCCTCTTGGCATGATCACGGGACGTCTAGCTTGCACACCTGGCATAGGTGTGAGCAGATATTATAAAGACCATTGGCAAGCCTGCCAAACCTGAGGCGGCTTGGAGTGAGTGGCAAGAGACCATGGGTTCGTGTATGACCAAGGAGCAAGTGGCGAAGACAAAGGAGCAAATGGCAGATAGCCAAATCGTGGAAGAGGAGCAGACGGAGCAGACGATGGATAGTCAAATCATGGATGAGGAGAAGGCAGAGGATTCTCAAATCATGGAGGAGGAGCAGCAGGAGCAGATCGCAGATTCTCAAATCATGGATGACCCCATAATCTATACATGGAATCCGCTCTACGAAGTCCCAGCCTGGAACAGATGGAGAAGACGACCTGCGCAGAAGGAGGTGAGCGCCAACATCGAGCTGCATCTCGCGCAGGAATGGTTCCACGGCAAGATGGGACCAGGGTGCAGTGGGCGGCTCATCGCTGAACGGATGCTGAGGGAGTACTGTGCCATGATGGGGGCTCCTGATGGCTCCTTTCTTGTAAGAGAAAGTGGGACATTCATTGGGGACTACGTCCTGTCCATCTGGCGCAATGGAGGAGTGCAGCACTGTCGCATCCATTGGTGGCAGGATGCCAATAGCCACAGGTACTACCTGACCAATAACCGAATATTTGACAGCCTTTACGACCTCATTTCCCATTACCGGGAGACACCGCTGAGGTACAACGAAATGGAGTTGAGACTGACAGTGCCTGTGCCTCGTACCAAAGACTGGGTGCCGCGGGACGGCACCAGAGGATCGAGCACAGCTCCAGCGCCATCTTCCTCAGGGCAGGATGGAAGATCCAGCACCATCGTGCGTGAAACCAGAGTCATATATAATAAGGCACTTGACCAAGTTCATATTATTTGAGTTCATTGTTCACAACAAAAGTTTTTGTTCTGCACTAACCACAGAGTCCGTGTCTAATTACCACAGGTAAACTTTGATTGTATTTGCCTTTCTTCACCTGTATGAGACACTGCATTCTTATCCTTACCTGGGGTTTCTACTACCCATACCAAATTGATCACTTTCTTTGTCTGTAATACTGGTCTTATCAGGGGTAATAACTAACACTAAACTAAGGGCACGAGCACTTCCAATGTTGTGCTTTTGTCCCTATTCGGAAGTAACGATTTGTTTACTTTCTGATCACAAGCGGCAGAGGATGGGGGGGTGGTGAGGGGGAGCAGCACAGGGATGCGTTCTCTTGTGGCAACAATTACATTTCCATATACCATTTGCATTTATACTTACATATACCCTAAACATTTAACAATCACAAAGATAGTGACAATAACCAATAGTATCAAATAAAATAAATAAATAGGGGTATTTGTGTCAGCTGCTTTCTCCATTCAGGAAGTCCCAGTGTAAGCCAAGATCCAGACAGGAATTCTTTTTGTTTTGTTTTGTTTTCACATCGTTCACCTCTTATCAGTCCTGATACCCCTGTTATACCTTGCCAGTCCTTGCCTTCTTCAGTCTGTGTCTGTCCCAAACTTTCTCACTTTCCAAACTCTCATCATTACATAAACTCACTTTCTCTTTAACCCTTTTTCCTTTATACACTATCCCACTATTTGTACCTTCAGTCACACTTCCACATACCCTCAATTATATAATTACACTTTCTTATACCATAAAAGCAGTCTGTCCCATTCCCTTCAGAATCCACAGATTAAACAATACATTTCTTCAGTTTCCACAAACACCCTTAGACCAACAACCATGTTTTGTATGGAACTCCTGGACTGATGTGATGCTGAAAAACATCAATGCAAAGGGCTTTCATTTGTGACCACATCTAACAGATATTAGATGGGTCCCTTGGCTCATTTCCCAACTTGTTAGGAATTTGGAAACACTATGGAGGAATAACATGCAAATCACAATCAGTTTAACCAAAAGGGGTGAAAGAAGGGGTCAGAAGGAATGGTTATTACTGTGCAGAGTACCATAAAACCAGAATAACCTGTAAAAACTCTGAACCACATTGTGATGTTTTAAGAGATCCAAGGACTGATATCAATCACAATCCACAACAAACAAAACATAATACTATTGCAACCAAAATATGTAATCAAGAGGTATATTCAGCATTCTAGCATGATCTCATCTTCAATTTTCCTGTCACAAAACACAAATGGTTAAAGTCAGCTATCAGCCATTCTGTGTTCAGTAAAGGTCCCACGGGGATCTTCTGTAAAATAAAACAAGACAACTTGCCCTTTTGGGGCTATTGTTAATACAATTAAAAAATGAGGGAACAATCCAGCAAGAGTTGATTTTACATTTCTTTATCGGGGTGTCCTTAGCCTTCCAAGGATATTTGTTAAGGGATTTCATTAAGGTTAGGGAAACTGTCCTCAGGTTAGCTGAGTCAGTTGTCACAGGCTGGCCAGGGAGATAAGTGTTTCCCTGGCTTATCAGTAACTGTATTGTGACTCACAGGGGGAATTGGCAGGAGTGGTGAGGCCTTGGGACAGAAGGTGTTAAATCGAGGATCTCCTTTTGTTGTGAGCTTTCTAATACATCCACCCCTTCACTGCCTTCCCCCCCCCACCTCCCGCTCATCTGGGGAAGGGGGCGAAAGCATCAGCTTTCCTTGAGCTTCTTGAGCTTTTGTTCTGGCCACCAGTTAACTAATTTCTCTAGTCTGACTGTGGGTAATCCATTCATCAAATCTCGTGGAACACCCTTTTGCCAGCCAAGTGTCCAGAGACGATTACGTCTATGACCAATATTTCGCCTACCTGTTCTTACTGGCAATGAGACCCTTCCAGTTTCACTGCGGTTTGGGCTAGGTGGCCCAGGGGCAAGGCTGACAGCTGCAAGCCTCACTTCCCTTGGGTCAAATTTACTAGTGTTAGAAATCACCGGCCCATATTTTCTTTCATAGTTAATTAATTCTTGGGCAACCTCCCCCCATGTCCATACTTTATATCCTGTCTGCAGATGGTTAGAGGTTACAGTTCCTTCTAATGCTGCCTGGGTTCTTTCTCCCTGAGGCATAGCCTGTATCTTTCCTTGTAGTTGTATACCTATAGGTTTCAGTGATTCTGGAAGCCCCCTAATTAAAGGAGTCATCCTTTCAGGATCAACAGGCATCATCATAGGTGATTCATGATGTGGCTGCAATTTTCTATCATACATCATTTGCAAACAGGCAGCCTTTTGGACACTTTCAACCAATTGATCCACTGTCCCATTAATAGCAAGAGGGTCTCCCCTTTCTAAAGGGTTGAGACCACCAGCCCAGTAAGCAGCCCTCTGTGTTAGGGACCAGGGAGCACGGTTGTTGCCAGTAGTTAAAAATACTCCTGGCCCCCAATAACCCTCAGCCTCCTTTTCGGTTAGCATTATTTGGTCTCCACCAGTTAGACTGACTCTCCATACATACTCCGTTTCAGATTCTCTTGGAGACCGGCTGAAATCCTTCTTCAATTTAGCTAGTTCAGTAGCTGAGAAAGGAATTTCTTTAACATTCATTTGAGGATCAAGGTCCTCACCATTATCGAAGGTATATTCTGTTTTTATAAGAGGACGCAGAGGGGCTACTGGGGTTTCATTATCAAAGCTTTCTTTTGTTTCTCTCAATTCCTCCTGAGGATAGATTTTCTCTTGTGGTGCACTATGGATAACAGTGTCACCCGTATCTTTATATGATAAAATTTCCTTAAAAGCCATTTGTAACAACACTGAATTATGTTTCTCTCTTTGTAATTGTTCCTCAAGGTTCAATATTTGATTCTGCAGAGTTTTTACCAATTCTTGCATTACTTTAACTGATTCCTGTAATGCTTGTATGGTTTGGGTTTCTGCCGAATGCTTTTCATCTCGGAACTCCACGGCTGCTTTTAAAGCTGCACCGAGTACCGCACAAATAAACGATTTTCCTTTCCCGGCTCGGGTACGAGCCCCATGTTGTAAAACACAAATGCGGTCTGAAACACTCTGCAAGTTATGCCAGTTTTGTCGTGCCCAATCCACCCCTGATAAAGAGGGCCGAGCACCGTGCTTTTCTAAAAGGTCAAATAGCACATTTTCACTTTTCATAGTGGCAATACTTTCACTCATTTCTCAATACCCTAAAAGATCTACACTAAGGGAAGAAAAGGTACACTTAACTCCTTACCCCTGCCCAGGGAGGCACGCACCAATTAAACAAATGTAAATGCTACAATCATGCCTCCCTTTTGTTTAGAGGAGCACACAAAGACAGCAGGCTAAAACAACACCTTTTGGGTTAAATCGCCCCTTATTTTCCTGCGAGGCCACACAGAAAAACTGCAAATTCCGCACCTAGGTTACAAGACGCTCTCAATCCTGGCAACTCGGAGAGGTGCGCACAGAAAAAGTTTAAACAACGCAAATTCTCAAATCACTCCTCCCTTACACAAAAGACCAAGAAGCACAATCAACTCTTACAAAGAACATGTAAACACCTAAATCGCTCCTGGCTATCCTGTCAGGCCAGAAAAACTTCAAGCTTCAAGCCACCAAAGTTACCAAACGCTTCAAAATTTCTTAAAGAGGAATAAACTTCTTGGAGAGCAACACACGCTTTACGTCAAAAATTACCTCCTCACTTCCCCAAGAGGTGCACACACAAAACTTTTCAAATTCCAAAACACGTTACAAGTTACTTAAACCACAAAAAATGCAAAATTGTCTTCTCGAGGAGGCACACACGTATAAAACAAAAGCAAATAGTCAAAATTAATTCATACGTCCCCAAGAGGCAAACACAAAAGCAAGTAAAGTTTCAGAATATGGAGCGGTCTTCCTGGAGAGGTGCTCACATCTAAGTTACCAAAACTATCGCTCCTTGCAACTCCAGGAGGTGCACATAGAAAAGTTTCAGGCTATATCTGGGAGGACAACACTCTCACGGCGGGTATCCTGTCCGTGACGCCAATAATAAATGTCTCGCTCCAATTTGCAGGAGGGAGGCAAGGTTCTTTGATATGTGTATATACCCGGCGTGAGATTAAGAAGCAACGGTTCAAATGTTGGTCCAACCAGTTTATTAAAGTCCTAGCCTTTTTAGGGAGATGGGGAAGGGAAGGTGGGCGATAGGAAAAGTAGGAAAAAATAAGCAAGGAGTCTGTAGAGAGCAAGAGAGATAGTCACCACCGTGGGTCCAGCGAGGTACACATTAGGTCCGTTGATTTCAGGAACTCGTCTAATCACCGCGGGGGATGGGAGAAAGTCAGGGAGCACTGCAGCAAGCCGGCCTTCCGAAAAGGTTTTCCCCTCAGGGAATTCTCCGTCAAAGGTGTTTTTGGGAGATCGTCTCCAAAGTTCGTCTCCATAGATCGTCTCCAAAGATCGTCTCTAAAAATCGTCTCCCAAAATCCCCAGTTTAGCAAGGGCCTTTTATCCCCCATTTCGGTGGGGTTGTTTTTTCTTCTTCTTTGAAGTTAGAGGATATCCCGAACAAACACTGAATGTCTAAACAAGCATCTTCTGAAGGCGTAAAATGGTTTAAAACCAGCTTTTGTGACATTCCTGGCCCACAGATAAGCCAGCAGGGGTTGGTGGTGCCTCTGTTTGCCAGACACAAGCATTATCGCCTTCTTGCAGTGGTCAGCTCCTTCAAGCAGCACCCCTGAAAAAGACTGCTTGTCCTGTCTCTGCTTATCTTTGCAATCATAAGCAGAGATGGCACAATAGCAACCACCATTCACCCTCCTAGATAGTTAGCAGTCGCCAGTCAGAATCTTATCATCAGGAAAACCTCCCGAAGCAAGCTTTGAGACAACAAAAGAAAACCAGATCTGTCCTTCACACTCTTGTTCTTCTCCAGGTATCTTATTTGAATCTGGCAGCAAATGACTGTCACTAGAGAGCAGCAAGGATGGTGTGACAGCACTTTGGGCAAGCTACCAAGCACAGGCGAAGGTCAGCTGGTAAATGAAAGCAGAGAGCAAGAATTAAATGAAAGGAGGAAAATGCCAGTGTTATGCTGACGTTTTCATTAAGAAAATCACTGAATACATGGAACAAGTTTGACATTTACTTCTACAGTGGTAGAAATCACTACACTGTGTGTACGGCATGTTTTCCTGTTCAGTCAGCATATTTTACAGCTGGGGTAAAGGGGACTGTAATTGTTTTACAGTAGCAGTGATACAAAATTGTTCATTGACTCAGCTCTTTTCTCCATTATATGAACAACATTGTAACTGACCATGTAATACAACTTTTTTTTTGTTATTCCTCTTTCCACCTCTACACATGCCATGACTATAGTTATGCTTTTAAAATGATTTCTCTAATTTTTCTCCTTAATATACAAATCATCCACTGTTCCTTTATTTTCCTCTTGAATAGATATTTTCACTGAAGTACTGTCACTGGGCATTTTCCATCGTAAAGTGTTCTTTTTAGTTACATAGTTAGAAAATTTTGCTGTAATGTTCTTTAAAGACTATAAAGAGTCATCATCAGGTCAGAGAATGAGTGGTGAATCCATTGCAGGCCATGATGTGTTGCATTTTTGCATTCCACAGTTTTAATGTGGATATGGATGAGCTGAATTTCCATTGGACTCATGCAAATTGCATCACTTTCCAATATAAAAAGGTCACAAGGGTAAAACAGCTTTTGAAAATGCTCCCCGTTTTGGAAGTGTTCTGGGGTTACAAGCAGGCCCAGAATGGTCAATCATCTGGCTATTCTTTACAGGTATATGGCTCATAACAGACACTAGCAGACAGAATATGAATTAGAGTAGCTCTAAACTTTCTCTAATTGATGCCAGGAGTTCAACAGGTTCCCAGGCAACTTGAAAGTACAGGGAATACAGCAGTGATTCAGAATGTGTGGTGATAAATAGCAGTCCCCTGGAACTCAGACACAGAATTCACACTGAGCTTGAGGGTGGCATAGTGGGAGGCCAGACTCAGTGTTGGATATTTAATCCTTTTGGAAGTTGCTTGTAGCACTGAGCCAACAACCTTGGGTATGTGACACATGGCCTGCTTATTTCAATTTCGTATTTTGTAGATGTAATTTCTTCTGCTGTTTTTTCATCTATAACAGAATATCCAATTTGCACAAAGAATGGCATTAAAATTAGCATGCATCCAAAGCATATGGATGGGGTGTGGCATAATCCTGCCTTTCCACAGACCAGCAAGAAGAGAGAGAAAAGGGACTTCCCTGGGGATATTCAAGGCTAGGCTGGATGGGGATTTGAGCAGCCTGGTCTATTGGAAGGTTTTCCTTCCCATGACTGCAGGTTGGAACTGGAGATTCTTTAAGATTCCTTCCAACTCAACCCATTCTATGAGTCTATGATTCAATGTAAAGCCAAAAAATTGGAAGTATTGGTTATTTTACTACACCACTGGTTAACTAAGCTCTGTCAATAGCACTTGCAGTGCTTCCTTAGTCATTCACAGGTGTACATGGTAGTTCTGTGAGAATACACCAGCAAATATGTTTCAAAATAAAACCTGGATGTGTTTCTGTGGGTAGCTCACTCCAGGGACAGCTTGTTTTCGCATGTAAGAATGACCTTGGGATCTTCGTTTACACAGTCCTCCCACACCATCTTAGCAAACTTTGCACACTGAAATACCTTAGCCTGTCTCAAACGGTACTCAAGGCACATAATACAGACTCTTGGTATCCTGTTGAAAAATGCTTTTCTGGAAGGTTGTGATAAGGTCATTATTTTGTGTATTTTGAACAGAAAAAACAAAACCCTTCTCTGTAGGGGTGGCTATTGACGCAGCAAGTGGAGCCAGAAGGATTAAGGTCAAGCACAGCATACTGTGGACCACAATACACTTTGAACATTAAGATTGTTCTGATGGAGCTGAACCCCAAGGAAATGTAGATGTAAGCTTGCCCTTCCATGTTGTGTAAAGTCAGTTAATTTTTTTTGTAGTGTAGGTGTAGCTTTTCTTCCTGTGTTACCAAATAAGGCTAGGGTCACCAAAAAGGTCTGTCTCAAGGCTGACAATATATTGAGGACTTTCTGAGTTCTAGCCATAAAAATGATTGTTTTTCCGAGATGGAGCACTTTCCTTTCATGCAGTGTGTTCTTTCATGGGATATATTTAATTTACCTTTGAGAATAATAAGATATAGAAAAGGACATGACCTTGTTTTTTAAGAATGATAAAAGAATATAAAAATGACCTCATAAAAGTATGAGGTAATTTCCATATTTTGGACTTAGTACTTCAGCTAAAGTTCAAGTCCATACTGATAATTTACTGAATTGGATGTTTCTGATAAAAAGATCACAACACCATATAATGAGTGGATCATTTTATTCCTCCTAGTGTAGAATGGTCTTAAGAGGTGCAATTGATAGGATATTTAATAAAATTAAATTCTGTGTCTTACCATATAGCCTAAGTAGGAATTTCTAACTATGGATCTATCTTATGGAGCTGTAAAGGCAGTAGCATCATCAGTTAGACCTACTGTCATTGTAATGGAAAGGAGATTCATCAGGGAAAAATATCTCAGCTGATAACTAGCAGATTATTTCTTTTTTACTCTTCAACAATACAACAGTAACAGATTGATAAGAATCAAATATATATCTCCTAAGAATTTGCAAATACATTTATTATCTTCACAGATGTGATAACCCAAAACTAAATGTTATACTGAGGTAGAAGACATGTTCTAGGGTGTATTTCTAGTAGTCCTACTGGTCCAGAAATTCTTTTTTCAGATACTGTCTTTTGTTTCTATTGCTCCATAGTTAGGAAGTCTTTTCATCTGCTTTCCTATTTTCAGCAGTTTCTGTGACAGCGTCACATAGTTGTTTCTGTTAAATGGTCGTAATTGTTAGCTTGAGCTTGCTAGGTGTTTAAGAAATGTAAAACCTGGCAAAATTAACAATTGATTGTGAAGAATGGCACAATGCCTATATTCTTATTTCTGTATGCTTTGGGGGGGAAAAAAAAAGTGCTGTACCTATCAATTTACAGTTAAAATGAATAAAGTGGGGGGGGATAAAATGAATTAAATAACCATAATATAACCAAGTAGGAATGAATGCAATACATATACATTTATAAAGCTAGATGCCTGCTACAGTATCAGTATTTTGCACTTACTGTGTTTTTGTTACAAAAGTGGCTTCATTTCTAGTAATTCAAATACATGAACTGCATACAATGTATCTATATAATCATTCTAGCTGAGCTGAGAAAGTCAGCTGATGGTGACAAGGGTTGATGGTTGGAGCCATATTAGAAATGCGTAAGAGCATGGTGAGTAGGAAAAGATTTTTCAGTGTGACAAAATGCCTACTGTAGGTGGCAAGAGTGCTTTGAAGAAATTCCAGTTGCTGCTGGGAGAGGCCAAAGTTGCATCTTGAAAAAATATTAATAGCAAATAATATATATCCTTCAGTGAGTTCTTTATCATGGACTATTAACAAAGGTTTGCTTAGCCAAGATCATGCTTGCAATACGTGATGAAAAATGTTAAATGCAAAAGCTTTATGCCACCAAGCTTATTTTGTTTCAGAAATGATTTTCTTTTATAAGGTTGTTACAGCCTTCCAAATGGGAAATAATCACCCAACGCTAATTACAACAAAAGCCAAAATAACTCGGTGTTGAAATGCTGTTTTTGCTAGTAGTTCTTGTCCCTAAACAGATAAAGCAGTTAAGGTGATGCTTGAAACCAAGTTACTGTCCAGATTGTGCAGCATGCTGTCTGATTTCTCTGAGCTTTTTAAAGAGATGTATCTCTCTGGTATAGATCCCCGTGGTCTACTTACAGAGAAATTTCATTACCATGCTGTGTGGTCCTCATGGTGCTGAAAGTAAAATATTGGATTGACAGGCACTCGTTGTGGAGGAGAGCTTATTGATGATGGAAAGACTGATTCAATCTCTAATCCTGAAGAACGACCTGCCACCTGGAGTGATAGTATACAGATGGGTGCAATCTAAACTCTCTTTCCACCTCAAGTTACATTTGGCTGTAGATTAACAATGTGATTCCATATAATGAAGATGGTTGTTTGGTGCAGTAGCAATTTTCCATTGCTGACATGCAATGTCAACAGTTCTGACAAAGCTATAAGGACAGTGTTTAAATGTGCTACATCTGGCTGGGACTGCTGCCAGGTTATTAACAGTCCCATTAAAATTACCTGCAGAGAAGTGCTTTAGTAGAAGGGAATGTAGTGTACTATTTCCCATGCAACCACCTACCCAGGCATAATTGCAGTCCACTAGCACACACTCATAACCCTAGCAATGTTGTGATAGTGGAAACAGCTTTTTACAGTTTTATTTTGATGAGGGAGTAATTTATAGCTTTAATTGTATTGAATCCAATTCTTATGGCCTCACTCAGGCAAATACTCCATTGAAGTCAATGTCAGTTTTACCTTAGGGTGGAGTTACAACAGTAGATGATTTTATTAATGATACTTCTAATTAAAAAAGAAAAAAAAAAAAGTATGTATATATCTGAATATTTTTCTGAAGTTACATGCAGCTGTCCTTTTAATTATCCTTTTTTCTTTTCTTTCCCTGTGAGTGACTGTGTAACACTCTCAGTGAAGCCTACATAACACGAAAAGGTTTTAAGGCATTTTTCTGAGTAAAAGGGCTGTGCTGCCCCAGAGGACACTGCAGAAGGCACAGCACATTTTCTGATGAAACTCCACCATTCCTTTGGAATGCAGAGGGAGCACTTGCCAGTATAATGATAAATGGGCATGTGATCCCAGCTATCTATAAGCAGTTCTTAGCTGAAGCTTAAACATTCCTTCTAAGTTCAGTACTTGAATGCTGCAGAAGATTCTTGCACCATCTCTCTTCCCAATCCATACAGCATTTACATAATTCACTTCAAAACTCTGTCTCTTTGCATGTGTCTGAAAGATCTCTGCATGCAGAATAATCCTAGAGAATAATCTGTCAGCTGCCTGCCTGCAAGCGTTCCATACCGTTTATGAGTACCACGGCTTGTGATGAGGGTACCTGAACATGCATGTCAGTGAGCTGTTGTCCTGGCATTATGACTGTGGTGGGAACACTGCAGAAATGCTGACTGGTCATTGCTTAGAATGCTTCCTGTCCCTTCTGGCAACAAGTGTGATCTTCATAATGACTTCAGGGGTAGTTCATAATGTGTAGTGAGAAAAGGAGCCTAAGTGTGGGTGTCTTGGCTTATTATGGCTACGTGATTAATGGTGTCCATAAAAAGCTGGTGGCATGTCACATCTGACTATAGTTCTATTCTCTGGGATGCTGTACCAGGTAAATTCATTTCTTTGCAGCCTGAAAAAAAGTGCAAGTATTTGAGTGTTTTTGTCTCAGAGTGCAAAGGCTTTAGTCTGTGTCCTTCGTGCTTCAGCTTCCTGAACAAATGGAAGAATTAAAAAAAAAAAGAATCTGGGGCAACACAAGGGTTCTTGACATTTATTACACATGGAACTTTCCACATGTGGCAGAAGTAGATGACTAAGTTTAGATCAAGCAGTATGACTTAATGTCTGTTGTGCCATATGTTTATCCTGCTGCTTTCATATGAGAGAAGAGGGATGTGGAGTAGCCTGACCTCATTCTGGTCCTGGCTGTGCCTGTAACTCCTTGCGGCTATTGCAGCCACACAGAGAATTCTCATTCTGCTGCCCCACAAAATAAGCATATAAAAAAGCACCTATAAGTCTACCACAGATACTCTGTAACATTTACTACCTCTTTAAAAAATATAATTATTTTTAAATATTTTCACTGCTGTGACATGAGTCACAGAAATACATATATTATGTATATATTTTGCAGGCCATAAGAATACAAGTCACACATGAACAGAGTAAGAGAGATAAAGAGATCTGTCTCTATTTTTCATAGTAAATCAGTGATCATTTTTATTTTTTTCCTATCCTTTCTCAGATACCAATAAGTAATGATGTCTCTTAAATTTCAGGATTCTGTTGTAGTTTCAGCCATCTTTGTCATTCTTTTTTTTCCAAAGTGTTTGACTATTTGAGCTTTTCTTTCTTTGTCTATTCCTCTCACTTTTTAATACTTGGCTTTTATTTAGTTTTGCACCTTGCCTCATTTTGTTTCTTTTCATTGACATTACTTTTGTTATTTGTTGCTATGGATCAGTTCCCTCACTTACAGTCTTGGTCACTGTCTTTTCTTGACGTAGGACTTACATAACCCTTCTTTTCTTCATGACCATTAGCTGCAAATTCTTTTTCTTTATTGTTTGGCTTTTTTTTTTTTTTTTTTTTTTTTTTTTTTTTTTTTTTTTTTTTAACGTATATTCCCCTGCCTATTGAGCTATTGCTTGTCATACACCTACCGTCTCTAATTTTTCTGCATAAGATCCTACCTCATTTTCTTTTTTTACTTTATTTTCTAATCTCATCTTTTCACACCAGTGGCTATGTCAGGTAACGGGGCTTAAATCAAAGCTTGGTCCAGGCCAGTGCATTCTTAAGGCTGGTAAGATGCAGATATCCTTGTGTTTAGTATTCACTTGCTGCCTAAAAATTCTAGGCGTCCTTGTAGAAGGAGGTGCTTAAAACCTCTAAAATGTTTCATGAAGTTTCCTCAAGGCCAGATGATCGGTCGCACATCTAGTAGCAGCCATGCAGGGAGCTGTGTTTTTTCAGCCTCTAGAACTTTGATCTTGGCCTCATGCTACAGCGTTGAATAAGTCTGACTTTGTAGTTGACTAAAGACAATGCCTTACTTAGTGTGTGTTTGTAAAATGGGCTAAAACTTTGTATAATACTTAAAGTATTTTACCATCTGTGGTATCTCCTCTTCCCCTCAATTTCAATGCTTTTGAAGCTTTGCAAACCTTTGAATTACAGAGAATTACAGGAGAAACCTCTTTTTCTCCAGCTCTGAAACAGAGGCCATGTAGAAGTCTTGCTCAGCATTTATTTCATCAGCTGTTTGTTTACTTGCTTCCTCCCTCATTCTTCTGCCTGCTTTTCTCAACAGTTGTTCTGATTTCATCTTTGCTTCACTTTCACCTTCTCTTTTCTTCCTCTTGTCCTTTTTCACCTTTTTGTCCTTAGAAAAAGACTTCCACTTTGCCTTTCTGGCCACCATATCTCAAGTATCAGACTTAGGGTATGTAAGGTCTCTGTAATGTTATTAGAAGAATAAATGTTCCTAAGAATTATGTTACTATGTAATTTCCAGATGTTGATTGTAAAAAAAATACTATGAATAGTGGCAGGACCCAGACATACTTTTGCATAAGTTTTTTTACGAGGTCATTATATAATTTGTAATATTTGTGAAAGTAATGAGCCTGCTGCCAAAGGTCTGTCAAGCAAATTTGATGGCCTAATTAGGGTTAAATTAAATGGAGGGTTAAGAAATTAATCTTTTAATATATGTTTTCCACTTTTTAAAATATGCCAGGGAAAAGAAGGAAATCTATGAAAACAGTTGGCAAAGTGGACTGAAAATGCAGACTGTTTATGTATCTAGAAATCATTTCCATGTAATCAGAAGAGCTGTGAAAAGGACCCTCAGCCTTAATAGATAAGTAATAGCTTAGAATATACAATTAGGGTTAATACCTGAAGAGGAAATGTAAGCTAACATGTAAAGGCAGCCACATCATGGAGGTAAGGTACTGTAGGGATGAAGTGAAAACTGTTAATTTATGAGCTGTGTTAGACTCATAAAGGAAAAAGAGATCTTAATAGACTTGAGGAACTCTAGGGAAGGGATTCAAAGAACATTTCTGGCAGTCTAAGATTCTGAAGTAGTCATTTTAGAGATAGTAGGAAGAAAAATCCTAATGAATTTTTAGATGGATTTTGATGTGCCTACCTCAGTTCCAGTATACAGCATCCACTTATCTTACACCTTTCAAAACTTTCACAGATAACCCATATCTGTCTTCTGCATATCTAGTCTTTGAAATCAGACTTGCATATCAAGGTTTATGTTCACTGGACTCATTCTTTTAACACTGTTATGAAAGAGCAAAGCAAGAAGTTAAACTAAACAGATGGCAGGCAAACAATGAATGCAAGTTTGGAAGGATTTCATTTGCATCTAAAAGGTACATATATAGGAACAACAATTTTCATGAACTGCTTCTTACCCCAGTGTGGCCTCAGCCCTGCTGTGATTCATGTTTCTTGGGATTCTACCTCCTTTTGTTTGTCTGACATTAAGTCCACAGCTGAGCAATTCTCTGTCCTTAAGGCCTGTATTTGTAATGAGAGATATGAGCACTGAATCCCATGCCATTAAAATTCTATTATTACCTCCTATATTTCAAGTCATATTACCAAAATAGAGTTTAGATTCAGCATCTGGACTTTGTTTCCCCTTCTATTCACCGCAGTATGATTCTGTGTTATAGACTTCAATCTTCCCAGGGTCAAGCTTGGAGTCATGACCCATGCCCCAGAGCAGCAACTAAGAACCAAAAAAGGTCAATTCACTTGGACTGCTGCCTAGATATTTTCTTGGCATTAACACATTACCATGCGTTCAACACGTTTTTGTATAGGATTTCAGTGTCAGTCACATGATACTTGGCAATTTTGAGAGTAATTTTCAAAATAATCCAATAATTCAAAATAAACTTATGGTTACTGAGTACATTTATCTACAATGGATATAACAATTCTGGACAGCCGAGTATAACTTCTACTTTTCAGCACTTTACTGCTCTCTATAGGGTCAAAAATTTTACACCTATTTCTTTAGACTCTTTTTACTGCTCTTCCATACTTCCTTGGTTTCTGATGAAAGCCTTCCTGCTGTAGGTCTTAACTGAGTCTTACCTCTCTCATATCTGTGTGTGGTCTTTCAGCAGTATTTAGTATGCTGGTTTAGAACTACCTCTTTGCAGGTGCGAAGGTTCCCTCTTTGGCGATGTCTCCTCTTACACGTCAATCAACAGGGTTCATCATCTTCTCTGTCATTCAGGCTTACAAATTCGTTGTTGGTTTTGACACCTCTCTTTTAAGAACAAACTGTTGCTCCATCATGTTCCTTTTTTTTTATTTCTGATTCCATCTTCCCTTTCCTATTTCTGTTACTGGAACTGCGGCTCAGGTTTTCGTCCTCTACCTTAAGCACTGAAAGTCTAATAGCAGCTTGAATTCCGTGTGTTTGTTCAAAAGTATTCAGGAAACCCCTCTCCCCCTGGCACGTACTTGTGTTCCTACACTGTTATCAGTTTTTTTCTCCCACAGCTTTTACCATTAACTTCCAAGGAAGTTGTAGTATGGAGCTGGGAACTGGCAGCAGAGGGCAGAGTCAGAGGCACTCTGGTTCTTTAATCCATCATGTAGAAACGGTAAATCCTTCAAGAAGGCCATATGCGTTGAGTGCCCTTCATGAGTGTTGAGAGTTAGCATACATTATTGTCCTTTGCAGGGGAAGTGAGATCCCTTACAGGATAACTTGATGAGCTTCTCTGCAAAATGTGATTATTTGCTTTTTTAAGTGTTTTAAGATCATGCCTACTTTGTGAGCAGAAGTAGTATGTTTCATTATACGAGGTTAAACATTAGGTGCTGCCATAAACTTGATTTCTGGTACTTGTGGTGGAGAGTCTCAGTGCTTGCAGTGTGCTTGTTTAATGCTGCCATCGGTGGTCTGGGGCAATTTGGTGTTAGTCCACCATTACGTCCTTAAACAGCAAATGTATATGATTCCTCTGAGTTATTTCTGCTGCTGTTACAGTGTTCTACATCCACACATAGCATTTACTGTTCACTCCAGCTAGTAATTCTTCATTTCATACACTAATTGTCAGTGCACACCTATTTTCAGGGAACTGCCTCTTTACAGTGAGATTTTACAGTAGCTCCATAGTTATGCTTCTCAAGTGTCACAGAACCCAGTGTAACATTGTTTGCTATGATACAGTCCAGAACTCAGAAATGTATTTTGCTTATTGAGCTTCTGTTTATTGCTTATGAAACTATTTCAGAAAACTGCCATGGACTATAAAGTCTTGCCCAAAAAGTTACTACTCTAGTCCTGTAAATTACTGCCTTCCAAAATTCATTTCTTGTTGGTTTCAGGATACATTAAATTAATGTTCATCCTTAGTTGAGTAATTTAAAAGGTTGAAAACTAGAAGAGTAAGGATGTTGTGTCTTTTTCCCATGTCTCTCCTTTATTGCTTTATTTCCTTTGTTATCTTTCCTCTTCTTAAAGTCTTAATGTAATCCTCACCCTGCTCTACAGGGAATTAAATGCAAACAGTTCTCTTGACAATAGTTAGTACAGGAATCCATAAAGAGCTAGCACAAAATTAAAGACGAAGCAGGAAAATTTCTGGAAAATATCCTAGAATAATTTCATTGCTGGTACAAAATATGTGTTACAAAATATATAAAATATATACACGTTTGTGATTGCAAGATTTAAAAAAAAAAAAAAAAAAAAAAAAGCAAATTTCTAGAGTTGGAAGAAACCTGTTTTACATGATGCATATCACAGGTTTTCACTCATTGTATTACTATTACATGAATTCATAGAATCATAGAATCATGGAATTACCCAGGTTGGAAAAGACCTTGAAGATCATCAAGTACAACTGCAGCCTAACCATAGTACCCTATCTCTAAAAACCCTCCGCTATATCATATCCCTGAGCACCACATCCAAACGGCTCTTAAACACATCCAGGGTTGGCAATTCAACCACCTCCCTGGGGAACCTATTCCAGTACCTAACCACCCTTTCTGTAAAGAAGTTCTTCCTAATATCCAACCTAAACTTGCCCTGGCTCAACTTGAGGCCATTTCCCCTCGTCCTGTCACATGTCACTAGTGAGAAGAGACTTGCCCCACTCTCACTGTAAGAACCATTCAGGTACTGGAAGAAGGCGATAAGGTTTTCCCTCAGCCTCCTTTTCCCCAGACTAAACAGCCCCAGCTTCCTTGGCCTCTCCTTGTAGGGCTGATTCTCCAAGCCCTTCACGAGCCTTGTTGCCCTTCTCTGGACCTGCTCCAGTACCTCCATGTCTTTCCTGTGCTGAGGTGCCCAAAACTGAACACAGTACTCGAGGTGAGGCCTCACCAATGCCGAGTACAGGGGCAGGATGATTTCCCTATTCCTGCTCACCACACCATTCTTGATAAAAGCCAGGATGCCATTGGCCCTCTTGGCCACCTGGGCACACTGCTGGCTGATATTCAGCCATCTGTCCATCAGCACACCAAGGTCCCGTAAGCAGAAAATGTAAATGGTGCAAAGATTTTAGTTCCCATTTCTCATTAGTTTCACATCATATGAGACAAAATGTGTGGCTATATTGGACTATTTTTCAACAGAAACATGGCAAATGTACTACTATTCTAAGCTTGTTTGTGTCCAGAAACTAGAGGAAAACAGGATGGAACTACAGGGACACAATATAGTGTAATTCTGTATTCCTGTAGAGCCTTGAATCATTTGGACATGATTTCTGTTTAATTTTTTTGCTGCTTCAAATGAGAATGAAGAATTCCTTCCTGTAGTTAAAGTATTTTGGATGAGCAGGTGTTTCAGTCAGCTGAAGCTGATTTAACTTCCTGGAATTTCAACTGTTGAGGCACAGGGGGAAATGTTTAAAAAGTGCTGGCAACAGTAAACATCTAGGTCATTATTTCGGATTATTGATCTTTGTGGAAATGTTTGGTTCATTGGCTGTGGTTACATTTTCTGCTATCAGTCAGGTTTGAGGAGATCATTTTGTGCCCAGAAAGTTCTCTTCTAAAAGTCTTGTTTTCTAGCTCCATGGAAGAATAATTCAGAAAAGAAAACCGACCATGTCAGATGAAAGTTGGTATCTTGGCATCATTGCATTAACTTAAATGGAGTGATACCAATTTACACAAAGCTCAGTGTCTGCCCTTTAGTCTATTGTTTAGAAGTCATCCAGTATTTTCATATCTTTCAAGGGGAATTTCAGATGGTCTTTAAAACCTGTGACACTTTACTAACTGAAGTGTAAAGCTGCAAGGCAGTAACCAAAGCACTTCTTAAAAATTGCACTCTTAAGAAAAATGAGACGAGACAAAATAGCTTTATAGCTAAAAATTGTTCTGTGTTGATGATTTTGAAAGTTCAGATGCTGTGAACTTAACTGTTTGCTTTCAGACAGTCATATTCTTCTTTTAACAAGGAACATTTCTTTCCATGCTGATGGAGTGCATGGTATTCTTGATGCTACTTGTGATCAGGCAGCAACAATCACTGCTGTTGTACAAAACATTTTGTTCTATTTCTGGATCAGCTAGAGTGTTTTAACTAGCACCACTGAGGAGCTTCACAAGAGGAAAAAGAATGGCTGGACTACGGAACAGAACATGATATGTATCTCTTATCACTCATATTAATATTTCTTTGGTGTTTCTAATTCGTAAAATCTTTTTGAAGCATGAAGAGAGTACCTGGGAATTTATTGGCTAATCTAGAAAATTATCTAAAATGGGAAATGTGTACAGACATCTTCTGTGTCTGAACAGCCTCTTAGATGCATTTTGAAAAGGGACTTACATGTTTATGTTTTAAAGTTAATAGCTTTTCTGAAATTAATAACCTTATTTCTGTTTCTAAATGAAAGATTCAATTTAATTAGTTTTATAATTGGTATTGCCTAAGCTTTTCTTATTAAGGTATTTTTGCTAAAGAGAAGTACAATTTTAGGCGTCCATCAGAAAACAAATGAACAACAATGACAAAAAAACAAACAAAAAACTGCAAAAGAGCAAATATGATATGAAAGTTTTGATTTTTGTCTAAACATTTTACAGAATGCATGTTCATCTATCCAGTTCAGGTTGATATGAGATGTTATATTATCTACTTCACCTGACATTGTTGAGATGATATCCCATTTTCAGTTGCCTTCTTCTCTGTGGAGAGGGCTCCTTGAGTATATGATATGGCTGATCATGCTCACCTTGCCTGAAGTACAGAAGAGACTTGGTGAGTCAAAGTCAGTGCTGCTCCAGAGTCTCAAGATCCCCTGTGATGGCCAGCATTCAAAATGAAATGAAACTCTAATGCTTCCTGTGTGCTCTCTCCCTTCAGAGGGGGAAAGAAACTTTGTTCAGATAGAATTAAAAAGCAGAGTAATTATTCTAGAATAAAACATTTTTTAATCATTGGAATAGAGTATCCACATGGGGGAGTTCTATCAGCATAGCTACGGCACTGTAATTATTCTGTTAAAGTGAGGCCAGACAAATTCTTCTTGTAGCTAAACCCCAGTATGATCTGTTATCACAAGTGGGAAGAAAGGGAATCAAGCAGGTTCATTGGGCTCTTCACCACCTCCCACGTAACACCTTCAATTAAAAATTGTAATTCTGGTTTGGATAAGAACAGCAGTGAATGAAATAAGGTGAAACATAGATAGAAGCTTTTTTTGCTTTTTTTTTTTTTTTTTTTTTTTTTTTTTTTAAACATTATTGAAATGTTCTGCTAACAAAATGAGCCAGACAAAAGACAGCGTATGGCAGAGAGCAGTGCTCCATAGAGATATCTAGGCAGCTCCAAACACCTGCACTAGTATAATCATTAGCTTATCTTATTAATACACTGAAATTAGTTTTTAAAGAAACTACTTTGCAGCTTAATATCTAGAAGATTTCATTTTCAAAATAAAAAGGACAGAGAGTTGAGAATAATAAATTAGATTTTAAAAAATATGTATTTATTTACTTTGTTAATGGAATTTGAATGGCACCAAGACTACAAATTTGCTCACAGAGTTCAAGTATAGTGTTCTCTCAAAGGTCTGAGTCATAATTCTTGGTCACGTTCTCTCTTGAAATTCAGTTCTAGAAATTTAAAAATTCCTTCTAATTGCATCTTATTACAGTAACTCCCATCTTGTTTTTTCTCTGAGGTTTTAATCACAGCACGTGATCAGTCTTTATCATACTGCCTCACTGAAGTTTAATTTTATTGAAATCTGGTGTATGTAGAAATGACTCTTACTTGGAAACTCAAGTTCTTTGAGAAGTTCTTTCTCTTGATAGTGTATCAAAGATCTCCGATTCAGTCTGTTTCCTTGTGATACAATACTTAGTAAAAATATACATATGGAATAAAACAGCTGCACTTGTAGAATGTGTGAACTATTTGATTAAGAGAAGAGACTCTCAAAAAGAAAGCTTATTAAATTGGGTTGTTGATTGGTTTAACAAGGAAAGTTTTGGTGTAAAAATCACAGTAGGTGCAACAAAGGGATTTCATTTACAAGTTCCTGAAGTATAGTTTGTAAAGCCTGTTTTAAAACTAGCATCCTTCTTGAACTATTTCAATGAGAATGACTTCAAGCTCTTCAGGGAAGCAGCTCTTCTTTTATTCTTCTCCCATAAACACCCATCAGGATGAGGATGCTCTGAGATCTGAAAATGATTAAAACAACACTAATTAATTTGATAAAGGAAGAGATTTAAATGTGAAAAACCTCTAAGAGATTCATAAATATTGTGGGGAAAACAAAACAAATCAAACAAACAAACAAAAAAACAACAGTGAAAAAGTCCATGTCTGCAGACTAAAGAACATACCTCAACTTAGTGATAAGCATCATATTCTCAATGGGGATGCCAAGTTACTATAGTTTTGGGGTAAGAGGTATGTAAGACAAAATTCAGTGGAAGAAGCTTGCTTTTATCTCCAAATCTTAACAGTCACAGAACAGCTTTCCTGGCCTTCAGCGATATTCTACCTGAAGATTTTATTCCAACTTCAAAGCCAGGAATGTCAGTTTAGCACTGATAGTGATGGGTGGCAGAGCTGAGGCTACTGAGAGGTCCTGTCAACAACAAGTATTGCCAGGCAGGTAATTTCAGTGACAGGATTTGGTTTAGAGTAACTGAAGGAAAAAGGTTCAAATTTTTCACTGATTCATTGTGAGATTTGCATAGGTAGCAAAATCCGTTAGTACTTTTTTCTCGAGCAAGAACATTGTGCTTAGACATCTACATGAAAAGCTAAATACAAAGTACATTATGTAACCCATATACTAGGAAGCATCAGCTTTAAAATTACTTATGCAAGCTTCATTCTTACTATTTTATATAACACAGCCTTTCATTCACTATGCATTCATTGCTTCTCTCACAGGGACACTTCATCACAGAGTGCACCAAGGCTGAAGACACTTAAGACCTCACACTCATTGTAAGTCTGCTTCTCTAAGCTTTTCTTTTTGTCATAAATCTCTTTCAAGAAACTGGCTTTATCCACAAAGTATCAAGTTAATATTCCATCAGGTTTCAGAGTTGTTTCTTTCTTTTTGAAGGTAGCATATCTGAAAGAATGACAATATTTTTGAATGTAAAATGTCATTGTTTTTGTGAAGAAAAATGACATAACTGCAAAATAACTTCCATTTTTATAATCTGAGGAATTTAACAGCACTACTTATTAAGTAACCGTGAATAAATTATTAGTAGAGTTCAAAGTTTAGGTTTTCTTTAGAGGTTTTTTAGCTGTTATATTCTCTGGTAGAACAAAGCTTAGGTCCCTAAATTCATGATGACTGTGCAGACCTCTCAGATCAGCCATTGCAAGTTACCACCTAAAGACACAACAATAAGAGGAACATATTTTTGAAATAGTTATAAGGCAGCAACTATACTTGACTGCTTTCCCAGTGGAAAAAACAAATGGCTTGGATGCAGCTTTTTCAAGTGTATGAAAATTAGTTTTATACAAACAAACTTTACTGTGAAGTAAATGCTAGTTGCTAACAAATAAATTTAGAACAAATAAATTCTCCAGAAAAAGACTGGGGAAAAAAACAAAAAAGAAGAAGAAAAAAAAAAAAAAAAAAAGAGTAGCAGTTATGTTAGGAGATATTAGGAGCCCGCACTTTTATAAATCACACAATTTGACAGCTCATTCTGTTTATCAGAAGTAATTCATGATTTCCTTTTTTAGCATCACAAAAATATGTTTTATAAACCTGTACATAAGAGTTAAAATGCAAAATGAAAGTATGGGGATCAAATAGATTTAGATTTATCTAGCCTTTAAGAGTCATTTCATTATATAAAAAAAAAGATCATATGAAAGTTTAATTCCTCTCTTTTGGAGAGACAAGTTTCAGAACTATTTCTAGATAGCAATCTACTCATTTTCTTTTCTGTGGATGGGCACGGTTACTTGTGAAATGCAACCACTGGCATGTATTTGCATTTTGCATCTGATCAGCAGATTTGAATGTAATTATGTATTTTGCAGGTGAGATGTTAATGCGGGTTATATGGCACATCAGCTGTGTGCTGCTACTTGAAATGGTCCACTGGAAAATCTTGAGACAAACAACATTCAATTAGGCGCACAGCCATGAGCAGCTGTGCTAAGTACCACTGGCATCGCCTCAGACACACAATTCTCAGTGTGAGCCTACTGCTAGCCACTTTGAAAATGTGTTTATGTTGGTGACAAAAACTTTCCATCATCAATTCTTCTTAAATGTCTGTGCCTCTTAGCTGAAAAATTACAGCTGTTTGCAAGGGGAAGAAATGCTCAGTCCTATTAATTTTCATTGGATGAAAAGGATATTTTTTTCCTTCAGGCTAAAGGTTTAACCTTTATGAGTTTCATGAGTAACAAAGGGCAGCCAGATTTTTATTACATGGTGTAGAGCTGTGCATTTGTTCAAAATAATCAGCACTGGGCAATCTGCTGCATATCGATCCAAAACAAACATCACTACTCATGTAAGCTGTGTCCTTCTCAAGTTTACATTTGGCACAGGAAAACAAACTTGTTTAATTATCGGTTTTCAGATGCTTACCATATATGTCAATGCAGTCTGCTATAATGGTTAGGACTCATGATGATGATACTTTCTGGGGAAATATATCAACATTCTGCAACATTTTCTTCACCTCAAAAATTTCAATATTTTAGAAGCTGCCTCACTGAGTACACTGAGGTATTTGCTCCAGTACACTGATTTGCTCATCAGTCAAAAGAAGAAAAAAGGAGCAGCACTCTTATAATTGTATATTTGCAGCTTTATAAAAGCCATACAGGTTTTCTGATTTCTTTGGATGATGAACACTGCTGTTTCATGCATTCTGCCTTGTTGTGAAGGGTGTTGCTTACTAACACTTGCAGAACTGGTGACTGGAGTGATGCTGTAAAGTGTTTTGGAAAGAAGCTCTTACCAAGGAGCTTAGCAAGCTCTTTAAAGGGAGAAGAACAGAAGGCAAGGAAGAGCATTTAGTTTTAATTTTGAAATCCTTTTATAGTACAGGAACAGAAGCGGTCTAGCAGCTTTTTTGGACTTGTTACTTTATTCAAGGTGGGAAAACCTTTGTCTAGGCTGTAGTTAAACAGACACTGTGGAAGTAGGATGGATGAGGGAACAGTGGTTTGAAGTTAGAGAAAAGCTCATTGGTATTGTTTGACAGTGGGAATACTGATATGTTGAATGAACTGTTTAGAAACATAGCTCACAAGTGGAAGGTCAGTGTGATTATAAACAGGAATTATGGTATAGGGTTGAGAATAATATATGTATATTTTTTTCAATGCATGTCTGATTCTCTCAACTTCTCTTAAGACTTAAGAAGGACTATGACTACACTTGATGTGGGCCTATAGCAAATGCTAGGAGTAATATCCTCCTTGGGAAGTGTCTTGAACTGGCGATGCTTAGAAGTTGATAAATGGGCAGTGAGAATCAGCAATTGTGAGAAAGCAGTGGAGGAAGCAGAGGCATATGAGGAGTATTGCCTTTGCAGTGTTACCTATGCATACCAATGGTCTATTTCTATGTGTTTTTAACCTCTGATTTTTAGGGAGGCCTTCCTCCTTTGTGTGCAGGTAGCCTTTCTCTGAAGGATGAGAATAATCTCTTACTATTTGACAGATGTGAAAAATTCACAGTTACAGTACATAAAAGTATGGTGTTCTCAAGTCATCTGTAATTTTAAAAAATGTGAATTAATCTTAGTCATGGAGACAGAATTCGTGCTTTGAGGATACTGAATAGGCATTTTGGAGGAAACTGATCCCACTGATGAGTTCATAAACACATCTAGAAAGTAGTTGGTATGATGGAAGAACTGCTTGCTTCTTGACATTTCAGATATATCATGAAGAGTTAATGTGTTATTATGTGTTTATATTGATAAAAACAGACAGAAATGTGACTGGTTGAATGAGGGGTTTTTTTGTTCCCTCTGGAAATAAAAGCAGCCATCATGCATAGGATACAATTTATAAATTGTTTTCATCGTTAGGTGTGTAGCACTGGGCTAAGTGTAGTAGAGAATGCAGAATAGAGAATAGTCTCATATTCTTCTCTAGTATGATTTAAAAAATGAATAAAACTATTCTTTTCTACACATCATTTAAAAAAAATCAATATAAAAGAAATGATTTAAACAAAAGGTAAAAAAAATATAAATAGACTTGTTCTTTGTCATTCATATTTTAACCCTAGCACTGTTGTATTTGAATCAAAAACTAAATAAGAAAGCCAGTTGTATAGGAAGGAATCTGGATTTTTCTCATATTGATTTACATAATATAACATTGTTCCATACAGAAGCTCAGTACTTTGGCTGTTGTTCTTAGAGACATACATTGCCTTTCTTCAGGCAAATTGTCATGGAAGAAAGCTGTACTTCATAATTTCATGTCTCCTTCTAAAGAAAATGGGAATGGATTTGATGAGAACTAATCTACTGTAGTTCTGAATACTTTTTCATAGTGCCTTTGTAGACATTGCTGAGTGAAAGCAGTGTTTTCTTTAAAATCTTAGCTAATACGATTTTTGCTGATGTTGAATGTTTTCAAAAGAGAAAGACTCAGATTTTTTCCTGTAGGTTTATTAATTTGTTTTTCCCGATACAAATCTTATTTTGCTGTAATCTGGTCTTTCAATTTTGCTTTGCATTAGTCTTTTTTTACTGGCTTTGCAGTACTTCAAGTGTAGATTTATCTGTATATTTCAGTAGTGTTCTGGTCAGATCAATGTGATCCAAATGATTTAAACTAAAAGATAAATGTAAGTTATGTAAGTTTAAGGAGTTATCCTTGGAAATGTACATTCTCTGAATTTCCATCTGTTGATGCTAGGTAAAGCATTATTTTCTTCTTTCTTTTTCTTTTTTACAAATGAAAACTTATTTTGATCCTTCTGAATCATGTTTAATTCCCTGCTCCTCCTCTTCCTCCTCCTCTCTCTTTCTCTCATTGACAGTAATGTAAAACTATTATATGTAATCTAATTCAGATGACATTTTGGGAAATGCACAAAAGAACAGTAGAAAACATACAATGCAAAGTCAGTTGTGTTACTGGAGAATTTCAGCCTACATGCTAAAATATGTCTTCTGCCACTTTACGAATGACTCTGAAGAGAGTTAGGAGCGCATATTCTGTATAGGGATCTCCCCTTTTTCTTCTTTGAAGATCTGGGTTTTTTTATGGTTTAGATTTGGGTTTCTTGACAAGTTGGTTGTTTTTTGATTGGTTGGTTTGGAGCTTCTTTTTTTTTTTTTTTTTTTTTTTTTTTTTTTTTTTTTTTAACTTTGATATCTTTTCATTTGCTTCTCCTGTTTCAAAGGATGTGATCATGTGGAAGGATAAGCCTCAAAGAGAGCTAATAGCCAGTGTAAAAAAAGTGGTCAAAGCTTTTCTGTATTTGGCTGTATAATAATGAAAGATGTCGTAAGTAACTCTCTACATCTTCAAGTTCTGTTAAAAATTAGACTTCCTTTTGCAACAGCTTTATGAAGGACACTATCTGATCTTCTGGCTAAAGGTGCTTAAGCAACACTGTGATGCACAAATGGAGGCTTTTTTCATGGTAATGGGGTCAGAACTTGACCTTTCATACATCACTGAGAGACTGATCTTACCATTTTGCAAATAAGGCTACTGCTCCTAACAGTAGAGGTAGTTAAAGGACTGGAGATGCTGTAGAAAATAGTGACCAAAAAATATCAAAAGGTATCAAATACCTTTCAATGAAAGACATAAATAAATCAATGTGTTTCAAGTATCAGAACTGAGGGATGACATAGTTTCAGTATATAAATAAATGCTTTGATGCTCAGACAATATTGAGTACTAAGCACTCTTTAACAAGAGTTGGAAAAGAAATAGTAAATAAGAGACTACAAGATTAAACCAGACAACCTGCAATTAGAAATTGTCAGATGTCTTTAATGGAAAGGGATATTCTTTATGATGAGGTGGTGGATCCTCTTTTGTCTCAGGATGTTTTAAAACTTAAACAGGATTATGTTTGCTTTAGGTGTTTAAAAGAAGGGGTTGATAATGGATTTGGCACAGAGTTTACTGGTTAAAATTAATGATCTGCAGTGGGGTCAGGTCACACTATTTCTTTGTCGTTTCTTTGCCTTAAAACTTCATGAACTCTAAACTCAGTCTGTCTCTACAGACAACTACTCACTGTAGCCAGGTAGCGTTTTCCATTGTTACTCATGTTTTTGTCTTATTAACAGCAATATTTATTATGTGATGATGTATTAGGAATTAAGGTACTATAGCCTTCTTATTTCACTGCACTTGCATACTTTTATGTTCTCTGATTTGGCTGGTTTGAAAGGGAGATCCTTGGGAATACTATTCTCTTTTTTTCATATTGACTGCTAGAAAGTAGGTGTTTAAGAAATCTCACTCTACCCAAGATAGTGCTAATGCAAACCCAGATTTGCTAACCCAGGAGATTTGGTTAAGGCTATTGGAAAAAATATGCTTGATTCTTTTTTGAAGTGAGCCTGACATGTTAGGAGACTTGCTAATCTCTACAGGACAGTATAGAGAAAAGTGAGGAAAAATTTTTTTGGGGTTTGGCTTTCAGAAACTTTGGAAAAAAACCCCACAGGACCACCTACATTTGCAGTTCTGTAGCTGTCCCAGAATGAAAAGGCATTGAAAAGACACTTTGCTCTTTTCATTGCGAAGGAAAATAATTTACAACTATGTGTGGGTGATGGAGTACTGTAAGGCCTATTAAAAGACAGTTGTCATGTTCAAGACAGTGAGTTGCAGTGCTGTGAGCGTACCACAAAGTTTTCCTCAGAAATGGAGAAAAGGAGAAGTGGAAGGTTTACAGATGCCAGAGCAGGTGGGCAGATCTCTGTCTGCCTGCTCAGATGAGATCTTTTGAAAAGATTCAGGATTCTTTGAAAATAACATAATAGAAAATCTTCTGAAATTAGTAAAATTGCTATTATGCATCAGATACACTTTTGAATACTTGAATTGGTTGGGAAAATATTGCTTTCTCAGGAAAAAGGAGGCCTTTATGTCAGTAGAGATCAGAAGCAGTAGGACAGTGCAGTTTACAGTAGATAAAGGAAAAGTTTTATTTTATCTCCCATTCTCTCTGTGGCTCTGTGTTGCGTTCTCGTATGCTGCGTGTCTGCTAACCTGAGGACATCAATCAGACTGTGTTTCAACAGGAAAAGTATGACTTTTAACTGCATGATCTTGGTGGGAATGTGTTTGCAAGAGATACTTTTGGCAAAACATTTACTTTCTCAAAGCTATATGGCAGTTACTGGATATCCTCACTTAATACAGAAAAAAACTTTACAATATTGCTATCAGAAATTATTACCAGGAAGACATGCCATGTATCAGAAGCATAATGAAATGGCTTCTCTTCTACAGTCATTTACAAATGTAAAAACATTAAGCTGTAGTAAAAAGTCTTGTTTTTGCTGCTTTTCTTAATATGATGCAGAGTATCTTCTAAAAATATTCATGAAAAATGTGCTATGTCCTTTCTTTTGCTCTAATCCTCTGTATTACCTGTACAAAGAACAAGGATTTGTGCCTCCCCCACCTTTTCTTTTTCTGCTTATCTGTGCTGCAGTCCCACTGTCATTGTTTGATTCTGCTTAAATCCCTCTGTACCTAAAGGTACAGCCTTATCAATTGAAAAGCTAATGCTATATAAGAAGTGAAAAGAACACAGAAAGGTTTCCTAGCAACTACTGTGAATCCTTCTAACGTAAGTCAGTTAAAACCATGTAGTACGTGCAGTGAGTGTAAATCAGGGAACTAAGCTGATCCACAGATTTACAGATGCCCACTATAAAGTATAATAAAACCTGTAATAGAAGGTGAATTGCTCAAGAAGAAAATCACATCACAGTCTTGACAGCTTTATCATTATTTAAATGATCCAGCTTAAATTCTTCTATGTAGTTAGTTAGACTGAGTGTCAGAGCTCCAGTGATGGTATACAAAGCACAGTTAATGGCACTGGTTAATGTCACTGCTGTGATTATGTCTTTTACTGCTCTTTCTAAAAACCAAACAGCAAACATAAACAAACAGAAGCAACTCCAAGGGACAGTTGGGAGTGTGCCATCACAGGACACAGATACACAAACCCACTTCTGTGAAGCAGGATCCTTTTTGTTTTGCTCTGCTTTTGCACAGCACAAATTAAATCGGACGTTTTTAGGTTAGTAAAATCTGTTCATGAAAGAGTAGGAAGGCTAACAGTTTTCTGTCTCCCCACATACCTTTCGTTTGCTCTCCTGTATGCCAGGATTTCAGCAGAGCCTTCTTTGCCCCTCAACACTTCTATACCGTAGGTGTTTCTTAAATAACTCCTTGAACAGGTATTATGTAGGAAATGAAGATAAAACTCCCACATTTTTTTGAAGGCAGTAACTTTGTTTCCAGAGCATGCTCACTTAATGCTCAGTTTTGTCATGAGATTTGAAAAGTTTTCACTTCCCCCTAAAAATAATGGCTCATGGAATTTAATTCTTTGTTGCATACCAAAGTTAACTGACTGGCTGATTTACAGTTAAGGTTTTCATTTGAGTTAAATCTTCTTTGTTTTATGCTTATTCAGAGATGACAATAATATGCGTGAGAAAGAGTTGAGACCTGCAAAATTAAACTTTAAGGCATTTAAAATTGTACATCATAAATGGAATGCCTTCCTTACTTCCGACTGATTTGCAGCATTTAATTGGTTCTTCAAAATCTTTAGAAGTGGTAAATGGAGGGTTGTAATCAAGTATGTTTGCCGGCAAGAGAGTGAATAAAGAGATATAGGAATTTTTTTTCTTTGTTCTCTTGTATACGTATGCGCCCTGTAGTAAATAGGAAAGACAGGAAGGGTTAGAGTGCCACTTGTGATCCTGTCCTGAGGAAAAAAAAACAAACATGCCCGAAGGAAATACTGTGTTGTGGAATGCCATTTGGGATCAAGATTTTGAGCTGGTGGGTTTTTGTTTCAAGTCACTCATGAAAACAAGACAACAGATCACAGTCCCTCTACAGTAATGATGCATGTGTATTTACATGTCTTTTCATAATAGGTTTAGTCTTTGGTTTCTTTAGTTTTGCAGAAAGTTTTCAAAAATTTGTAAAGCTCTGAAACATTGATACACTCGGGTACTTTCTCTACTGTTTATCCTTTCTTGATTTTGGTCTAAAATCATGATGGAGCTGTCAGCAGACTGACCTTTCTCACATTTTTATGTTGTTTTTGCTTCTTCTAACTCCTCCCAGAATGTACAAAGATACAACAAAATCCAGCATAGCACTCTAAAATACCATGCAGGTTTGGAACTGTGCTGGAGCTGACTGGGATCTTGCAGGCCTGAGGACATGGCCCTCTCAGCCTTTTTAGAGTTAAAGCACATGTGGAAAAAAGTGAGGTGCTTTTTCCTTCCTCCCTCCAACTTCAGCCATCAACAACTTTTACAAGTGCAGTGGTGGAAGTATTCAGTCACTCAGAGGTTTCAAAGTGCACAGTGAGTTCACCCATGCATTATGAGTGTTGGGAAGCTGGTGTTAGCTGGTAATCTGTGCTCCCTTCAATATTAGTTGCTTAGGTATTTTCTCTGACAATTGTACATCAGCTTGCCTCATGTTGTGGGGTATTGATTTCATACACTGAGAGAATACACTATGGAAGCTCTTCTGTAAAATGCTGAAGCAAAGGCCTACAGCCAGCATGAATTTATATAGTGAGGCATGCTTGTTGTATGCAGTGACCTGCCTATCCAGTCATCATTTATAGCTTTGGGAAGGCTCCCGAAGTAATCATCTCTACCTCTGCTAGGTTACACCTGCCGCAGGATGATGTATAACAGCATGCAAAACCAGGTACTGGAGATGTTGGAGGTTTCTCCTTCTCTGGGTAAAGCAGCACAACAGGTGCTTCTTAGATACAGTCCCCTGCTTTCATTTTCCTGGCATGGGGAGTAGCCTTGCTAAATACCATCTTCCTGCTAAGATGCAACACTACTGTGCTGGAGAGGAGGCTTTCCAATCATACGTAGAATTTAATTTTTACCCTCTGAGTAATTAAATTGCCACTCTGAAGGTTTGTGCTAAGCATAGGGGGATAATTTAGTCACACAAATTAACAAAGCTTCCAGATGGTAAATTCATGAGTCTGTTTTCTGTTGGCACAATTAATTATTCTATTTCTATTTATTTATTTATTTATTTCCATTTGAACCATCGTTATCTAGTACAGTGAGTGTGAGCCAAAGTCTGGATGCTTGCTCCTTGCGTTTCTTGATTGAATTCTGCGGTTGGAGGAAAGTTCATGCAGAAATCATGTTGAAAATGTCTTTCTTCTAAAAAAAAAAAAAAAAAGTTTTGACCAATGCATCTTGGATGAACAAAGCTTACAATGCTCCTGGGCATCACTTCAGTAGCTTTCTGTTTTTCTCCAATCCTTGAATGCAAGTGAGAATGTGAAACACTTGCTCAAATTGTGTAATTATTGCCCCACAAAAAACAATAAGTGACTTTTACATTAGTAGACTTCAAATACCTATTTTCTACACAGTACAGAAATTGCTAGTATGCCATGATTTTTTGTGTGTTTGTGTGCATTCTCAGAGCCTGACTTTCTGATGGCTTTACTGATAGCCAGATACCAGCAGCAACATTGTAGCCATAAGAAAAAAATGAACTTAAATTTTATCTTCACCTGCTGACTGAAAATGGGCTGACATAAATTCCAGTATAGGTATTTTCTGCTACTAGTTTCTCCATATGCCTGATTCTCTGTTCTTATTGTGTGTGATTTACAAGAATTCATCTTAATCAAGAACTATAATATCTGCAAATCTGTGAATTTCATGGGATATATCTCTCTGCTTACTGAAAATTTATATATAGGTAGCTAATTTGGGTGTGTGCATGAGTACATACATAGTGTTTAGATCTCACTAAGTTTCTAGGTCATTTACTTAGCTCTAGCAGGTGCTCCTTTTTAGGATAGCACTCATCTAAACTTTCATGCTATTTTTCCTACAGTAGTTCCTAAAAATTTTGAGGGGTCCAGAATAGTTTCCTAGAAATATCTGTCATTGTCAGCTTCTGAAACTTATTTTCATAAAGATCTTGCATGCCTAAGAACCTTGGAACATTTTATTGCTATCTAACTATTCACAGGTATGAGAAACTGTAGAACATACCGAATCATTAAATGGAAATCTATATGTCTAATGAAACTACTCATCTGGATTTGATACTGTTTGCTGTGTGTTTATGGGAATAAATTCTGACGTGTTACTTAAAATTCACTTAATCTCCCTTATATCGGTCTGGAGACTGATATACGAGTCTCCAGAAACAATTCTGTGTTCAGGGCCAAGAAATTTGGAGAAAGGCTTGCTTTCTATTGAGAGTCCTCTCCAGTCAGCACTGTGGAACAGAAGCTACAGCAAAGCAATTGGTTTCAGCTGACTCATGATGATGCATGAAGCAATTCCCTATACATGGAATTTATAATCTGCTTAATCCTTTCTTCTTAATGCCCCTGTTCTTCAATTACTGCCTTTTCACACACATTTCTCTAATCTTATTTCATCTTCATTCAGTCTGTGCATTGTAGCTCTATTCAGTTTACATTGAAGCTGATGGAAGTACTTCCACTGATTTCACTGTAGAGTAAGTAGATAAGGCCTGGTGTGTTTTGGTTTTTTTTTTTTTTTTTTTTGAGGAAAGGAAACCTAGTGTGTACTCAGTGTGGTAGCCATTTTTCAGAATGTCCTTGTTGTTGCTTGCTTCCTGAAAAATGAGGTGTTCTTACTACTGTCAAGGGTGCACAATAGCATGATTAAGGAGGTGTGAAGTTGATTGTCTTCTGTTTTATACATCTGATTGCACCGCACTTCTCAGCAAGGGACTTCTATTATCATTGTTAATGGTAATTAAAGAAAAAAGACCACATTTTACTTTAATACTCCCCATTTTCCTTTGTTCAAATAGAAAAAAAAGGTCAACTTGAAATATGAATCCATGTAACAGAAAGAGGGAAACAATAAATTCTGCAGTATTATTTTACAAAACACTTTTATTGTCCTACTGCACAGTTAAAACTATCAAAAGAGAAGAAGTAGGATGCTCCTTACAGGTAAAATCCTATCTGCACAAGGCTCTGTATCGCTGAAGTGCTACTTAAACCTTGAAATAAGTGGGCCTCAAGTACTTTGTAGGCCATCATGCAAGGATGGATTTCACCCTATGAAATATCAGTTCATTCTCAATCAGTGGTCTGGGAGGTACAGTTATGTCTGAGTACTGTTGATTTATGAATTATGTGTACACAGGGGATGTATAAATATAAATGAATACATGTGTATATATACAAACATGAAATATCAACAGTAAGATGTACTTGCATTTAATTAAGTTTTACTGAAAGAAAAGTCTCATGTCAAAAGGGAGTTGCAGTTTCCACTTTTGTGTGTGTGTGTGTGTGTGTGTGTGTGTGTGTATGGACAGTTTTGCAAAGCATGCACTGAAGATAAATTAGTATTTTGGAAATATGTACAGAATTTTGTTTTCCCAAACATAAAGTGGAACTAGCATTGCTTTTACCTGAACAATACAATCTGAATGCCATGCAACTGTTCCGAAAGAACAGTGATTTAGTCATGAAAAGACTAAAACTGTAGGAAAATGAAGCATAGGTATGCACGTCCTTTGAGAATTAAGTCCTCAGTGTCCAAAAAGTCAGAATATGAGATATAATCCTGTTGTACTTGTTACCTGCCTTTCAATTAGAAATTGATGCAGGCCATAAAAATAGTGTTATTCACACTTCTCGAATTTATTTCAATCAGATTTGTTGAAGTTTGGGTTTTTAGTAAAGTACTTTCTCCCTCACCCCCAAGAAAACAAAATTCTCTCTCTTTCAGGGAAACAAAACAAAAGAAAAACAACACATCTGTCTGCTATCATATGGCAGTTAAAATTTCCAGTGTGACACTGTTCTTCAGATATATTAAACAGAATGACAACTTTGAAGGATATTCAGAAAGATATGACACGGGCTTGTTAACATTGTCTAAATTAATGCATTAACTCTTTGATCTTACCATCCATAAATTTAAAAGGATAATTAAAAACAAAAAAATCATCAAACCGGTAAAAAATATCATATAAACGATTGATAAATCAGAATTTTTACTTCACTAGTTCTGGTAGAAAATTACCACATCTAATCAGGCTGAGCAATGTTATCCCATGTACTTCATACTATACGTTACATTTCTTCATCTTTTTACTGTGTAATTTCTACATGAATTGCCATAGAGGTAAAGAGTGGATTTGTAAATGTTCATTTCTAAAGTTTGATAAAGAAAACAAATAATTTTCTGGGTACTTTGTAGGTTATTGAAGTCAGCAGGTCTTAAAACATGCAGTATTTGAGAATATAAAAATCTGGCCATTGATTTCACACCTACACACCTACTTTGTTCTCAGATCCATTGTTGAGACTTCTCTGTTAGGAATATGTGTGCATAGATGTATGCCCCTTTCCTCATGTGCAGAAGTCACATTAGCAAATTGCTAATTGCTTTGTATTTCCAAGTAAATTAGTGTGAACACACAGACTCCTGCCTTATTCATCATTCTCTACATTTAGGTTACTGTTCTGTCCAGCTAAAATATTGGCACTCTTAGCAACATTCCCAGATGGTATCAGTCTTCCCCTACAGAGTGTATTTTTTCTCTGTTTCTTGTTTAATTATTTTAATTATTTTTATTAAGCTGATGAAAAACTCCTTAACATGTCTGCAGTTTGGATTCTCTCTCTGCTGCAGGAACTTTATCTTGGTTACCAAAAGATACTTCTTCCGCACTGTCTTCTGCTCGGACTACTTGCAAACATTTGAATTGAAGAATCACCAGATCCAAACAAATAGGATGCATTCAGTGTCCTTTGAAATCAGCCCTAGAACAAGGCTAAATGGAAGTAATGATACAATAAAAATTAATGGAAAATGCTTATTTGAATGCAGAAACTGTTTCTTTTTATAAAGGTCCAGTATTGCAAATTTTCTAGAAAAAAAGCAGTCAAAATTGAAAGGAGGATGGAGATTATATCCTCCTATTACTTAAACATATTCACGATTGCTTAAATGAACAGATTTTCACTGTGATGCAGGTATCAGGGAACACTGGTTGGTTGCAATAATGGAAAAAGTCTAGATTTGGGCTCTATGTTTCCTCTTAGAGAAAGGACTTAGCATCTAGCATTTATTCAGATTTAATTCTTTGAATGGTTATTTATTTTTAAATTGATGAAAAAAGGACCCTGCCCTTCTTTCTACCAGACTGCTGTTCCCTCCAGCGAAAATCCCTCACAATGAATCAAACTAGCTGCTTCTTCATTACTTGGCTAACCTCTGCATTGATAAGCAGGATAACATGTAAATCCTAGTGAAATTTTCACACAACAACATAAATCTTAATTCTATTTGAATGTATAAGTTTCTAATCCTACTTTATACAATCCCATCACAAGGACTAATGAATCTGGAGGGAATTGACCTGAATCCTGCTTTTGAGAGATGTTGTGACAGAACTGCTGATCTGTATCTTTGCTTCTTCTACCAAATTTAAGACTAAAAGCAGTTTCTTCGTTTTTTTTTTGTTGTTGTTGTTTTTTTTTGTTTGTTTTGTTTGTTTGTTTGTTTGTTTGTTTGTTTTTTTCTCCTCTTCTCATTCTTGCTCTGGAATTATTATTTCAAAGAGTAAGATATTCTTTTTTCTGTTTTTGTTTGTTTGCTTGCTTGCTTTTTTGTTATCATTTTTATTTGTATTAAGCATTTCACTTGGAAGTTCTCTGGTGGGGGAAAGATGCACTGTCAGGTGCTTACAGGAGTTAGGGAATTTATATATTTTTGTTTGCTTGTCAAAAATGAATCTGATAGTTGAAATTCCAATCATATACGTTCAGGTAAAAATAAATGAACAAAAAAAAAATCTCATCCTATTATTCCCAGTTTAAAGATTTAGACTAATCCTTTGTACCATAAGCCTGATGCAAAAGAACTATTTTTTAAGAACCAGAATATATGACTTGCACTGCTGGGATGGCACTAAGAAAAAGTTAATTAGTGCTGAGTTAAAACTAAACTGGAATTTGAGATGTCTCATATTCATCATTGGTCAGTGTTGTTAACTCTTAAGTATTTCTTCATTGGCACTCTTGGCACAGGTCTTCCTTCTTACTTTGAAGGATTCTACTGTACACTTAATAAAATTAATGTTAAGGAATAATGTTAAGGAATAATCTTAAATTAATGGCACCTTTTTTTTTTTTTTTTCTTTTTTTTTTTTCTTTAAAATTAGCAACACTTTTCAAACAATAACTCAGTGTCATAATTGTAAAAATGAATGTTATACAGATACTGTCATCTCAACAGAAATAATGGCCCGATCCAAAGCCATTAAAATCTATGAGCCTGGAATTGTATTATTCAGATTTTAGATTAAAACTTTTCTTCATTACTTTCCTGAATACGTGACCTTCTTGTTCCTTTATGTGATCCTGTGTACATGTAACTGGCATTTTCTGTTCGTAGTGGTTAAAGCATCAGTCTCCATCAAGGTGTAGCAGGACACAAAAAACTTATTGGAAAATTTCTAACATCTGTTGTAATCTACGTAATGTATTTTTGAGTGGTAACAAAAGGCACGATCTATTTCCACCTCCAACCTTTTGAAATCCATATTTAGTTCATTGATCAATCACTGAGAACATCTGGTTTTTGGTACAGTGATTACCTTTTTCACAGAACATCACTAGCCAGAGCTGAACCTTTTTTTTGAATATGATTTGTTTGTTATTTGAGGGAATATGGAAAATCACTTGTAATAGATATTTCTTCCAAAACTCATGCATTTTGGTTCCCATTTTTAGTCTCTCTTTTTTTTTTTTTTTTTTTTTTTTTTTTTCCCTTTCAACTATCATTGCAGTAGAAGCATTATTCTCATCAATACCAGTACAGATACCTTCTGAATTGACATGACCAGAAACAGATTTTCAGCATTTCTACATACTTTTTGCTCTGCTCGCTCATCTACAGTCAGAGATCAGATAGATGCCATATGATATGAGTGACTGCTTGCTACCAAGCTGTATAGTTTGAATAGAGAATTTTAAATACTTTAAGAAATGATCTAGAGAGATGATAATATACTCAGGAAATAATTATCTTCTTGCTAGGATTCTAAAAGCTTAAAATCAGGATCAAATAAATTAGGGTAAAATTCATAGGCTGAATTACCCATTTTGTATTTGTTGTTCAGCTGCATTATTTTGCTTGTTCTAATCAGGAAAATAGAAGACAAAAAAGCTTTCTCATTGAGATAATGCAAGCTAAGACATTACTGTTCATGTTATTTGCAGTGGTATCAATTTTAAAGGGCACAACATGAGCACAGTATACACTGGTGGCATTAACTAAGAGTTTCATAGGTTTGGAGGTGTAGGAAATACTCTGTTGCAGCCTGCACTCAGAAGTGCTTATGTTTTTCAGTCATGATTGGGAAGGATGGATGTTGCTCTTTACTGCATAACACAAGGTGGGAGTTTAAACTCAGAGGCTGTTAACATGACAAAACGTGAAGCTTGCCATTTTATATTAGAGGGAGAGGTATCTGCATGTGAATTGTTTAATTTTATAAAGTATTGTATTTTAAAAATCCTTGCAAAAAAGGGCTGAGAATCTGAACCTGCAGTTATCCCGGAGCACCTCATGCTGTCTGCAGGATGGGTGCAGTGCCTCTGGTGCTTTGCCATGCGCCCAGTCTCCATGCTCACCCCCCTGTGCCTACACCAAATCTTGAGGCACAGCTGGAAATCTTTGGCATGGTAAACTGAAAAGAAAAAAAAAAAAAAAAAGCTCAAGATTTCTCCAGCACTGCACTCTGGGTACATGTGAGTATCCAGGTGGTTTGGAGGTGCAAAGCTCTGGACTTCCCAAAGAACAGCACAGGTGCATCCTCGCAGACTCTCCCTGCAATGGCTGATCTCATCTGATAAGCAAAGTGAAAGCTCTCAAATGATATTAGACCCAGGAACATGATAAAGTCAGGGCAGGCTAATTAAATGAGCTACGGCCCACAGTGTCTCAGCTCATTTGGGATTTTGTACTCACTGTGACAGACATCAAGAAGAATCTCTTCGTTTATACTGCAGCTGCATCTTAGGATCACACGAAATCCCTTCTGCCTAAACTGATCAGGTTCAGAGTCAGTCTCCTGCCACTGGTGCTCAAATCTCCTTTCCTATTGCACTATCTATCACACGGTACCAATGAACCACACTGACCTGCGAAGATAATGGAGCAGCAGGGGGGCATCTATAGGTTAACATGTCAACTGTGCTGGGTAACAGATGGTTGTAATGATCTGCTCCCTGATGTGATGGTACAGGCAGTAAGGTGACAACACTGTAGAGGTGAGCCACAGAGAAGAATCATAGTTAAGCCTTGGGGCAGGAAGGAAGGAGAGAAAATAAACAAAAAATACTGGTTTCATGTATAGGAAAAAAAAAAAAACAACCAAAAAACAGATCAAGGGGAAGACAAGGAAAAGAAAAAAAAAAATTAAGATTCTAAAGACAAAGAGCTGCATAAAAACAGTTGTTAAATTTTGCAGCTTAGGGCAGTACTATAGCTCTTTATTAGGCAATTATTTTCAGTCATTTTGGGTACTTCACCTTTTCTGACAACGTAAAACTTCTACCTGAATTCTTTACAACTATGTTCCTTCCACCTCTATAATAGCAGTGCTCACCTTCTCTGTAATTCTTCTTTTCTCATATCAAGTGCTAGGCTTTTTATATTATCACAACTACCTGTCAATACCTACACAGCAAAACTGATAATAAAACTAACATTTTTATATAGTGACATGTTTTACTTCAATGGTACGTGGGCTAGATTTTGATAGCTTTATATATAATGAACAGTATCTTCCTCTGAGCAGTTTCCCTTATGGGATAAAGTGCTATCAATATCTGTCCCTTAAGTTTTAAATTAGAGGATCACTCTTTATCAGTCAGTGAAATACCACAACCTTTGGGATAAAATTTGACAACAGTTTAACAGTACATAACACTGCTACTGCTATTTAAGACAGAAAATGAGAAACACCACAGCCAGTGGAAGAAGAGGGGAAATTGAACCAGGTAGTCAGTATTAACAGTATTGAGCACTGCCAAGACAACAAAGCTAGAACTTGCACTCTTACAAAAGTGGCTTGAGAGTGAACAATGAAATGTTGCCAGAAACATTGTATTTTTGTATTTTGCTGAAAAGGATGGTACTTAAACAAGTGCGTATGGTAGTATGTACAACTAGTATGGTATATAGGATGGCTATATAGGATAGATTAAAAGGACTGAGTATGTCTCTGTAGTGCTTTTCTCTGCTGTATTGCCTACATCCTGTCCAACTGCAAGCTGGATTTTGGCGGATTGGTCAGTACTTGAGCTGGGATGTTAGTTTCTGTAGCCTAGAGTGACAGTACTATCTGTATCCCCACATCACGATTTTTAGTCAGTGCTTTGGTGGTTTCCTGCTCATTAAATACTGCTTTTCTTGCTGCTTGTACTCAGGTGGCTATGCAAGATTGTCATCCAATGTAAGGAGGTGAATATGTGAGCATCAGTATATGTCTGGGTCACATTGCTCTGCTGTCTCCAGATACATCAGCAGCTACAGCTGATATTACAGCCCTGTCTGTGGCTAGATGTGCCAATTTAGCCATGAGATTCTGCATCTATTGGCTAGGGGCAATTGATTAGATGAGCCTTCAGGTACTGGAACAGGCTGTTGTTCCCCTTTCTTTTGGAATGTCACCTTTCTTATGTCCTTTCTGAGGTTTTTCCTTCTGTTCCCCTTAAAAATTCCACAATAATTTGATTTTCCTTACTTTCTGTTCCTGTTTAGAGAATTCTTCTGCAAACAAGTGACAGATAAATTACTATTTTTATATTTATACATATATAGTTTTGTATATTCTCCCTGATTTTTTGTCCCTCTTTTCTTTACTCAAGATTTATCTGGAATATGGTTTCATATGATTAGTTGTTAGGCTAAAAAATGGCTTCGAAATAAGTAAAGTGGAGTCACAGCTATACACATCTTTTCTTTTTACTTGATGGTGAAAGTCTTTGATTGCCATAAATGACTTGCAAGTTTTATCTTTTTGTGATTTATCAGAACTATTAAACGAGATTGCTAAGGAAAACCAAGCAGACTAATTCTTTCACTGTTTCTAATAGATTCCCTGTTGTGAGATTCACATTGGAAAACTGGGGTTTTGGTTGTGGCCGGGAGATATATTCTTTTGCATAATTAGGTACTGATAATTAGCCTGGGCTTCATCAAATGAAGTATAGCCATCAGGTCGAGGAAGGTGATCTTGACCCCCTACTCTGCATTGGTGAGAACTAACATAAGTACTGCATTCAGATGTGGAGTCTTCAGAGGAACATGGACCTATTGGAGTGCATCTAGAGAAAGACCATAAAAATGATCAAAGGAATTAACACATTACTTACGAGGCCAGGCTGAGAGAACTGGGGCTGTTCAGCCTGGCGAAGAGAAGGCTCTGATGAGACCTGATAATGGCCTTTCACTTCTAAAAGGGGGCTATAAAAAGCAAGAGAACAGACTCCTTAGCAGAATCTTTTGTTACAGAAGTAGGGGAAGTGGTTTAAAGCTAAAAAGGGGAGATTTAGATTGTATAACAAAAAGTTTTTTATGATAAGAGTTGTGAAGCACTAGAACAGGTTGCCCAGAGAGGTGGTGGATGCACTGTCCCTGGTGACATTCAAGTTCAGGTTGGACTGGGCTGTCAGCACTGAGAAATGTGTTTTAGTTGCAGATGTCCCTGTTCATTGCAGAGAAGTTGGACTGGATGACCTCTAAAGGTTCTTTCCAACTCAAGTTATTCTATGATCCTATTGTTCTATGATTCTGTGCTGTCTGCTAAGCTATATACCAAGTGGTGTGTGCTGGCTGAAGGATGACAGGAGACAGAGTGAGGACAAGGAAATATTGAAAGTTAAGTGTGTAAACAGAGCCAAAAAGACTGTGAAACCAAGATCAGAAAAGGGTTAGTGGTGGAGTAAGGTTTGAACAGTGAGGAGTAAAATTGGACTGCAAAACTACAAGATGTATTAGGACAGATCAAAGGCATCGGAGTCAGGAGAGATGATTAAAAAGGACAAAATAGTAAAGAAGCTGAGACAGAATGATAAGGCTGAAGAAGAGCAGGAAAAGTGGGGGGAAAGAAGCAAACAACAGAAAAGGAAGCGAGAGGTGAAGTCAAAGTTGAAAAAGAATATCCTGAAACCTGTCAACTGGCTGATTTGGCCTGGTTCCATGACTAATGGGGCAGGGGGACCCACGGGGAAAAGAGGAAAGGGAGAAAGGGGAAAGGCTAGGGAGATGGGCCTAAGAACAAAACAGTGGTAGTGATCTGAGGAGGAAAACTAATTTACTAAGCAAGATATGAGAATACAAGTTAACACAATATAATACAGTAGAACAGAACTGAAGCTAATAAATCAAAGAAAGGGAGAGAGTGTCCAAAAAAACAAAAACCTTACACTTAGTCAGCTGAGGCAATACGGCACCCACAACAAAGACAAGGCAGAAGGTAGAAAAAGGGAGGTCTTGTGATCTGCAAACAGTTCTTGTCTTTCCCTCTGAGCAGAAAATGGTAACAGAACAGCTAACAGTCCTCTGGGAGTTTTAGTTCTTCACTTTTGGAAGAGGTGCCCAGAAATATCCACAATCCATGGAACTGGACCATTAACTCTTTAATTCCCAGTGCATTACATGATGTTATGATGTGGTGTACCTACAACAAAAATTCATAAAACCATGGCATCCTAGACTAGAACCAAACAGGTTTGTCTGCTGGTTTACCTCAGGTTTCTTCCAGTTTGGGACACTGACCTGGGAAGGAAATACATAAGGCAATAAATTACATGGAATGCAAAAAAGAAAGGCAACAAAAAGTTAAACAAACTAACTAACATAAAATAAAGATGAGTGTCCTGAAGACTACTTTGTCCAACAGGACAGTGGAAATGCAGATTTTTACTAGGCTGGCAGTTTACTGATCCATTTTAGAATGCTTCTGTGGCTAGGCTCCTTGTGGTAATTAATTCCTGCATACTCCCCTGGTTGTAGTAAACCATCTTAAATTGGAGTTCTGTTAACTTTAGCTGGCAGATCTGGCTGGTAGCTATAAAGTATGATTAGAAGTCCTTAATTAGACTCCCTAAAATACTGTGCCTGGGTATTCATTGATTATACTATGGTTTGAAGCGTCCAGTTTTAGACTGTGCTTATAGAAGAGGCAAAATGTAGTGACTAGTGCAGAAATGCTACTTGCAGAAATATCAAATATTTAAATCCAGTGAAACTTTCAGATGGAGAAAAACACCACTGTCTATTTTTGTTTTCTGGGAGATGGTATGTTAGTGTCAGTATGAAACAGGTTTAAAGAGAGATAAAGGCATTGCTCTTTGTTGCAGAAGTGTTTTGTTTGCAATTCATTTTCCCCATTGTCTTTTGTTTTACCTTATCTGTAATTTAGATTTGTTGTCAGTTTCCTTGTAGGGAATATTATATTGGCAATGGAATTATTTTTTTCCCTCTCCTTTCTCTTATCCACATTTCCAGCTTGATGAATGCCATCTCTGCATGTACATTTAAACTTATCTAATATTCAGAGCTTACTTTTCAAGAACATAAATAAAGAACAGAGGCAATAGCATGACTTAATAGATAGATGTGAGATTCCATTCAAAGTTTTCTCATAGATTGTGTTTTCTAGCAAGTTACTGTCACACATTCATATTGCTTAGTACCTAAGAGGAAGTGCCATTTACCAAGTGCATTAATTTAATAAAAAGAATTAGTTCAAATTCCTGACATAGTGTAAGACTATGCTGATCAAGGCATATGCTTAATTTAAATATGTAACTCAGGGCTCTTGAAGATAGTAGGACTGAACACTAAAATGTTTTTAAGGTAAAAGATGGAGGTATATTTTAATGCTGAACACATTCATAAGTAAATGTACTAAGACCTTAGTATTATTGGCCATATCCTTCTTCACACTTGTAGCACATTTTTTTGCCAATGCAAATCTGACAAGCTCTTGATTGGGAACTTTTTGTTCTGATTCCCTACCAGTGAAATCCATTAAATTCTACTGATTACATTCAGAGTTATGGTTGTGTATAGATACAGTCACATGCTGCAGTAGATGGATGAATGGGTAATATGTATAATGGAAGGCTGCAGGATAGAAAATAACTGGTAAGTAACAGAGATGTCCATTTAGTTTGCAGGTTTGCTTCCTTTTGCTTTGGTACTTGGCATTCTTTGCACCGCATGCAGAGTTAAAATACAACACTACCAAGTAATATACACCATACCAATAACAGCTTCACAAAATTAATTCATTTATTTTACATTTGCACCATGATTATTGTGTTAAAAATCTAAATCTCCAGTGATGAGTGGAGAAAGCCACTTCCAGCACCCTGCATTGATAGAAACACACTTGAATGAAGGGGTGCATGCTTCTGGTGTCACCGAGAATCTCTGCGTACCTGTTCCCCTAAGCAGCCCATGTGCAGATGGTGAGCCCTGCTGAGAGCTTGGAAGAAATACCATGTCACTTCAGTCAGAGCTGACTCTCAGTGTCAAATTCTTTCTTTATGAGCTACTCAGAGCATCAGCCTCAATAACTAAAATAAACTATCAATGTGGGAAGCAGTTCTATATTACAGCAATTTGTTTTCTAGAGGAAGAATACCGAAACAAGCCAACTTGATTTATGCATTGGTTATTAAGTTCAGTGCACATCAAATACTTAGTCCTGAAAAGTGCTGAGAAGCCACAACTTGCATTGAACATACATTTGCTTCCAGCCTACTGAAAATGAGAGGAGGCTAATTCTGAGAGCTGAGGAAGTTGGCACTTGGCTTAAGTGGGTAGGGATTGGCTTGGCTACTAAATATCATCATCTTCCTAAATTGTTTCTGATCCAGTTTTCCTAATGACAGCTAAGCTTCCAAATCAACTCAGAGTCAGCAGTGCAAACAAGTTGAAGCTCTTCCTCTTCACAGTGTTTTTCTGCCCTTCTCTGCTGTCCTCCAATGCCCTTGTTTTTGCTCACCTCCTCCTCATGCTGTCTCCCTCATCCCAGCTACCATCCCAACTGCCAGCACAGAGGATACCAGGCCTTTGCAGGCCACAGAGCCACTGCTCTGCAGCCCCAGGCACAGGAGATGGAGGGAGGGGATGCAGCTTCACAAACTCCCAGCAGGCCAGCCGAGCCCTGCTGCTCTCTGCAGATGTGTCATCAGGCACTTAAGCACCTCCTGTGTTTCAGAGCTCAATTTTAATCTCAGAACAGCTGGGGAAGC